>NW_022589743.1:16614422-16715908 GCF_004348235.1 Phoca vitulina | reverse complement strand
TGAAACAAATAATGCAATATATGTTAAGAAAGAAAAAAAGAAGAAGAAGAATGTAGCAGGAGGGGAAGAATGAAGGGGGGGAAATCGGAGGGGGAGAAGAACCATGAGAGACGATGGACTCTGAAAAACAAACTGAGGGTTCTAGAGGGGAGGGGGGTGGGAGGATGGGTTAGCCTGGTGATGGGTATTGAGGAGGGCACGTTCTGCATGGAGCACTGGGTGTTATGCACAAACAATGAATCATGGAACACTATATCTAAAACTAATGATGTAATGTATGGGGATTAACATAACAATAAAAAAATTAAAAAAAAAAAACAATCCTAACAGATATCGCTGGATTCTGGTCTCCGATTCTGTGTGACTTTGGGCAGGTCCCTACATCTCTCTGAGTATCGATTTCCTCACTTGTAAAATAGAAGGATGGAATAAAACATGTTTTTAAAAAGAATTTTTTTAGCCAATAGACCCTAACAATCACACCCACTCCAATGAAATTGTGTTCCATGAGTTTATAAACCTAATCCAAGGGTACGTGCTTAAGCAAGCATGGGAGTTCCCGAGTCCTGCCTGATGGGCACCTACCTACAGCAGAGTAGCCACAAAGATACCTCTGGAAACCCCAGGGCTCCACAGAGCTCAAATGGTGAAAACCCCAGCATTAAAGATATCTGAGGGCTTCTCTGGCTCTGACATCATGTAAGTTTGCCTGCAGAAGGCATCGAGTGGCTCTGGAACCTAGAAGCCAGCGTGGCAAGCAGAGTTCTAGAACAGTGCTTCCCTCCACCTCTGGTGTGCACACGGTCTCCTGGAGATCCTGCTGAAATGCAGACCCTGGTTCAGCAGGTGTGCAGGGGGGCCTGATTTCTAACAAGCGCCCAGCAATGCATGCCGCCGCTCCATGGACCTCACTTTGAGTTGCAGGGAGGAAAGCACTGTCCCAGAGTCAGTAGGTCAGGGATTTGAATGCTGACTCTGCCACTTCGCTGTGGAATTTTGGACAAGTTGCTTGACCTCTCTGAGCTGAATATGAGGATCACCGTGCACAGTGTCTAGGCATACTGTGGACGCTACCAGGCTGAGTCACACTGTAAAAGGCAGGCAGGGGCTTCGGTAGGGGCAGCCTGGCCAGACAGGACTGGGGCTCGCACAGGGTGGGTGGTAGAAAACAGGTGGTGAGGGGCACCTGGGTGGCTCAGTCGGTTAAGCATCTGCCTTCGGCTCAGGTCATGATCCAGGAGTCCTGGGATCGAGCCCCACATCAGGCTCCCTGCTCAGCGGGAAGTCTGCTTCTCCCTCTGCCCCTGCCCCTGCTCATGCTCTCATTCTCTCTCTCTCTCAAATAAATAAATAAAATCTTTTTTAAAAAAGAAAGCAAGCAAGCAGGTGGTGAGAGGAAGAGAGGGAGGGAGAGATTAGGGTGGGTATGTCTGAGCATTTGGACATTAAAAGAAAGCGCAAATTATATGCAAATAGCATCACTCTAACAATAATGTGATTGGATAAAGACCCCTCTGCCTGGGGATGTCCCCCATCCCTGCAGCCAGAGTTCAGAAGTGGCCCTGACTTTAACGTCCCACTGCCCTCCCAAACACCAGTCATTAAGATGGGAAGGAAGTCACCAGGGAAACTTAGCAAACATCTGCTCCAGCCTCTACCCCCATTTTGCAGGTGGAGAAATTGAGACCCAGAGAGGTTAAGCAACTTGCTCAAGATAACACAGCTAGTTGGTAGCTGGCTAGGCAATCCCCCCAGGTCTCCTGTCCATGACTGTGTATGAAATGGTGATGGGGAGTCGGGGGGAGCATGAAAAGCCCTGAGAAGGAGCCAGGCTGAAGGAGGCAGGAAGAGCATGACATGATGCTGTCACTGAGCCAACTAAGACAAAGGTCTTTTGTTGGTCCAGGCAGCCGAGACAAGAAATAAAGATGCTGGGGCTCTTGCTCCCCAATTAGTGTCAGTGCCTCTCTTTAACCCAGCCCTGTGCAGGTGGCAAATCTAGCTGCCCTGGGGGGCCCCTGTCTTCCCTAGCTCCCTAAGGATGTTGCAAGGCCAGCAACTGCAGAGGTAGGGGTTGGAGGGTGGGACCCCTCCTGCCTGCACCCTGTCGGAAAAGCACCTAGACCTTGGCATCACCTAAACCCAGCTTCCAAACCCACCTCTGCCACAAACTGGCTGTGCAACTTAGGCAGGTGTCCGCCCTCTCTGGTCTTCAGTCTCTTTGGCCATTAAATGGAGACAGAAATTCTCCCACACCAGGAACATTCAACTAAAGAGAAAGGTCCAGGCAACCCTCTCAGGTCCCCTCCCTCTTTGGGAGCTTTGTACTATCGCTCAATAAACCTTGCTTTGCTGCCCAAAAAACAAAAAAGACAAAGGTAGGGTGTGCCTGGCACAAACAGACCCTCAGCACATGTGACTTCCTGCCCTCTTCCCTGCCATCTGGTGACAGGCACAGCCCTGCCCTTGGGGAGTTTCTAGTCTACGGGAGAAGTTTCATGCCTGAATAATTCAGAAGCCCTTTACTCTTGGGCACCTGGGATGATACTGTCCTAGCACCAGCAGATTTTTTTCCTTGGGATTAAGGTTTACTCAAGCCGAGACCCAAGTGAATTTGCCTTTCTGAGCTCACAATGAAAGACAATTTAGGGGAGAGGAATGACCAAGCATTGGCCACAGGCCACAGGGCTGGTTGGTGGTCCATGCCAGAGAGGACCATGGCCCCCCACTGCTGTGAGCACTAGGGATGTCCGTAGCCGGGTGGGAGAAGCAGCTGGTGGCCCACTGAGGAGCCATGCCTTTTTGCCTCTTCCTGGCTTGCCCGTTTCTGCATTCCACAGACTGGGAAATCAACTCACCCCGCGGCTTCACATGGGCTTCTCAGATTTAAGCCAACCTCCAAGGCCCTCTACACCCAGGTTCATGGAGTCCAGGTCATTCTCCACTAGCTTTCTGATTCTTTCCTGCTCTGAGGAAAGAGCATGAGTTTTGAAAGCATGAGAGTTTTCAAAGCATTTGGTCCACTTCTTATTCCTCTCTTGTATATACCACCCCCCATGTGCCCATTAAGTTTGGGTCTGGCTGGCCCACACTGAGAGCATCCTTGCCCCACGCCCTGCACCTGCCCTGCATTCCCTGGCCCCTGCCCTGCCTCTCTTAGAGATGGGGGTACCTAAGCCATGGTGGCCCAGGACCCATCTAGAATAACCACAGAGTACCTCCCGGGCATGCCCATGGTGAAACCAGAAAGAGCTCTGCATGGGGTCCCCAGAGACCTGATTCTCGGCCCAGTGTTGCTCTCTACTTGCTGTATGACAGTGGGCTTTTACTGGCCTTCTTTGAGTCTTATCTGTAAAATGGAGGGGTTGCATGAGATGTCCCCAAGGTCCCTTCTGGCTCTGGCATCCTGAGGCCCTCACCACTAAGCACCCCCTTCCCCTCTCACCACAAAGGAGAACTGAGAAGGAGAGGAGAGGACACCTAGCCTGGCCTGGCCTGACCCCCGGGCATCGGCCACACAGTGCTTGGGATAACGTGAGGGAAGTGAGCAGAGCTGACACAGGGTCCTGCCTCTGCTCCAAACCACCCAGGGAGTGAGGTGACCTTTGGGAGAGGAAAGTTAAACCACACTGATTCAAATGCACAAAGCCAGCTGGATATTTACAGCTGAGAGATAGCTTAAAGGAAGGAACTGTGCTTATTTTGGGGTTATGCAAATTGATTGCTGCAAAGACTTCCAGGAAAACTGATTATCCAACTGTGTGAAGAAACGGGATTAAGAATGAGAAGAGAGAAGACTCCATGTTCTGCAATTCTCATCCATCCCTCAGAAACTGGGTCTTCTGTGCCTTCCCAGCCCTGCAGAGCAGATGAGTTCTTCCCACATCACAAAGACGGCAAACAGAGGCCCGGAGAGCTTGGGAAACTGCTCAGGGTCACACAGCAAGTTGGAGGCAGAGCCAGGTGAGACCTGCCCTCCCTCTCCAGGGAAGCCACCTGATCTCCCCAGAGGGGCTTGCTTAGTGCGGCTTCAGAAGCTGCTGTCTGCAATTTCCTGGAGGGGGGAGTGGTATGCAGCCTCCAAGATGGCCCCCGTGAGCCTCGCCTCCTGGATCTCCCCTTAGTGTAATCTTCCACGCCACGTAACCAAGGGGCTATGGCAAAATGATGGCGTGTGACCTCGAGGCTAGGTCGTTGAAGACATTGCCACTGCCACTTATTCTTTCTCGCACTGGGGACAGCCCGCCACCATATTGTGAGGACCTCAAGCAGCCCTGGAGAGGTCCACCAGCACAAACTGGCCAGGCATGCGAGGGAGCCATCTTGGAATGGGGCATCTTGGGGCGGGCTCTCCAGCCCCAGTCCAGCCCTCAGACGACTGCGGCCCGGGGCCGGCATCTTGACCATAACTTCATGAGAAACCCAGAGCCAAACCCCAGCTAGGCTATTGCCAAATGTCTCACCCACAGAAAGCATGATTGACAATAAATGTTGCCTGTGGTTTTAAGCCACTGAGTTTTGGGATAATGTGTTATACATCAACAGGTAACTGCTATAAGAAAGAACAGGCCAGAGCAGCAAGGACCCTCTACCCCATTGCTTGGCTTTCCACTCATGGGCCCCCATGACTTGAAGGAGCCCAGGAGCCTGGGCTGGGCAGGATGGGCTGGGAAACCAGGTTCTTAGGGTTGGCTTCCAGCAAGGAGACAGCAGTAGCTTTGGCCATGTGACGCCAGCACCTGCGCAGCCATTCCCTAGGGCCCTGTAGCCTGAAGATCAAATCCTCGTGGCTTAGCAAAGCACACAGGCCCTCCACAATGTGTCCAGGATCTGCCTCTGTGGCCTCAGCCCCTCCCACCAAGCACTCCAGCCACATTCCCACCCTACCCCACCCCACAGAGCCCTACTGTCCCCTCACATTGGGCCTCTCACCGTTTCCTAGACAAGAAAAGCCCTCCTGGGACTCTACACCTTTGCATGTGCTATTCCCACAGCCTAGAACATGCTCCTCCTTTCGGTCCCTTGGCAAGTTCCTGCTTGAAACTTCAGCATAATGCCTGTCCCTCTGGGAAGCACCCAACTGCCTGAGGCAAGCGGGCTCAGGCCATCTGGTCCTGGCACCCATAGCACCCAGTGATGTGTGCCTTCACTTCCCCATCTCCCATCCAGACTGTGTTCTCGGAGGGCAGGGCCATGTCTTCCTCATCCACGGCCTCTGTCACATGGCACTGGGCCTGGCATGCACTCTTTCCCCAAGAAACTGTTTCGTTGAATTGATGAATGAATAAATGCACAAATGTGGCCTTAAGCAATTCGCTCTTGCTCTCCAGGGCTTGGTTACTTACCTCTAAGGTAGGAATCACCACCACCACCACCATCACCGTCACCCATTCCTCGCTTATTCCACAGCCCATCAAGGTGATCCAGGGGGACAAATGATGCCAACTATGAAGTGTGGCGCAGCCGTGGGAGGGCTCTCCTCAACTCTCCTCAACTCATCACCATCACACTGCATGGCTGCCCTCTCCCCTAGCCCGGCTTTAGGAACTTCTCAGGACCTTCTGGAGAAAGGCAGAATATTGGCCCCCTCTCGCTCCCTGCTTCCCTCCGCCTCCCTGGAGCATTTCTGCCCACCTTCCCCAGTAGCATGGAGAGGCCCCTCCAGCCACAATCTTCTCCCCTCCTTCCTTCTTCCCCTCTCTCTTCAACAAGCAAACTTGAGAAATGGTAAACGTTTTCCCATTATTCAAATGGCATGGAAATTACCTACTTGGCATTCCTCTTTGACATGGAGCCTTTAATTAGCCACTGGCTCCCCAGTCCCCCGGTATTTCTCCCCACTCTGCAGCTCCCTCGCTTCCTCACCCCCCTCCCTCCATTAGCATCCTAATCAGGGATGCCCAGGCTTGGAGGGAATAGAGAGTGAGGGGGCAGTGGTTTCCAGAAAGAACCCATCCGTGGCTGGAGGGGAGCCTGGGTTCTGGTCTCTGCTCCTGTCACCAACTCTCTGGTGACCTTGGGCTTCTGTAAGTCACACACAAGTTGGGGGCAGAGCTGGAGTCAGATCAGGGCTCTGGCCCCAGTCCAGATGTCCATCCTCAATTCCACAAAGTATCAAAGTATCCCCCATTTCACAGATGCCTCTCCTAGACCCACGTGGCCTTGGGTCCTGCCCTAATCAGGCTTCCCTCGTCCGAGAGTTTAGCTGCTCCCTTGTCTGTTGTTTTGAGGTTCCCACACCCTGGGGCCTCCAGGGATGTAGCAGGGTACAGCACCTGATCTGTGGGGTCAGGTTGCAGCCTGGTAGGACTCAGGTGGGTGCCCTGTCAATGCTCAGTGCAAATTACCAAGTCTTTAATGGCCACTGCCTGGTCCCGGCAGGTAGGTCATCCCTGTGGGTGGATGAGAGGCAACCGGTGCTGGGTGTCATCAGCCTACGGCGGTGTGAGCCACAGTTCTGGCTCTCAAGGAACCGGCAAACTAATTGAGAAGACTAGACCATCAAATAGGATGCCACCAAGAATCAGAGAGAAGGCACAGATTCTGGACAAGTCACTCTAGCTCTTGACTGTATTGGTGAAGATGACACTGGCTGAACCCCGAAACCTCAGTGAAGTGATGTCTTGTTCACACAAAGGCCAAAGCAGCACTGGGCGGGGGAGGGGGCCAGTGCACCAGGCCCCCCATGGTCATTGACAGAGCAGGCTGAGATGGGCTCTGCCATCTCCAACATGAAACCTCCCAGGCTGCCCTGGGCCTAGACTTCCAGCTGTCAGATGGGGAAGAGAGGGTGGGAAAGATACACCCATGTGTTCACCATCTTGGCCCAGAAGCAGTACACATGCCTTCGGCTCACACTGCCTCTGTGAGCAGACGGGGCAATGCACCGCTGGGGGGCAGTTGCTCCCCCACACTCCCCCCACACTGGAAGGGGAGCACAGCGAGCTGTCTCTGCCACATGAAGCCTCAGTTTTACTACCTGTAAAGTGTGGGCAGAGGGCGACTAGATCGACGACCAGGGCTGGAAAGGACCCTCCGAGTTCATGCAATCCGATCACCACCTCTCCCATTTTCCAAGTGAGTAAACAGGTCCAGAGAGTTAAGAGACTCGCCCATGACCGCACTGGCACACCCAAAAATCGAGGTCTCCGGACACTCAGCCCAATGATGAAAGTCAGAGCTACCATTCACAGAGCACCTGTCTCCCACAGAGCACAGGCTCCCTACACACATTGTCTCTGATTCTCGCACAATCTGTGAAGCAGGCATCACCGTCTCCGATTTACAGACGAGGACATTCGGGCTCACAGAGGTGAGCAAGCTGCCCAAGGACACTTGACTCGCCAAGTACCCAACCCAAGAGTCGGCCCTGTTCCACACTGCCTCCCCATGCACTCTGCCACCTTCTTCCCAAACACCTAACACTGAACCAAGCCCCCGGCCTCTTCACGTCCTGTCCCCTTGGAGGTAAAACTCCCTATTGCCCACTCACGCCTGACCCCCTACATGGGAGGTCACACCACATGCAGTCATCACTCTCCATAACCGGCCAAAGTCTAGAGAGGCCGAGCCACTGTCCCAGGTCCTGCAGCAAGGGAGGGGCTATAAAAATCCAGATGGAGTTTAGCTGTCCCTTCCCAGGTGGGGGTCCAGGGCTGTTACGGTGCCTCCGGGGTCAGGGACTTGAGCTCTATCTGCCTTGTCGTCACGGCCTCTCCTACGTCTACCTCATGGCCCAGCGTGGCCGCCCCAGTGCTAGTCATGACATCTGCATGGCAGCCAGCAAGACAGATGAAACTGGGGGACAGAAGGTCACCCTCCCTTTAAGGACACTTCCTGGAAGGTATACAAACCATTTCTGCTTCTAGCCCATTGTCCCTAAGTCGGTCAGAGGGCCGCACCTACTTACAACGGATGCTAGGAACTGTAGTCTTTATTCTGGGTGGCTCTGTGCAGGGTTCTTACAGAGGAAGAGGAGAGAATGCATGTAGGAGGCCTGCAGCCTCTGTGCCAGAAACCAGTCAGGCCCGGCTCCCAGTCCAAGCACCGGGCCTGTGACCACACTGCCAAGGTGAGGGAGACTAGGGCTGCAGGCTTGGTTCAGTCCCAGGATAAGAAATGATGGGTCCCCTGCTGACTCCTTCCCCTCTCCAGGAGCCCTGGCTACTGTTTCTGGCTGGGACAACTCAGCCCTGGGGAGTCAATCCGCAAGAAGGATGATCTGGCTTCCCCCTGCATCGCTGAGCTAGCCATGTGCTGGGAATGCTTAAGTATCCTCCTCTGGAAGGGCAGAGAAAAGGGTTAACACACACACACACACTAGTCTACCCCTCTCAAAACCTCCTCTGTAAAGAGGGAATAGAACAACCTCCAAGGCCCCTCCCCTCGCTGTCCCCCAGTGTCACAGTGCAGTGGGTCATTTTGTGGGTTCACCTCACTGGGCCACAGGGCTCCCAGACATTTGCTTACACATTCTCCTGGGTGTGTCTGTGAGGGTGTTTCTGGATGAGACTGACCCCTGAACTGGTAGACTGAGCAGAGCAGAGTGTCCTCCCTAATGTGGGTAAGCCTTGAGCAATCAGTGGAAGACCTGAATAGAACCAAAAATGGTGAGGGACAGGGAACTCCTCCTACCTGACTGACTGGGCTGGGAGGTTGGTCTTTTCGGGACTTCAGACTCAAAATATGGGCTCTTCTGGGGTCTTGAGCCTGGCGGCTTTCAGACAGGAACTTACACCATCAACTCCCCTGGCTCTTGAGTCTTTGGACCTGAACTGCAATGACATAACTGGATCTCCTGCACCCAGCTCGCTCACTGAAGATCTTGTGACTTCTCAGCCTCCATAATCACATGAGCCAATTTCTTACAACCAATCAATAAAATATTATATATATATATATAATATATATATATAGGTTCTGTTGCTCTGGAGAACCTTGACTACTAATACACATACCCTCATGAGAATCAGAGCTGGGGGTCACTGTGCCAGCCCTGGGCTCTACCCTTCTCAGTTGGGAGGCTTACCTGAGCCTTGGCTTCCTCAACTATAAAATGAGATAATTATAACTGTCTCATGGGACTGGTAGAAATATTGGTTTAAATGAGATTATCTAAGTAGAAAGTCTGGCATATAGTAGGTGTTCAATTAATCTTAGTTTCCCTGCCCTTCCCCTATCCACACCCAGGATAAAGCCCAGTGAATTGGCAAGAATGGGCAGTGGATGTATTCTTCTGGCAGTAGAAGTTAGCTGGGATTCATATATTTACAGCAAGTAGCACACAAGGGGACATAAAAATGCCCTTCCCACATGAACCTAGGGTTTATATATTTCCAGGATGTCCCTCCCTCTTATTTCACCCTTTGGGGCCTTCCTCCTATCCTCATTCTTGCTCACGTGGAAGCATGGCAGGGGTGGGCTTGGCTAGGGACCACCATGACTATATATCCTGCCCAGGTGTGAGTGCCCTCTACCCACTAGAGTGGACCAGGGCCATCCCAGACCCTCCATCCTCTGGGTTGAGGGAACTGGGGTGAGAGGGAGGGAGGCCCCATCAGGGCATGTTGACAAGAGGGCTTTTGACCCATCATGATAAAGACTGATGGTGCGGGGCGCCTGGGTGGCTCAGTCGTTAAGCGTCTGCCTTTGGCTCAGGTCATGATCCCAGGGTCCTGGGATCGAGTCCCACATCAGGCTCCCTGCCCGGCAAGAAGCCTGTTTCTCTCTCTCCCACTCCCCCTGCTTGTGTTCCTGCTCTTGCTATCTCTGTCTCTGTCAAATAAATAAATAAAATCTTTAAAAAAAAAAAAAGACTGATGGTGCTCTGAAGGTCTTTAAAGTGTTAAAACATTCCTGCCCCCTCTCTGCGCAGAGCACCAGGAGAGAGGGCTCTGGTCCTGCTTCTGTCACCAACTGGAAATGAAGTGGAAATGAAGCTGGACTCCATTCCCTCATCAGTGACACAAGGAGGGATTAGACAACCTTCACTGTCTCCTCCACCTGATTATTTGGAGATGCAAGTAATGGACACATGTCCCCTTTGTCACACCAGCACTCACATCCCCTTCCCTTTAGCACCCAACCTCCCTGTTAGGAAACCTCCCGCTGCGTGTACTGGGGTCAGGAGTCACCTCTGGTGGAGCATCCTGACCAGGCTGGCCTGCAGCATGTCCTCTCCCTACTTCCTCCTCAGCAGTAGCCCCTGGGTTCCTGCTGTCCCCCAAGACTAGCCTCCCGGCCTCAGTTAGCTCCATGAACCTTAAATCGAATCCCCTTTTTTGCTAAGTTATGCAGAATTGGCTTTCTATTGCTGCAGACACCCTGACCGAAACATAAACCACGCCCGTGCCCTAAACACACAAGACCCCATTCTTTAGGATGACACGCTGGCCCTGTTGCTCATCCTCGAGTCTTCTGTCCCTGTCCCTTTTCATTATCAGTTACTGATGTCTCTTCTTTCTCTTCCCCTTTTTAAGGATGGAAAAGAAGGAGGTAGTAAATCCAGGATGAACGAAACTATTAAGAAATACAAGCTTAAAGATGGCTCCCCTCCAAAGAAGAAATCACAACCAATCGAACTGCACTGCTTTGAGTTAGACGGTGTTCCCGTAACCCCTTGCTGCTGGGTGCCAGGCACTGTGCTAGGCACAGGGACACACATGAATAAAGACGCACCTTTCCTGGAGCAGCCCCCGGTCCAGCCTCCGTTGACAGATTAAAATACAATTACTCAGCAGCATAGCACCTTCATGTTTTATGAGATTGTGTATATGTGGATTTGACACCGTGATAAAGATATTAATAAAGTCTCACTTTATATGCAAAATTTTAAATAATGTCTATCCCAAATATTTTTTAAGCATGAAGAATGTTGAAGCTGGCAGGCCCAGTGAATTGTGAACCGTGTTTGTGCTCACCACACGGCAATGCCACTTTAGCTGATAAATGGAAACCCCTACCAACATGTCAGGAATTGTCTTAAATTAGGCAAGTTTCTGAATTATGCAAGGCCTTCTGCAGCGGGTGTCTCACACGCAACGCAACAGGTCTGGTGTTCAGAGTGCCGGCTGCAGAATCAGAGTGTGGGGATGTTGCTCCTGGCTCAATCACTGTGTGATCTTGGACGAGGCACTGAGCCTCTCCGTGCCTCAGTTTCCTCATACGTACAACCGAGATAACCGAGCCTCCCTCTCAGGGGCTTATGAGGATTAAAGGCCTTCTTCCAGGCGACATGCCTGGAAAGTTGTTGCAGCCGCTGCAGCAAGGGCATTCCCGGCGAGCTGGCAGGAAGGGGTCCTGGCCACACCCTGTGAGGAACAGCAGCTGCCGCCCAGGGCCGAAACAGGCGCAGCAGTGTCCCCAGAGCCGCACGGCTACTAGAGACCTTCTTCACAAAAGCAGGGTCCTCCCGCCCCAGCGACACCACTAGCTTTCTCTGCTTGAGGGCTGTGGCACCATCCAGACACTTGACCCCAACAGTCTTTGCACTCCCACTTTAGGAAATTCCCAGTCACTCGGGTTATTTTTAAAGCCGAACCGGCACTAATAGGGCCACATGGTCATCCAGAGGAGAAAGCAGAGTAGGGGCCCAGGTAGCCCTAGATCCAAGCCTCTGGCCAGCACCTCGGTGTTCCAGAAGGCTGCCTTTCCAAAGTGCCCCATCAAAGGTAGCATGTTCTAAGCTGATCTAATGGGATCATTACTACACTGGAGCTTACCCTGGGGAGGCACAAGGGAGGCCCCCCTAACCCAACCTGGAGGAGCAGGGGGGCTGCCCCAGAGGCAGGAAGAGGCGCTGCACGCTAGCTGATGGGAGTAAACCCAAGGAGCCAGGTGATGGGGTGGGGGCCGAGGTGCAGCTGCTCAGGCAAGGGGAACAGCTTGCACAAAGGTGTGGAAAAGAGAGAGAACCTGGCACATTCAAGGAATTGCTGCTAGCTCCATATAAAATAGGAAGAGCGTCAGCCAGGATGTAATCCACTCACTTCCAGATGAAATGGTTTCTGAGGCGAGTGAGTGAGGCTCAGAGAGGCCCTCTCAGAAGGGTTCATGACCTTCTTTGTGCTCTGGAAGCCTCTGGCAGTCTGGTGAAGCCTATGGGATGTTGCCTTTAAAAACACAAAATAAAGAATGTACAATTGCAAAGGGAACCAATTATAGCAAAGTAGTTACTATCGAAAGATTTTTTTAAAATACATGTATGCTCTGGGGATACAACGTACAACATAAGGAATATAGCTAATAATATCTAACAACTTCATACAGTGACAAGTGGTCACTAGATTTCTCGCAGTGATCACTCCTAATAGATATAAATGTTAAATCCCTAAGTTGTACACCTGAAACTAATACCATATTGCATGTCAACTACACTTCAATAAAAAATTTAAATAAACAAATAAATAAATGTGCGTTCATAGTAGTAAATGTACCTCCTTAACAATGCATTAAATGACAAGATCTAGTGGCAGGAAGTAGTGCTGAGCAAACATTGTTTTTCAAGATATTAAATGTAATCTGATATGAAAATGCCTGTGATTTCTATCGGTGACAAATCCCAAGTCTTGCTAATTCTACTTCCTGCAGTTTGCTCCCTGCATTCATACTAAAGGGAAGGACTCAATTGCAGGTAAAGATTGGTGAAAATAAAGATGGGACTTTTTCGCCTCCAAGTTCACGGACCCGCAGAATTCTCTCCACATCTCCTCGGATCTCCAAGACACGAGGAGAGAAGCCCCTGCCTTACACAAAGAATCTGTTTTGTTCTCGGGGTGCAGCGGTGAAGAGCAGGGCCTCCAGGCTGCTGAGCCCCGAGCAAGAAACCCCGCTGTCTGGCACCTCGGTTTCCTGTGAGAACCGAGAGGGGACACACGTAAAATAGAAGGGTGCCCGGCACGTAGTAGGTGTCATGGATTGACAGCGCCATTCTTCTTCTCAGTCCCAAAGACAATGGAGAGAGAGAGACCCGCAGACGGGGGGGGGGGGGGGGGGGGCATTATTGACTGTCTGAAGTCATGTTAATAAGCACACGAAGCAGAATTAGCAGAGTTATTTCAATTCTGAGATTTGCTTGACTATAAAAGCCTCCCATTTGTCCTTCCCCGAATTCTCTGCTAATTACAACTGCCGCCGTCCATCGCGGCTGCCACACGCCGCCCGTGTTGGCTGCATCTAAAGTAGTTGTTTAAGGCGGCATAATGGTGCGCACTGACTAATTGGCCCTCATGCCCTGGATGGATGGAGTCAGAGGCTAGAGGCTGGCCAGGACGGGGCCCTAGCACCCCGAGCCGCGAGGCCCTGGGGAGCTCCCGGGCCTCCACCGGCCCTCCCAAGCAGCCCCACAGGACCGGGCCATGAAAGAGCACAGGGATAGGATGCTGAGCTAGTCGTCCGGGGACCCCGGCTGGGGCCAGCCCTGCCAAGAGGCTGTGGGCAGAAAGATGTCTGTCACTTCCGGGACAAAGCACCGAACAGCAAGGACGTGACTGCCCCTGCGGGTCCCTCCCGTGTTGTGGCCAAGAAGGCCACGTGGTAAGATGGTGGAATTGAGCTGAGACAGGAGCAGGCCAGATTGTCAAACTGCCACTCGGAGGCCATGCCCAGTGGACTTTGCAAGGGAAGAGGGAAGCCTTCGATGTATTATGCCATTAGGATCAGCAGGTTACCGTTACCAGAGTATAACCTGGCTTTTCTTGCCTCCTGTAGTTATTGTCCCCCAAGTATTCAAATGATGGTTTTTCTAAACAAAGGATTTGGGAAGTAATTGCCTCACACTTCTAATAAGAAAAGAACAATACTATGGCAAGAGGGAGTGGCCTTTCTAACAAAGGGGCTTGTTCAACGATGAGATGAGTGCTCCTCACAAGGCCCCTCACCGTGCTCCCCTTCAAGTGATGAGCTCAAAACCAAGCTGAGAGCACCAAAATCTGTAAGCAGTCCCAACAGTGGGGACCAGGGTAAAGAGTGAGGGACCAGACATTCTCAGGTACCAGAGGGAAGGTAAAACTGGGTCTAGTGGTAGAAGAATCATGCTACGGATTTCAGAATCAAGAAGAAAGAATTTGGGTGTGGGTTTTACTCTGGGGTTCCCTCTATCCCAAGGATATTAAAGAATTAAGTACAATTGGGCTTTCCTCCTTCCCAACAGCAGATCCCAGCAGAGGGAACTCCAGGATGTGAGAAAGAAATGGATCCTTTCTCATCACTACAGAGTGAAAGAATCCTACAGAACTTGTGACTCATTTAAAAAAAAAAATCACAAACTTCTTGATGGAGGAAATAATTTTGGATTGTCCCAATCCTAAATCAAAGACCCTAGCATCGATCACAGAGTCTACAGTAGCAGCACAGAATTCTAGAGTCAGGAATCTGAAACCCATGGAACCAGTCTGGAAAAACAAACAAAAAAACAAAAACAGGAGAGCAGGGTCACCCATCTGCTCGGCCAGCAAGGACTGCCCTACACCGGGGCCATTGGCTCCTTCCTGGGGACACCCAGGTGAGCAGGCCCCCAGCGTCTCCTCCCCCAGTGTGTGTGCTTCGTCCCCACAATGGAGTTGCAAGCAAGCTATCCCCGTGCAGTAAATAAATAAATAAATAAATAAATAGCGAGCGTGACTTTGTGTTTGAAGGACGAATGCCAAGTCTCCTCTCTGGGGCTCTCTCCCAAACCTCCGTATATCACCTCCACATGACCAGACTGTCAGGCCTGCCACCCCGAGCTCTGCTTGGCTGTGATAAACACAAGACAACACATTTCCTACACCCTCAGGCCCTGCAATCAGGGAGAGGGAGGGGTGGAGAAATCTATCCAAGCCATTCCAGGATTTATGTTTGAAACGGTTTTCCTTTGTCAGGGGAGAAAACGAGCAGATGTTCCTAAAGGTGAACCCCGTAAATCAGTGCAGATGTGTTGGGGCCTCATGCCTTTTTTGGCAACTCAGCGGGGTTTGGCTTTTGCACCAATACCTGGGCATGCACACTGACAGACACCGTCCCCCCACCTCCCTTTGACTCCCCTACCTCTTCCCTCACTCCGAATCAGCCACAACCCCTTCTCCAGGAAGTCCTCCCAGATTATGCTCATCTCTTTCCCAGCCCTCCAACCCAAGCTCTGGCCCTTTCTCAGCCCCCAAAGAGTTTAGGTCATTCTATAATTGTTCATCGCTTTTCAGTCCATGAACACCGACTGCCTCCCCCATCAGACCAGGAGCTCGCCCAGGGCAGGATATGTCTCCTGCATCAATCCAGGCACTACTAAGGACAGAAAGCATGCTTCCCTACCTCTATCCCTTTGGCAGGTCAATTCATCCTGCTTTAGCAGGGGAAGCGCTGTGACTCCACCTTCTGAAACAAGGGTTCTAAACAAAGGGAGACGTTATGAAGTCTGAAAGTACACACCAAATGTTTGTACATATTTGCAGTTTCTGGAAAGAGGGTCCATAGCCTTCAAGTGATCCTCAGATGGATCTGTTCAGAGCCAGGATGAGCCCTCTGGAAGCACCAAGCTCTGAAAAGACCGTGGTACTGTCCTACCTGCACCCATCATAAGGGACTCAACTAAAAACAGCATGAACTCTCAAAAACAGCTTCCGTGATGCACACACTCATCAGAGCTAAATGTCTTGTTTTTACTGACACCCTTAGTGTATGCTAAGTTTCCTTATGGAGGGGCCCTGCCCTCAGCCTGCCATGTAGGAAAGGCTAAAGCTGGTGGCTCCTAGGGTGGAGAAGGAGAAATAGAACACATCCCCCTCCCACCTCAGCCCATGAAGCAGACAGGCAGGTGGGGAATTAAGCTAAATCTGTCTCTCTGAAGGCACCTGGGTGGCTCAGTAGGTTAGGTGTCCAACTCGATTTGGGCTCAGGTCATGATCTCGGGGTCGTGGGATGGAGTCCTGCGTCGGGCTCTGCACTCAGTACAGAGTCTGCTTGTCCCTCTCCCTCTGCTCCTCCCCAACTCATGCTCTCCTTTCTCTCTCTCAAATAAATAAATAAATAAATAAATAAATAAATAAATAAATTTTTTTAAAAATCTGTCCCTTTGGAAACCTCTGCTTCCACCACCTAGGCAGGGGTAAAGGAGATAGGGCCATTTTTATGTTTTTTGAACTGGAATACACAGAGGATGTAACTCTGTAATGTCAGTTGGCACCACTGAGCACCCTCCTCCCCAGACACCCCCCCCTCCCTGCCCCCTGCTCCACCTCCAGCTCTCTGAACCTAGGAAAGGCCCTGAAGTGCTTCAGTGAAGGAAGAAATCTTCTACCACCTTTAAAAACCATCAGCCCAGAATGTGGTGGCCCCCAGAGACCCTGAACCCATTTCAGTGCATAGCTCCACCAACCATACCCTGTGCACAGCTCTGGAAGCCAAGTTGCCCAAAGGAAGGGGTCAAGGTTAAGGCTGAGAGCCCTCCCAGGGCTTAGAAACCAATTAAGAGACACACACACATCTTGTTGGATCAAGATGCATCAGGAGCTCCAGATTGGGAGTTGGGAAAACTAGTTCCAGATCCCAGTTCAGCCACCCTTGCACTCATTATTCAACCCTGGGCAAGCCACTACCCATCTGTCCCCCACTGTCTCTATCTATAAAGGAAGGGGTTTGGCCACCTGAGTGCTAATCACAGCTATGTTTCTCCATTGGGGGTCTATACCACAGAGAGGGTCTGGGCTTGGAGGACTCATCACAGAGCCTTTTCTCCTACCTCAGGATATTAGTCTGGTCTTCCCAAGGCCCCACGACAGGAGCCACGGTCTCCCCAAACTGGGCATTTGCCTTATGGAGGAGCTTTTAATTTTGTGGGAGAATGAGCAAGAAGACAGCAGCCCGGCCCCTAGGGGGAGTGCGGGCAGAGAGTAGGAGCAAAGGGGATTTAACTCTTAGACCCTAGTCTGGCTCAGGGGAGGGTATGGCTGGTGAAACCTTGCTGAGCAGGGTGTAGACAGGGCCCTGGGAACCTGGCAGTTGTGATTTTCTTTGGGCCTTCAGGTCTCACCCTGTTGAGAAGGAAGGGAAGTGCCAAAAAGTGAAAAGGATGTAGGAAAAAACTAAGGCTTGCTGAGGTTTCACTAGGCACACAAATAACTGCACTTAATCCCCACAGCCCTATGAAGTCACTATTGTTAGCCCCACTTTACAGATGAGAAAACTGAGGTTCAGAGAGCTCAAATGACCTACTTAAGATCACATAGTGAGGAAATGGCAGAGCCAAGACTCAAAACTCAAAAGCACATGTTCTTTCCATGGGATGGTCCACCAAGGAGGGTGGCTCAGAGAGCCCAGAATACAGCCTAGCCGTGCTCCTCTTCAACACACTAGATAGGCAGTCACTGCCCAAAGTATGCTGAGACAGACCCCTGCCCCTCTCCCATTGCCACACTTGCCCTGCTCCCAGGAGGAGCCCAGCCACCCCTGTGTCCCTCAGCTCTGAGCCAGACACCTGGAAGGCCAAAGATTGGACTCTCATGTCCCCTCCAGGCACTTCGGTTACCTCTGGGCTGGGCAGCAGTGTCTCCCTGCCACCCCATCTCTGCCATGCCATGCTATGCCCACAGACCTGCTGGGCTCCCAACCTCCCAGCGGCCTGACTCATGACCACCCCGTGTAGTGAAGTGTGCAGGCTGACCACATCTCCTCAGCAGCCAAGGGACAGGTGCAGGGGTGGAAGAAAGGGCCAGGGAGCTGGAGCCAGGGGAAGGGACAAGGGCTCCATCCCATTCCCGCACCTGCAGAGGACTGGTGGGGAGGGGGGGACTAGAGGTTTAAGGATCAGGGGAATAAGGGGATGCTGGGGTGGGAAGGGGCACCTAGCCTCCTGGGACCACAGAATCAGGCTCTTAGAAGGAGCTGTCCAGCCACCAGAGCCTTCTGACCAAATGCCCCTAAACAGTTCTGTACAAAACCAACCACTGTTGAAAGGAGATAGGCTCCATTAGTGCAGAGGCCAGCCAGGTAGAGATTCAGTGGGAAGGCAGGACCTCTAAGCCCCACCACCAGCTTGCTGTCTGATCCTGGTAAGCCATGGTCCTTCCTGGTCTGCAAATCGGGATTTGGGTTCAAACTCACTTATTCATGGAGTGAGTGATACATGCTATCTAGGTGCCACAGGCCCTGCGTTAGGTCCTGGGAATGAAGAGCACAGGTAAGACCAGGAGATGACTAAGAAAGACAGTCTCTGCTCTCAGGGAGCTTGCAGTCTAATAGAGAAGTTAAGATTGGTAATATTACCAACACCTAACAGTTATGGAGTCCCTACTATTTACCAGGCAAAATTGTAGGAGATAGATACTAGTATTATCTTCATTTTACAGATGAAGAAACTGAGGCTCAGAGAGGTTCAGTAATTTGCCCAAGGTCACACAGCTAGTAAGTAACAGAGCCAGGATAAGAGCAAAGACAAAATACTGTGAGTATCCAGGGCAAGGAAGCCTTCCTGGAAAGAAGTCGCTTCTGACCTGAGCCTTTGAAAGACAGGGGCAATTTGGACATGCAAACATTTATGGAAGGGGGAATAACTAATTCTATTGACTGAAAACTCCAAGAGTACTCGACTCCTACTCTCTGCCGAAACACCAGCTAGGGCCCCCGAAGAGTGGCAGACCTCTGAACAGCAGCACTGATGAAAGGTGCAAGAGAGATGGAGGCAAAGTGAAAGGGAGGAGGCAGGGAGAATAAAAACACTTCCCCAAGCAAGTCCTGGCTAAAATCCTAGAAATCGGGCAAGAGGGAAAGTCCGGGGGCAATGGGGCAGTTGCCAATAGACCAGCAATGAGGCAGACTGCACCCGTTGGGGGGAGAGGGGGCAATCCCCGTCCTGTATCCCCTGAACCCTAGGAATTAAACCCTCAACTGTGCCCCGAGCACACACGGAACACTGTACAGCCATAAACCGCAATGTCGGGGTGGATATTTTTTGTCGTAGAAGAATGTGCATATATATTTCAAGTGAAAAGGCAGGCTGCAAAATAATATGTATGGTATGATGCCATTCTTGAAGGGAGAAAAATATCTTTATATAAGTCTGGAAGGATATAGAGATCTTCCTCAACTTACAGTGGGGTTACATCCCGATAAACCCATCATAAATTGAAAATACCATAGGTCGAAAATGCCATTTTCGACCTATGGTATTTTCAATTTATGATGGGTTTATATAACCTACCAGACATCATGCTTAGCTTAGCCCACCTTAAACATGCTCAGAACACTCACATTAGCCTACAGTCAGGCAAAATCAGCTAACACAAAGCCTACTTTATAAGAAAGTGTTTGGTATCTCGTGTAATTTATTGCATACCATACTGAAAGTGAGAAACAGAATGGTCGTAGGGGTGCAGAATCATTGCAGTGTCTCAGCTATTTCTTTTTTTTTTTTTAAGATTTTATTTATTTATTTGACAGAGAGAGAGACACAGCGAGAGAGGGAACACAAGCAGGGGGAGTGGGAGAGGGAGAAGCAGGCTTTCCGCGGAGCAGGGAGCCCGATATGGGGCTCAATCCCAGGACCCTGGGATCATGACCTGAGCCGAAGGCAGACGCTTAACGACTGAGCCACCCAGGCGCCCTCAGCTATTTCCCCCACGATCGTGAGGCTGCCTGGGAGCCGCGGCCGCCTGCCAATGCCCAGCATCATGACACTACGATACCGCATATCGCTAGCGCGGGGCAAGAGCCAAATGCCAAACTCAAAGGACAGTTTCTATGGCTCTCCCTTTCGCACCATCATAAGGTCAAAAAACCATAAGTCGAGCCATCCTAAGTTGGGGACTGCCTCTACACCCAAAAATTCAACAGAGGTTATCTCCAGCCAAGAGATTGTGGATGACTTTTATCTTCTTTACATTTGCCTATATTTTCTAATTGTTCTACAATAACAGGTGTTACCCATGTAATCTTTTCAATGAGGTAAATGTATCAAGGATTTTGGCAGGGGGGCGTGTACGGGAGAAGAGATGGGCCAGCCACTGAGTGCCAGTGGTGGGAGAGGGATGGAGGGCGGGAGGGCTCAGCCACGTGGGAGCAGGGGTGGGGAGCCGAGGGGGAGGAAGAGGGTGGGTGCTTCCCTGACAGGACAAAGGATTTATTATGAAGACCAGCTGCCTTCTCCACCTTCTGCCCCCCTTCCCCACCCCAGCCCCGCCCAGGCTCCTCAGGGCCCAGAGGTCTTCCCAGCCCCCAGAAGCAAAGGGTCCAATGTAGGGAAGCCCACTGCTGCCTAACAGAGGACAGAGGGCAGGGGGTGGCACAGTCCCAGGAGAGAGGAGGGTTTGGAGAGCTCAGCCTGGGAGATCTGAGAGGAAGGCAGGCCTCAGAGACAGAAGTGGACCTGGCAGGGAGCAGAGGCCCCAGAATGATGGGTAAGGCAGCTGGGAGGGTAAATCTGGATTCTCTGAGTGCTGCACCCCACTGGCGGCTTTAGAGCTGGCTGGGGGGGAGCTCTGTGGAGCTGGATCTGATGGGAAACGGGGAAGTTTGATGAGCTCCAGGATGGGGAGGGAGTGGAAGGCGAACTGCCTTCCCGGCCTTCTCTGAAACAAGATAGGAAAGACAGAGCAGAAGCCACAGTTGTGATAGCCGTGTCATTTTTTTTTTTAAGATTTATTTTTTTTTAATGTTTTATTTATTTATTCATGAGAGTCAGAGAGAGAGAGAGGCAGAGGCAGAGGGAGAAGCAGGCTCCCCGCCTAGCAGGGAGCCCGATGCGGGACTTGATCCCAGGACCCTGGGATCATGACCTGAGCCAAAGGCAGACGCTTAACCATCTGAGCCACCCAGGCGCCCCAATAGCCTGTGTAATTCATGTGTTTGCTATTCTCTTTGCACTTTGTGTTCACCCTCATTAGCAGGAAAACCCTTAAAACAACCAGGACCCTCCTTGACTGGATAATCATCCCAGCTTCTATAGCACCATCCACAGGCTATCTTTAAAAGGTAGCAAGCTTCCTATCCCTCGAGGTATTCAGACAGACACTGGGCCACCATCCTGGCCTGTTCTCAAGGGTCTGCATCAGAAAGAGAGTCAGACCTCTAGGGTACCTCCCATTCATGAGATCCCCAGAGTCGATGAACATGGGGTTTTAGGCGATAGTGGCTAGGAAGAAGGTGCCCAGCTGAAAAAGAAATAGGTGAAGGCATCCACCACGCCCCTCCCTGATCCTCATATATCAGTGTCTGGAGGACAAACTTGCCGGTCTGTGGGCGTGGTCAGCAGGGACTCTGGGTTCTGGAAAATGTCCCTGTCCCATGTGCCCCTCTGCCTCAGAAGTAGGTGTCCGTGGTCTGCCTCCCTGGATGTGCCACTCAGTTTAGGGCCTGGGAGGAGAAAACATGCCTGGTACAAAGGAGGCAGGAGTTCACAGGGTCATAGGGAATTTTGCAAATCGGAATATTGGAACTATTCTATTAGTCTTTCAGCAAGTGCCCTGGGGTGAGAACACAGACCTTCCGTGTGCCGTCAGTGGTGCTCGGAATTGGTGGAAACGTCAGCATCGTTGTTTGTAAATACAGGAGACTCACCATAGATAAAGAGAAAAGCTATTAAAACAAGGGTAGGTCATGCAAAGCGAACAATTGATACTAACTCTAGTCACACTGACCATTGACCATTTACCTCTCAGATGCAGCCTAGTAACTATTGTATTTGTTGTTAAATGGGGAGGATTTATAGAAGTCGACTTGGGCTCGCTCTAAGGAAGAATTCCCCGGGTAATTAGGGCAGCCTAACAGTGGGACCTGTTGCTCAGGGAGGCCGCATGCCTCTCCCCACCCACCCCATCCTGAAATATTCAAGCAGAAGCCAGCCTCGATGGGGGGCTGGCTGGGTCCCTTCTGTTCACCTCTCGGATCCCCTCTCCATCCTCACCCTTGCCCCCACCCCCAGAGGCTGACCAGCATGGACCCCTGATTCCAGGCTCCAACTCCCTCCACCTTCTGTTGGGCCTGGCCAGTGGGAGCCCTGGCAGGGCACAGGAGAGAGGAAGGGTATGTATCTTCCGTGCTTGCTCCCTGCAGGGCCACCTTGGGCCTCAGGACAGAAGGTCCCAGCTCCCCTTGGAGTGGCCTGCACCACTCAGCCCCAGCTACCTCTGGCTTCTGGCTTCTGCTCTTTTCTCTCATCCCTTACAGCCCAAGGGGGGACACAGCCAGGGAATCATGGTTACTAACCCTGGGGGCACGGCGCCAACCCTTGTGGTTTCCCTATACCCTGCCCACACCTTTGTAAATTGTTCCTTTATTAAAACCCTCCTGGAATTATGCTAATGTGAGTGTGCCATCTGTTTCCTGCCGGGAGCCTGGCTGATACATGGGGGTTCCTAATCAGACAAAAAATTAAACTATATGGCCTCTCCACATTGTACAATTAATTCAGCAGTTTCATGAAATGTGAGTCAAGTTCACTTTGTCGTCGGCTTTATTTCATTACCGTACTAAACTTTATGTTGTCAGCCGCTATCAGATGTGGCCTGTGGCTCACAACTTTCAATACCATTGCTGCCCATAGCTGCTGGCTACAAATACAGTAACTGAGGCCTCCAACACTGCACCCAAGGTCACAGCCAAACGCAAGAAGCCAGGAATCCCAGGATCCCACCCAGGGTATCTTCCCTGAGCGGAGCAATCGGACCAGGCCTGGCCACCCTTCCCTGTCCCCCTCCCACAACTGAGGCAGCAGGCCCCTCTCTCCCCAGGCCCCTTCCCTCCCCATTCCCTGGTGGGAGAGGCCCTTGGGGAAAATGATGAGATTTTTATAGCATTCCGTGGTAAGCACTTAATAACTCTCTAGGCTATAGATCTGTGCTTCACATGGGCTAGGGATAATTCACAGTAAAATATGACTTTTCATTTATCCCACTGACGTGTAATAAATACTTCCCAGTGAAGCCTGGGCACAAAAGGGGGTGGGGTGAGCAACCATGAGATGAGGCTCCATGACTGAGTGTTGGGGGGTTCAGGTCCGTGGCAGGTGGACTCCAGGGCTGAGCGAACCCGAGTCTCAGGTGGACCAGAACCCTGGAACCAGGGATGCTCACGATGTCATGGGAAACTCCTTGGGATCATCAGCCATTGTGCCACCACAGCTCTCCCACTAGACTTACCGCCATTCCTGGGAAATCAAGAATCTCCCTCCTGGAGCCCGACGCCCCCAAAGACCAGGGGGCCCTGAATCCAACATCCGGGCAGATGTCCTCTTCCTCCATGCTCACATCTGGCTCTCTCTGACTTGTCTTAAAGAGCATCCTCTTTCACCTTCCACCACCCCCATCCCACCCCACTGACAATGCTCCATGACACTAGGGGCCACACGTATCTCAGTTCAATAACTGGACATCTAGGTTGCCTTCCAATTTCTCACAGTGAGATAATAATCGTAATAGCTCCCATTTATTCCACATCTACCAGGGGTCGGGAGCACTGCTCATTTAATTCCCACAGCACCTCTCACCCCATGGCATTATTGGAGAGGGCACTCAAATTCAGAGGGCCAAGCGACTTGCCCAAGACCATACGGTGATTATGTGGTGGCATCAGACCTGGCTACCTGGATCTGGCCAACCACATTGTCCTCGTCGTTATGTGTCTTAGGTTGGGCTCCATCGAAAGCAGATCCTGAGGCCAGGATTTGAGTGTGAGATGGTTATTTAGGAGGCAGCCCCAGGAAGTATCAGGAGGAGAGCAGGGCTATGAAACAGGGAAAGAGTGAAGCCAACACAGAATGTGTTACAAGCAGGCTTCACAGAAGACGACTGAGGGGCTCCAGGGACAGTTAGAACATACCTCAGGGTAATCTTGCCCGATGAATGAGGGAGCGGGGGTTTGTCTCCACCACCTCCTGCCAATAACCAATGGACGCTATCTCACCCTACTGAGATGGCTAAGTGGGTTCCAGTTGCAGAGAAAGCCTTGGGCAAAGAGCCCCAGGTTGCAAGCTAGAAGTGGTGGCCCCAGGTCTGGGTGCATGGAAATGGTGAGTGCAGAGGGGCCTGGGCAGAGCACCAACAGCATCTGCCTCCCTGCCCAGGCCCCCATCTGGACCCCTGTCATCGCTCGCCATACAAACACAACAGTCACCTAACTGGTCCCCCTGTCTTGGTCTTGCCCCATCTGACATATCCCCCAGCTCCAGACAATAAGCGATTCCACCTTAGTCCACACAGCAAAGGATGGTTGGAAAAGTATCCCCTCCACCAGAAACGACACCTTGCTGATGGCTGGGGGACATCCCTGACCACACAGAGGCAGAGACCACGGGGTCTGGATTATCTTTGAATCCTTCCTCGGCACCGCAGGTGGGCTCTGATACCTAGTAGGTGCTCAGTGAATTGTGTTGCATTTGAAGTAAACTTCCTTGGGTACCTTTGGCAGTGAGGGGAGGGCCAGCTTCCCTGAGAACCCCTCCCCACCACTTCTACTGAAGAGATGACCTTGCCCTCCTTGGTAGTCTTGCTCTGTCCGGTACAGGCTGCTGCTCCAGCCCCTCATGCAAGGCTGCCTCCCTGGGAGACTGAGTCCTAGCAGTGTCTTGTAGGCATGCGCACACGCACACACACACACACACACACACAAACACACACACACACACACTGTCCAGAGCTGAGCCGAGAGTCTGACTCAGAGTCAGGCTTAACATATGCTTCTCAAATGCATATCTAAGTAAATGAATTAATGAATTGAGTAATGAGTAGTGCTGTGACCCCACCTTGAGAAATTCTTTGGCCCAGAGGCCACATGTGCCAGGAGTCCACTGGCCTGGTGGAAGGAGGGGCAGAGGTATGGTAGAGGTATCCACGATGGTGAGAGGCTGCACGGGGCACACACTCCACCCCCACCAGCCATTCTTTCCTCCTCTGACAGCTCTGACTCCAAGACCAATGACCTGACTCATGTCCAGCCACAGAGACAAGGAACCAAGACAAGGACTGTCAGCTGGCTCTCACTGAACTGCAGCCATGTAGAGAGCCAGGGCTCTGGGGATGCCATTCAAGTTCTTTCTCACCCACAAAGTGAACTTTCCCGATGATGCTCTATGATTTGACGGGGAAGGACACTAGGGGACCCAGATGCCTCAATCCTTGTTCTGTTACTTGCCACTCTGTGGTCCCGTGCAAATGCCAGTTTTGGTAAGACTCAGTTTTTTCATCTGCAAAATGGACAAAGTTGCTGAAGGAGAATGGAGAGACTAAGGCCAAGTCCACAGCCTGGTGACCAACACACAGCAAGCGCTTGTCTCCCTCCTCACTTCCTGTCTAACCTGGAGCGTCAACAGGAACTTCCTACCAGCCTGCCCCAAAGACCCTGTACAGAGATGGTGTGGAATCTTTCCAAGAGCCCACACAAGAAGAAATCTTGGAAATCCTGGGAGAGGCGGCTGAGCATCCTGCTTCTGTGAAAACTTCTGAAACTTCTCTGCCTATTCTCTGGCTGCTTTTCTCCTCTTCCTCCTGCCCGGCCCCCAGGTGATCCCCAACACCAGCAGTATTTAATTCCATGAATTCAAGCATTCTCTCAGGTCCTGAGCAATCTTCACAACCTCACTGTTTTTATGGGGCAGGGTGTACATGAACTCGTTTTTCAGATGAGAAAGCTGATGCTCCAAGGAGATGATAGTTTTCCAAAAGCCATTCAGCAAATTTGTGGAAGAATGAGTACCGGGGTCATGCAACCCCTGCCTCCCCATCCTTGACCCAGGGGCCACCTGGCCCCTAAAGAAGCTAGATAAGATATAAGCATTTGTACCTGAAAGTGAACAGAGATTTGCCTTCAGCAGCTGGAGACACCTCCCAAACCCTGCTGTCTACTCCAGATTTAAAGCAAAGAGCAATAAACAATTTTTGGCATTTCTCACCTGTCAGAGAGGATTTCTTGCTTACAGAAGATATACGGGTTTCTGAAAAATTAAGTACGATGCTCAGCTTCCAGGGCCCAAGCCTCCAAAAGGCACAGCGAAGCTGAGGCAGAAACTTTCCATCAGCAACCAAGCCAGAGAAAGTTGGAGAAGTTTGCTTCTCGCCATGTGAGAACCAGACAGACCTGGGCTCCACCTGGGGCGGGGAAACCCAGGCCAGAAGGGCTGTCAGGGATGATCTGGGCCTCACACCTCGTTTCCAGGCAAGAGAACTGAGGGCTAGAGAGGGAGATGCACCAGAGTCACTCGGAGTCTGAAGCCCTGGGAAAATGGTCAAGGTCCTAGATCGAGGCCTATCAGGATTTGAACTCAGCTCTACTTCTTTCTAGCCATGTGACCCTGGGCAAGCCACTTTGTCTCTGAGCCTTCGTTTTTCTTTTCTGTCACATGAGAACAAAGCCTAACACATGTTGATAAATGCCAATGTACAGATGGGGAAAGAAGGAGGTGAGGAAAGCGAAAACCCCTGGGGAATTATAAATAGACACGCAGAGGTCTCCCACTCTGGCTCCCAGCACCATGCTCTCTTCTCTCTCCCCCACCACCTCCTCCCGCTTCTGCTGCCTCCAGGAAAAGACTGAAGGACACATTCAAGATACATCCAGTTCGAGCCAAAGTGCCACCTTCAGAAGAACAACAGCACTCAACAGAGAGGCAGCAGGTGACACGGCCTACTAGAAGCAGTGTTGAAGGTCAGCAGACTTCAGGCCAGTCACATCTCAGGACTGCGGATGCTCATCATCATGAGCACTTATTGCCTGCTTACTATATGCCAGCACTATGCTGAGCCTCTTACCGTATCGCATTTAGTACTTACAACAACTCTATGAGACGACCAGGTACTTTTGACCTCATCTTACAGAATGAGGAAACCCAGGTTCAGAGAGGTTAAATAACTTGCCTGAGGTCACACAGCTAGGAAGTGCTGGAAGAAGGATTCAAACACAGTGGTCTGCCTCCAAGCCTGCATTCTTAAGCCTTCTGTTTTTCTGCCTCCTTGGAGCATTAAAGCAAATCCCTCTGAACCCGAGACTCCATGCAGCTCAAAGACAGCAAAGAAGCCTGTATGAGGTACAGATACAATATATTTAAAAAAAAAAAAAAAAGAAGAAGAAGAAGAAGAAGATAGCAGGAGGGGAAGAATGAAGGGGGGAAATCAGAGGGGGAGACGAACCATGAGAGACAATGGACTCTGAAAAACAAACTAAGGGTTCTAGAGGGGAGGGGGGTGGGGGGATGGGTTAGCCTGGTGATGGGTATTGAGGAGGGCACGTTCTGCATGGAGCACTGGGTGTTATGCACAAACAATGAATCACGGAACACTACGTCAAAAACTAATGATGTAATGTATGGGGATTAACATAAAAAATTTTTTAAAAAGAAGCCTGTATGAGCATCCACAGCTATAATTTATTAGAGATGCTAAAGAACGCCTCTCACCCATTCCCCGCCTAGACACAGCAAAGGGCAAGAGAAAGAGAAAGAAAGAAGTTGAATAACTTTTCTGTGTTAGTCTCCCAAGAGTATAAATGGAGCTGCATAAATCACCCCAGGGGCAGGGAACTGAAAGAAGACAGAAGGAGGATGGGCCCTCATTTAGCACATTCCCCTGTACATAATAAATGCCCCCTGTTGAAACCCAGTGATCTAGCACCCCTTTCAACACACACATGCACACACATGCAGTCCCTCCGCCCCTGCCCTTTGCTCTGGGAACAAAGCCTCCACTTCAGAGGGCTTTCCCCACCCAAAGGTCACTGAACGTCCCCCGGGAAATGGTGGTTAAATAGGAATTTCAGGGGCCAAGGCAGGACCCCTACCAGGGGTTCGAGTCATAACTGCCCCCTCCCCAGACTCAAAAAGGGCAGCTGCACAGCCTCTGTCCAAACCTCAAGCTCCTACAGGTGAGGTCATACTCACCCTGGACCCGGCACTGCCCGACAATCCATCTCTAACTCAGAAGAGCCAAGTAAAATGAACATTAACAATGTTCTCAACCAACTACCTCCTTGACACACAGAGAAACAGAGGCCTGAAGGGTGGAAGGCCTGTCCCAGGTCACAGGGCTCGTTAGGATAAAGCTCGGATGAGAAGTGGTCTCCTGGCTCCTGGTCCAGCACTCCCTCACTAGCCATCCCGTCAGCCTTCAGGCTGAACTATGTAATTGTCCCCTGAATCTGCCACTGCATAGGTGAGCCCTGGAGCTGGAAGCCAAGGTGCTACAGGGCCTGCCAACTACCAAGAGCTCCTCCACGCTGGGGCTAAGGAGCAAGGATGAAGAGAAGCAGCCACAACAGGATCAACCCAGAACATTAGCACCAAACAGACCTGGCTTCGAATCCCAGTTTGGCCATTATGTTATCCATAACCAATACAGCAAAGACCCCAAAACTTAGCAGTTTAAAACAACACATATTTACTATCGCACTATTTCTGTAGGGCAAGAATTTGGCTACAGCTCAGCTGGGCCCTCTGCAAGCCACGGTATCTCACAAGGCTGCAACTTAGGTGTCAGACCGAGGTCTGCAGTCCCAGCTGATGGTTGGCTTAGAAAAGAATCTGTTTCCGAGCTCACCTACCAGGCTACTGGCAGGACACCGTTTCTCGCAGGCTATTGCAATGAAGGCCTCAGGAGCTTGCTATATGCCCCCCGCCGCCCCATGGCAGCTTGCTTCCCAAAGCAAGTCTTCTAAATACTGTAAGTAGGCTTGGATTCCAAGAGAGGCTTTTTGGGCTAACGAGCAGCCAGGCACACCCAGGGACACAGTGCAGGATGGAGGACCAGGAACATGGGCCTTCCCAGTCTGGAGGGAGAAAAGGAAATTAGTTGCTTAGTAGTCCAGAGGCAGTATAACAGGGAGAATTTGGAGCACAGAATCACAGGGGGGCCTGCAGATGTTGGCCCAGGAGCCCTGACAATGAGACACCACAGCTTAGGGAGGAAGGCTAGGACCTCCTCTCTCAGAAGCAGGGACTTAGAGTCCCAAGGAAGTGGTCTCCCCCAGGGAGATCTAAAGGGAACAACTGGGTCCAGCAGTGGCCATCTGGCTGATCACACAGAATGTTTCTAAGTTTGCAAGTCCAGGGAGCCTCCAGCCAGAGCTTGGTGAAAAACTGTGTCTGGGGAGGGGCAAGGACTTTCATGAAGAGCTCTGCTTCACCCTGTTAAAATAACTAAAATAGCGATGATTAAAACAGGAGCCAGTTGCTGTAAGCCATAAGCCATAGAGAAGGAAAAGAACAGAATCCTGGAGTACCCAAGCTAAAATGACTTTGGAAGATTATAGATGGGCATGAGGAGCCATGAAATTATTTATAAAATTGTGCATGTGGCTCTGAATTTTGTGGAGGGAAAGAAATCTGCCCGCCCACCCCCCCAAAAAAGCAGATTAGGAACACAAATCTAATCCAACTCTCCCATTTTATAGATGAAGAGTCTGAGGCCCAAGTGGTAAGAGCCCCCCCAAGCCATACAGCTATCCAGCAGGGGAGCCAGGGTGAGGACCCAGGCCAGCCCACTTCCCCCATGTCTTGGACAGACTCGAAATACACATTTCACCCATAGAAGCTTAGGCACTGCATCCTCCTAATAAAGCAGCAACAACTCTGAATGATGTTTAATTATTTTGCAGGAGAATCGCTTTAATGGGCCACATGAAACTTAAAGGATTTTGAATAAAATCTCAGGAGCTCTGGGAACTCCAAGCCCCTCCCCACACTCCCCTTTGTTATTTCTCCTGATCCCATGAAGATATAACATTTGTTACTGTTTCATTAGGATCAGCAGTGCCCCATGTTATTTATGAGCTTGCTATTTATTGAAAATTGTATTTTTGAGGAGAAGTGGGGGAGGGATGAAGTTTATCACAGAGAAGCATTGGCATGAAAATTAGTGACATTTCAAAGTCCCCAAATCCCTGCTCCTATAAAAATTAACTGAGTTCGGCCCCCAGATGTCGAAGCCATGACTTCAAGTCCTGTTCCAGGTGGGGGCTGCCCGGGGGCTCCTTGATGCCTTGATTGTCCTTAGGGGAAAAAACTGTCCTCGATTTGACCTGTGTCTGTCTTCTTTAAAAAAAAAAGTTTTTATGTGAAATAATATATGCACAAGTTTATATACAGGATCCTGCTAAACTATTTCCTACCCCCAGCTCTGTTCCCCCTAGGCAGCCGTGTCTTTTTAAAACATCTCTTCCTATATTTACCTCCATTTTTCCACATAATATGCTTCTGCTGATATTTCTTGATTCATCAATTTTAGACACAATCTATTGACTTACTACTGTAATAGATGAGGATTCATCTCTCTCACACCCCTGCCATCCCCCTTCCTGCCATATCTCTCTTTTTCGTTCATCATTAGTTACCCCTAGCGTCTTCCATCCTCTAGAGTGGCACTTGGCAAAAAGAAAATCTGCATTTCGTAAACGAGATATTAATATTCCCATCCTTGCTTTCACCTCACTTCTCCCATTCCACCTCCTAACTTCTGCCTTCTCCATACGTTTACTTTTATGTTGGTAAAGTTGCTAACATTTACATTTATCCTGTAACATATAGGTCTTTCAGATTGATTCTAAGAGTTAAAAATCACTGAAAAGCATTTACATATTTGTGCCTCAGTAAAGACTACTCCTTGCTGGGGCGCCTGGGTGGCTCAGTCGTTAAGCGTCTGCCTTCAGCTCCGGTCGTGATCCCAGGGTCCTGGGATTAAGCCCCACATGGGGCTCCCTGATCCACGGGAAGCCTGCTTCTCCCTCTCCCACTCCCCCTGCTTGTGTTCCCTCTCTCGCTGTGTCTGTCTCTGTCAAATAAATAAATAAAATCTTTAAAAAAAAAGACTACTCCTTGCAGAGCCGAGTGGTGTACTAGGATTAGGGTTTCTTTCAGATACAGTTGTGTGTGTGTGTGTGTGCGTGTGCACACACGCACACACACACACACGCATGCACACTTTTAAGTTTCCAGTTGTCTTTCTTTATTCTTTTCTCCTGGTTGTCTTTATCATATTCCCAATTATTTTTAAGAGTCTTTATACAGCATATTCTACCCAGTTCCCCTTTTCATTAGAGACAACCACTCCTGGCCGCTGGATCTCTTGCTTCAATCTGGACTGGATGCTCTCTAGCCCTTACCCTGGAATTCATCCCTGCTCTTCTGGTTCTATCTGCAGCTTCTTGCCTTGCCAGTTTTCCCCCTTTTGTGGTTTACTCCTCTAATATTGTAACACATCCTCACAATGCTTCTTTAAAAAGGATTTACAGGACACAAATTTCCTGGGTTCTTGCAAATTTTTTGAGTTTTATATAAATGGACTTTTACAATGTATACCCTTCTGTGTCTGGCTTCTTTTTCTTAACATTATGTCTCTAACATTCACCCCTGTTGTTCCATGTAGAGAATGCTGGTTCTTTTTCATTGCTGCATAATATTCCATTGTGAGCATATACCCACAATTATTTATACAAATGATGATGGGCATTTGGAACTGTCCCTAGTTTTGAGCCACTTCTGTAATATTCTTGCATATGTCTTTCAGGGGAAATAAGTATTCATGTCCCTTCAGGCTACGATTAGCAGTAGAATTGTTGGATCACAGGGTAGGCACACATCCAGCTTTTGTAGATGCTGCCAAACAGCCTTCCAACATGGTGTGCAAATTTACACTACCAGTGGCAATGCCTGAGAGTGCCACTTGCTCTCCGTTGTCACCCTACTCTCAGACATTTTATTTTCACCATTGTAGGAATGTAGAGATATTTTATTGTGGTTTTAGTTAGCATTTTCCTGATGACTAACAATATTGAGTACTTTTGCATATGTTTATTGGCCATTTTTGTACTTCTGTTAGTGACTTATTTTGTAAATCTTTTGCTCATTCTTAAAAGCAAAAGTTTCTTACTTTGTGAATTTGTAGGATTTCTATATATACTCTATACTCAACCTTCTTTTTTGGGTGTATGTATTACAAATACTTCAGGTCTTTGGTTTTCCACTCTCAATATTGTCTCTACAGAAGAGGAGTTCTTAATTCTATTTTTTTTCTTTCAAATTTTTATTTAAATTCTAGTTAGTTAACATACAGTGCAATATTGGTTTTAGGAGTAGAATTCAGTGGTTCATCACTTACATACAACACCTAGTGCTCATCACAAGTGCCCTCCTTAATACCCATCACCCATTTAGCCCATCCCCTACCCACCCCCCTCCATGAACCTTCAGTTTGTTCTCTATCATTAAGAGACTCTTATGTTTTACTTCCCTCTCTCTCTTTTTGCTTCCCCTCCCATATGGTCATCTGTTTTGTTTCTTAAATTCCACATATGAGTGAAATCATATGGTATTTGTCTTTCTCTGACTGACTTATTTCACTTAGCATAATACACTCTAGCTCCATCCACGTTGCTGCAAATGGTAAGATTTCATTCTTTTTGATGGCTGAGTAATATTCCTCTGTGTGTGTGTGTGTGTGTGTGTGTGTGTGTGTGTGTGTGTGTAACACTTTATCAGACATATATATATCCTTATCCATTCATCAGTCATCTTTATCCACATTTGGGCTCTTTCGTAGTTTGGATATTGTTGATAATGCTGCTATAAACATTGGAGTGCATGTACCCCTTCGAGTCTGTATTTTTGTATCCTTTGGCTAAATACCCAGTAGTGCAATTGCTGAATCATATGGTAGCTCTATTTTTAACTTTTTGAGGAACTTCCATACTGTTTTCCAGAGTGACTGCACCAGTTTGAATTCACACCAACAGTGCAAGAGGGTTCCCCTTTCTCCTCATCCTCACCAACATCTGTTGTTTCTTGTGTTGTTAATTTTAGCCATTCTGACAGGTGTGAGGTAGTATCTCATTGTGGTTTTGATTTGTATTTCTCTGATGATGAGTAATGTTGAGCATCTCTTCATGTGTCTATTGGCCATCTGGATGTCTTCTTTGGAGAAATGTCTATTCATGTCTTCTGCCCATTTCTTAAGTGGATTATTTGTTTTTTGGGTGTTGAGTTTGATAAGGTCTTTATAAATTTTGGATACTAACCCTTTATCAGATATGTCATTTGTAAATATCTTCTCCCATTCCACAGGCTGTCTTTTAGTTTTGTTGATTAATCCCTTCCCTGTGCAGAAGCTTTTTATCTTGATGAAGTCCCAATAGTTCATTTTTGCTTTTGTTTCCCTTACCTCTGGAGATGTGTCTAGTAAAAAGTTGCTATGGCTGAGGTCAAAGAGGTTGCTGCCTGTGTTCTCCTCTAGGATTTTGATGGTTTCCTATCTCACATTTAGGTCTTTCATCCATTTTGAATTTTTTTGTGTGTATGGTGTAAGAAAATGGTCCAGTTTCATTCTTCTGCATGTTGCAGTCCAGTTTTCCCAACATCATTTGTTGAAAGACTGTCTTTCTTCCATTGGCTATTCTTTCCTACTTTGTCAAAGATTAGTTGACCATATAGTTGTGGGTCCATTTCTGGGTTTTCTATTCTGTTCCACTGATCTATGTGTCTGTTTTTGTGCCAATACCATACTGTCTTGATGACTACAGCTTTGTAATATAGCTTGAAGTCTGGAATTTTGACGCCTCCAGTTTTGCTTTTCTTATTCAGGGTTTCTATGGCCAGGGTCTTTTGTGGTTCCAAATAAGGAGTTCTTAATTTTAATAGGGCCTAAATTTAGCAATATTTTCTTCTATAGTTAGTGGTTTTTGTGTTTTATTTAAGAAATCTTTGCCCATCCCAGAGACATATAGCTGTTCTTCTGGCTTTTTTTTTTTTCTCCTAGATGTTATTGTCTTACTTTTCACATTTAGGTCTCTGATCCATCCTGAATTAATTTTTGTATATGGTCAGGATGAAGGTTAATTTCTTTTTCATATGGATAGCCAATGGGCCTAATATTAATAGGCCTTTTCAATATGTATATTCAAGTCTGTCAGCTTTAGAAGGTTTTCTTGCATTGTTTCTTGAAAATCTTCACCCCTCCCTTTTCTCTGTTCTGGAACTCCTATTACTCAGATGTTAGACCTTCAGGATTCTTCCTCTGGGTCTCTTTTTTCTCTCTCTCTCTCACTTTTCTTGCCTTTTTCCTTTTTTGTTTACTTTCTAAGAAATCTCAACTTTTACCTCCCAATCCTTGTATTTATTTTATTTCAACAATATTTTTTTATTTCCAAGAGTTCTATCATGCTTTCCCATTGTCCTTATTCCACAGCTCTGCCCTCCTTCTATTTGTTAATGGAGAGCTGCCCTTTTATGTCACTTGGGGAGTCACTGTTACTCCTTGCAGGGCTTTCTGCACAGAAGCAAAGAGCTGGAACATCTGACCTTGGTTGAAGTTCCAGGGAGGGACCCATAGCTTCAGAGGTTCTATCTCTTTCCTTTTGCCATTCCTGCTTTCTATGTCTTCTTTCTTTTTTTTTTTTTAAAGATTTTATTTATTTATTCATGAGAGACAGAGAGAGAGAGAGAGAGAGGCAGAGGGAGAAGCAGGCTCCCAAGGAGCAGGGAGCCTGATGTGGGACTCGATCCCAGGACCCTGAGATCATGACCTGAGCCGAAGGCAGACGCTCAACCATCTGAGCCACCCAGGCGCCCTATGTCTTCTTTCTTCTAATTCTCTTTCTCATTGTCTAAGGTCAGATTCCCTGAGAAAGTGAACTCTGAAACAGCAATTCACATGCAGAGAATTTATGAGAGTGCCCACGGATCCACCCTGAGGAGAGGGTGAAGGAAGTAGAAATGGGCAGAGGGATCTGTAACGCAGTTGCCATAAAGGTGTCAGCTGATCCCAAAAATAGCTCTGGAGTTGAAATGGTTCTTCAGAATCATGCCAGCTTGTGAGGGAGAGGGGGCAGGAATTTTAACCTCTGCATCCCATTGTCCAGTTGTTGAAAATAGCCTATGCTGGGACAGGCTAAGCAGCTCTCTTCAACTGAGGGAAGCTTTTGGAGTATGACTCAGCTGAGAGCTATCAGCAGCTGGGGGAATGAGTGCCTCCTATCCCCCTTGCACTATAAGGGATCCAGTCCTATACATACTCACCCCTGCTCAAAGCATCATCTGGGTCTGCAACAACTAGGATAGATAGTCCCTTTCCTTTTATAGCAGGCTCAGCACTTCCCCTAGCCAGGCTATATGTTAACTCTATTTATTGGTGTGGTAGCCAGAGGAGAAGTGAAGGTAGATCCAGAAAGCAGTGCATATTGTCCAAGAAAGGCCTCTGCATCAACTTCTGTAAGAGCAGAGCAGGGGAGATTCTTGTGCTTTAACAGGGAAGAGCAAGCCCAAAGGGACCAAAAGGATCTGAAGATTCATGATATTCAAGTGCTTTGACCCAGATGCTCCAATCACAAACCTGCCAGACCCACTCCTTCCCAGTCATAGTTATGACCTTGGAGTAGCAGACTAGGCTTGATATTCAGCTTTTTCTGCCCTTCAGTTCCAAGGTCATTTCAAAGGTTTCCTCCTTGGACCACTCCTGGCACTAACTTTCTTAAATTGACTTAGGTAGACTTGAAGAAAGAGATTCATGTTCAGAAAGTTTATTGAGAGTTTCCTTGGGATCAATGTCCATGGGGGAGTGTCAATGCCCTCCAGCCAAGGACTTTAAGAAACACCTCTGCAGGTGCACAAGTTGGGTTTATTGCTTGCTACAACGAGGAAGACCAGATGTCATGGGGACCTGTAGGGTATCTCAGTAAGAAAGTGTTAAAAAGGACTTATTATAGGACTGGGGCTCATGGTAGGTGATTTGGGGGATGGTTCAAGGAAGTAAGACTTTGCTCTGAATTGGCTGCTATTAGCAAGCAAGGTTAATTCTATGATCGGGGGTCTTAATAAATCTTATCTAGAAGGAAGGAAGAACAAAGTGAAACTTAAGTTATAGTTGGTAAAGAAGCAGCATCATTCACATTAGTCAGGATAGGGGGATGTTTCGTATTTTGTGGTTTGGATCATGCTTTTGTCCTTGCTTAGATGAGATTACAGTGCGGTCTTGTTTTGTGTTCTGTCTTGTCCTGTGTCCTGTGAGGTTTCTGTCTAACGGCCTAAGTGTGAGAACAGGGCCAGCTCCTGGATGTCAGAGGCTGCTTTTCTCTTTGTCAGAAGTGAAGGAGGCAGGATTGGGTGGAAGGAGGAACTGAATTGTGATGTAGTAATAGCTAAGGCCTCAGCAGATCCCACAGAGAGTTATGGAGCTGACATGGCCCTTCAAAGTTGTCCCGCTCTAAGGAAGGGGCTAATCCCTTATATCTCCCCCTCCCCACAGTGAGCAGTCATTGGATGCAGACCATCCCTGGGAGGGGATAAGGCCTTGGGTGAGTCAACCATTTTTTTGGCTGAAGCAATCCCAGAGAACTCAACTGAGAGCCATCTGCTGGGGGAATGAATGATTCAGCCCTGAAGGGGGCATCTGGGCAGTACAGCACACACAGCATCCACTACACTCAATCTCATTCTTTCTCTCTCTCTCTCTCTCTCTCTCTCTCTCTCACACACACACACACACACACACACACACACACATGCGTGCACATGCCCTACGTGAAACTGGGACCCTGAAACCCCTCTCTGTACTAGGCCTTACTGCAGGGAAATATAGGAAACCATGTGTGCCATTCCCCTCAACCCCATAACTCCCTCCCACCACACCCACACCTACCATTTGGAACTGATGAATGAGATAGAGGAGAGAAAGACTAGAGGTGAAAGAGGGTGAATGACAGGACTCTGTCCTGGACCAGAGGTGGGGGAGAGAATTAAAACCACTAAAACTAATACCTTTGCACCAAAGCTTCCCACCGCAAACCCCAGCTCAGCCCTGTCTTCCCCATCCCTCCTGGAAGCAAAATAATGTAAAATATCCTTCCATGTAGCTAATCTGCACTACAAAGAGAAATTGGGGAGAGAGACTTAGGCTACAGGGAAGGATTCAAATTGAAAATGCTCAGGGGGCCCCATTAATAAAAACAATAATTCAGTTCCTTACTGAGCAATCCCAGAACAAAGAGGAGAAAGTGCTGATGAGGAAGGGGGACAAGAGGAGGTGAGAGAGAGATAGGCTGACAGACTGGGCTAGAACCACAAATGTCGCTTTGAATTTCTCCAGAGAAACGTAAAGGTCTATGGTTTTAACAAACCCTATTATGGGGCCCAAACCACACTTTCCCCTGGCTGCTTCCCAGGGTAGATCTCCCAGCTGGAACCATAAGGATCCCCTCCAAGGGGTGAGCTGACCAGAATCCTGGATTCAGTGGGAGTCTCCCTACCTCTCCCAAATTTGCCTATACAAAGAAGCACAGAACGGGCACTAACATTGCAGTCACCAATTATGTGTTAGAAACTATGCCAACTAGTTTGTCCCTTATCTCCTATCATCTCCAACAGCCCAGTGATAATGTTAATAATAAAACAGTTAGCATATTCTGGGAGCTAATTATATACCAGATGCTGTGCTTTATCTCACCGAACCCCCCAACAAAACTGAGAGGTAGACCTAATACCCCATTTTTCTCTGGTAACAGCTTTGTTGAGATATAATTCACATACTATATGATTCACCCATTAGAGTACACGAATCAATAGTTTCTAGTATATTCTCAGAGGACGGCTACACAATCATAGAATGCTTTCATCACCCCCTTGCCAAAAAACCCATACCTTTTAGTTCTCACTCTTCCAACCCCTCCAATGCCCCCAGCCCTAGACAACCACTTATCTGCTGTCTGTCTCTATACATCTGCCACTTCTGGACATTCCATATAAGTGGAATCACACAGTATGTGGTCCTCGGTGACTGGTTTCTTTCACTTAGCATCATGTTTTCAAGATTCACCCATGTTGTACCATGTATCAGTACCTCATTCCTTTTTACAGCTGAAAAATATTTCATTGCATGGATGGACCACATTTTGTTTATCCATTCATCAGTTGATGGCCATTTGGTATGTTTCTACCTTTTGGCTATTATGAATAATGCTGCTATAAACATTGGTGTACGAGTTTTTATGTAGACATATGTTTTCATTTCTCTTGTGTATACACACAGGAGTGGAACTGCAGAATCATACGGTAAGTCATGTTGAACTTTTTAAGGAACTGCCAGACTGTTTTCCCAAGTGACTGCAACAGTTTACATTCTCCAGTGTATGAGGGCTCCAATTTCTCCACGTCCTCAACACTTGTTAGTATCTGTCTTTTTCTCTTTTTATAGCCATCCTACTGTTGTGAAGTGCTATCTCATTGTGGGTTTGGTTTGCATTTCCCTTATAGCTAATGATGTGGAGCATCTTTTCATGTGATTACTGGCCATCTGTACATCTTCTTTGGAGAAGTGTCTATTCAGATCCTTTGCCCATTTTTAATTGGGTTATTTGTCTTTTTATTATTGAGTTGTGAGAGTTCCTTATATATTTGCAATACAAGTCCTTTATCAGATATATGATTTGAAAATATTTTCTTCCATCCTGTGGGCTGTCTTCACTCTCTTGAGAGGATCCTCTGAAGCACAAAGGTTTTTCATTTTGATGAAGTCCAAGTCCAATGTATCTATTTTGTTGTTGTTGTTGCCCATAATAACCCCATTTTACATATGAAAAAAAATGAGGCAGATTGCTAGGAGCTTACCCATGAATACATAATAGTAACTGGCAGAGCCAAGTCACTCTGAAGTAACTCCAAAGCTTCCTTTGAGGACCTGAAGAAATCACCATGAGCAGGGACTGTGTCGCCCACAGTCCTGCCTGAACTTGGGCAGGTCTCCAAGCCCTAAGAGAATGCTAACTCCTACCCCTGCCCATGGGAGTCAGTAATGGCCAGGCATCAGGCTCTGGCAATAAAATGGGGCTACCCTATCCCAAGTGCTGATACCACTCAGCAAGTCTGCTCCAAAGGACCACAAAACGCAGAAGAGAAATTCTTCCTCCTGGAAAGTGTGTACACTCTACAGTGTGGCCTGTGGCAGGTGGATGGATAAAAGGAACTTCTCAATCTAGGACCCATCAACTTACTACGGGCCAGGAACTCACCCAGTAGTATTAAGAGAGTCTTACAAAGTCCTTCATGCTTCACTTTAATATTTCCCATACATCACTTCATTTTTCCCTGTAAATATTCGTTCCTTCAACAAATGTGTATCCAGTACCCATTCAATGCAAAGCACTAAGCAGAAAAACTAGGAGATAAAGTGTTTTTCTCTTTAGATCACCCTGAAAAGGGGGAAAAACTATAGTCTCTGGTCTACAGATGAGCAAATGACTGCACCAGAACATTTCATGACTTCACCAAAGTGATAAAACCAGACAGTGGTGACCTAATGAAGTCCAGAGCCCTGGGCCCTATGTTCAGGCTCTGTCTACACCACAATGAACATCAGTCAATGGGGTCAAACTCAAGATTACCTCTGCTTCCATATCCCATCTAAGAATGTGACTTGTCCATTAGAGAAATATTATCCAAACCCAAGAACACAAACGCAACCACAAGTAGGTCTCACAGCAACCATTCCTTCTGCCCATCTTCTGCTAAAACAAAATCGTGGCTCCAGAGCTTTAGAAAGGAGTTACTGTCAGGTGCTGATTTGGCAATCTGGCTTCCTGCTGGGAAGATGGGGTCCAAACCCATCTTTTGATTATTATTATTTTACAACTAATTTTCCAGTCAAATCCTTTATTTGTGCAAAAGCCCATCCAGCCTTGAGCACATTCTTCTTGTCTTTGAATTTTATCTTTTTAATTAAAAAAAAAAAAAAAAAAAAAACCACTCACATAAGGCAGCACAAATTAGGTCACCATCAAAGACTTTCTTTCCCAAAGAGCAACTCTATAGATATTAACCCTAGCACTGCCAATGATGCAGGGGGTGGATTTGTCCAGGTTGCTTCGTATCCCTAGGCTCAGGGCTTGTTTCTCTCAGATAAGTGGTTTGGGTTCCACTCTCCTGAAAACCCCTTCTAGCTCTTAACATTCTTGGGTCTTCATCAAGGCCTGAGTCACAAAAAAGCAATGATAATATACCTGGGATGGGATGGTAGCCAAGTTGCACAATGACCTTAAATGCAAACAAAGGGCACATTCCACCTGTTCTTGAGGATGACAGGACCATTTATTGAGTACCTGTTGTGTGTCAGAAACCTCGTCTTTAATCTTCCATCACTATTGTGAAGGGGCAGCCAGAGGAATTCCTTTTAAATGTAAGCCAGATCATATAATTTCTTTGCACAAAACCCTCCAAGGGCTTCCTTCTCACTTGGGAGTCAAAGCCAAAATCCTGATAATCTATAAGATCCTAGATGATCTGCCATCTCTCCATTCCCCTCTGCTTCCTCTCTCCCCTCTGCTCACATCACTCCAGCCACGCTGGCCTCCTCACTGTTCCATGGATGTAACAAGAATGCCCTTGCTCTTGCTATTCCCTCAGCCTGGAATTTTCTTCCTGTGAACACATAGTTCTCGCCCCCCAAGGGACATCTGACACTAAATGGAGACATTTGGGGTTGTTACAACTGGAGAGAGGATGCTACTGGCATCCAGTGGGTAGAGGCCAGGGATGCTTCTAAATATCCAACAATGCACAGGAGAGTCTCCAAACAAAGAATTATCCCACCTGAAATCTCAATAGTGTCAAGGTTGAGAAATCTTGACCCAGATGGTCTCATGGTGCATTCTTTCACTTCCTTCAGGTTTCTGCTCTGCCCTTCTTATATAAAACAGAGAACTGGCCAAGTCAGCAGTCCCTATCTCCTTACTGTCTTAGGTTTCTGGTTGGAACTTAGCCCTCTCTAACTCTAGTCATTTCTCTTCCCAGCTAAAATTTAAGCTTCCTGAGGGTGGGAGCTTTGTCTGTCTTGTTTGATGTGTATTTCCCAACACCTGAAAGAACTTCTGAATGAATAAACCAATTATCTCCACCTCACAATTGTGGAAACTGAGGCTCAGTTAGGCTAAAGGGCTTATCCAAGGTCACTGTGATGGATGATGTGGTGTGCTTCCCAGCTGCCCCCTCAGGGCTGAGGTGCTCACCTCCCCAGCAGCAGGGCTGTTGACTACTGAGTTCTGCTTCAGGCATTTCCTTCAGCTAAAAGCTGCCTTGCCAAAGCGTATGCCCTTCCCTAGGAAGCCTACATCCAATGACTGGTCAGTCGGGGTACAAAGCTCTGGCTCCCTTGCCTCAGTCTGGGACAATACCCAAGGGCCATTCTGGCCCTAAGACTCCCCCAGAGATTGGCTGAGGCTTCTGTTGCAACTATACCATGATTCAACTTCTTGTTCTGCCCCACCCTGCTTCTCTCACTCCATTATAGGTATGCTTCCTGAGCACTCAACCCCCACAAACCTCCCACACACAAATTTAGGTTACAGAATCTATTTCTAGGGGAACATGACCTATGATAGTCACATAGCTTGAAACTTGCAGAACTTGAATTCTAACTCAGATCTAATCAACTGCAACATCCTTACTCTTTCGGCTCTTTTACATGGCCTCAGCCTTGACATTGATCAGCCATAGGTAGGCTACGTGTGGTGAACATGACAAAGTCCTTATCTTTGAGTAATCCCAGTGCTCAAGAAGAGACAGTTCGCCAACCAACCACCAGTGGGAACGGAACGCCAAGGGCAGAATGGACTGGGTGCTGGAGGAACCCATGGGCAGGCCCACCAGGAGAGCTGCCTTGGGATCTAGACCATGAAAATGCCTCCTGCCATGTCCCTTCCCCCAGGTTCCACAGCACAGACTCTGGAACTTCCAGAGAAGATCCCAGACAGCAGGACCTACAGCAGCCATTGCTACCTGAGCTCCTTGGGGTAAGCCTGGACAAAAGGACCCCTAGGTATCTTGTTTTGATGGAAAAGGATACAGAATTCCCTGTCCCCTCACCACAGTGAAGACCCAATGTTCCCCTGAACTCCCCTCCTCCAGCCTCTCCTGGGGATCTGATGGCCACTTTATCTTTTATATACTTTCCTTCCACTCTTTCCTATGCCTCCCCGGATTCCTGGAGGTCTCAAGAAATTCTCCAAACATACTCACCCTTTCCTGAAAAATTCCATTACACAGTCCTACCTCCCAGTCCTGGCTTTTGTCACTACACCAGGCCTCTCAGATGCTCAACATATGTCAGGAAAGGAGGGAAGGGAAGGGAAGGGAAGGGAAGGGAAGGGAAGGGAAGGGAAGGGAAAAAGACCAAATCACCAATTCATGACAGTGATGCCCTATATTTATCTGCTTTAACTTCTAGGGTGTCCAACGCACAATTTAGGGATTTCTCCAGCGCTCCTATCTTGCAAGGCAGGTCACTTGCCTCCATCTTACAGCTGGAAACACTGAGGCTCAAGAAAACAAGAGAAAGCTTTCCTGGGTATATTGAGAGGCAGCAGCAAGAGATTCAGATCTTGGGCATCCTAATTGTTTGGCTGTGCTGAGACCCTGGGTGTGAAATACTAATGGGCAGATCCCGCCCACACAGTGATCAGAGAGCAGGCAAACAATGCTCACAGGCAGATCAGAAGCACATCAGCAGGAGCGGGGGCCACTCCAGCTTCTTTGTCACCACCACTGCCCCCCAACTCCCGCCGGCTTCGGTAAAGGCCGCTGGGCCCTAGGAGCCGTGCAGTAGCTAGGGAGCGACAGCCCCAGTGCCCTCAGGCTGTGCCACTCTACACTTGCCTTCCCCCACCCAGCCCTGCCTTCAGAGCTGAAGAGCCGAGGCAAAGCCCCAGCTCTGCCTCCTACCTGCTACAGACCCTTGGCCAAGGCCTCTTCCTTTTCTGGCCTCATTTTCCCTGCCTATAAAACGTGAAAGCTGGACATGATGGCTTCCAAGGGAGCTTTCCAGCAGGAAGACCTCCAGGCTCTCAGGCCCACCAGGTAGGAGACATGTGAGCAGCCCTACATAGAGCCTCCTGCTCTCTCACCCAGCCCTCCTCACCAGGTTGGACACTGGCTCTCTCTGACCAATCAATTGATGAAGTGAAGCCCCTCAAAGGGTCTGCCTCCCAGTCTAGTCTCCCTTGCTTTCCTAGAGCTCTCTGCATCTGAACTCCTGGCTCTGGGGCCAGAACCTGGACCTCTCGCAGCTTGAGAGAAGAAGAGAGACCAGCACTTGCTGAGCACCTCTCCTGTGGCAGGCCCAGAGCCAAGGGCTCTTATGTACATTTCTAGTTAGGATCTTTCCAGTGGGTAGTCTTATCCCCACCTGAGAAGTCTGAGGCTAAAAGAAGTCAAGTAACCTGCTCAACATTACACAACTCTTGGTGGGCAAGGCCAGAAGTCCAGCCTGGAACACTGTATGCTTCCTGAGGGCACAGTCTCATAAACCTCCCCCACACAAATTTAGGTTACAGAATCTATTTCTGACTCTACAGAATCATCAGGGAAGTCACTTGCAGTGATAGCCCATCCCCTCTCTCCTCCTTCCCTACACCCCAAGTCAGAGAATAGCCCCTTCCATTTTAGAGGGAGGAAGATAGCAGGTGGCTTGGAGAAGCCAGCCTGCCGGGCTCATGTGAGAAGCAGCCAGAGATCATGAAAGAAACCCAGCCTCGAGATGCACCAGCCTTGAGACTGACTCCTGACTCTGCCATTTGCTAACCGGGTAAACCTGGGCAAGTTCTAACCAGCTTTCTTACTGGGAATGAAAGGACAGAAATACCTACCTCATGGAGTCATTGTAAGAATGGAACCCAACAATGGTTGGCCCAGAAGATGTGTTGGATAAACACAACCCTCCTTTCCTCTCCCCCCAGCCCAGCTTCTCTTAAGCTCAAGTCCTGAGAGATAGGCACAGATACAGTCACCTTAGCAAAATGTCTCCAGCATAAAAACATGCTCAAGAAAGTGATTTTCTTCCTCCACCCCTGCCCCATGGAGGAGGCACAGCGAAGACCGTGACCACAGCAGTCACATCAGCCAAGCAGACCACAGCAGGCTTTGCCTTCCTCCCTTCCAGCCTGGGAGCCTGCCATCTTCGTGCATTCCATTCAAGCTGAAAGTTGGCACACGGGCACCATAAGCCAGATGCTTGAGTTTTGTTAAGAGCGGCTTAAATAAAGCCTTTAAAACAATAATTCTCAGCCATCAAAGGGACATTTCTCTTCTGGCTTCATCTTTCTGACACACAAGAGATTTTTTTTTTTTTTTTTAAGAAAAAAAAGGGGAGAAAAACAACCCTCTACAAAGCAGGAATATTTTTTAAAGCACATGGATTTTTCCATTATGCTCTGGCTTTTCTGTTATCGCCAACAAAAGAGAAAAGGAACTTTGGGGAAGAGCCAATTTCCTCCAGCCCTCAGCACACACCTGCAGCTCCAGAAGGTGTCTGGGGGAACTTAAACAGGTGGCGGCCATCTGATAAACTCCCTAAGGCAAAGTTTAAGCAGACATACACTTGGATGACATTGGCGAGTTGGGGAATCTGCATCCTTCTCCCTCCTGACCCTTCTTACCCTCCCAGTGGAGACTTTGCCAAAAATGTGCTTGAGAGAGGGACAAAGCTTGCCCCTCCAACTCCCGGCATCATGGTACCTGGAACAGTGATCTGAGGATGGATGCCCCTTGCAGCCTAGAAGCACTGGTTCCCAAGGAAGGTGATATTGAAGGTAACATGCACATGACGCAAAGCCGCTCAGAAGGTTGTCCTGGACACAGCTGCACGACATTTCTAAGAGCCAATTACAACACATCATTCTCTTGGTATAAGTACCTGCTATTAGGACTTGAAGACTAGATTCCTAGAAACTCTGATAGTCCTGATATACCTTTAAGAACAGACCCACCTGCAGAGCACCTGGGGGGCTCAGTTGGTTGAGCGTCCAACTCTTGATTTCAGCTCAGGTCATGATCTCATGGGTTGTGGGATCCAGCCCCATGTCGGACACCATGCTTAGTGGGGAGTCTGCTTGAACATTCTCTCCCTCTACGCCTCCCCTCACTTTCCCTCTCTCTCTCTAAAACAAATAGATAAAATCTTAAAAACAGAAAGGAAGGAAGGAAGAAGAAAGAAAGAAAGAAAGAAAGAAAGAAAGAAAGAAAGAAAGAAAGAAAGAAAGAAAGAAAGAAACCCACCTGGTAAGAGCCAGAGAAGGAACTACATGCTCAAAAGAAGAACAAGGCTTCCAATGACAGTCAAGTAGCTCCTATCAGCCTTGTCCTCCCACAGATAACAACTACAAACTCTGTATAAAATATTTCAAAACTACCCAGAGGCACTCGTAAAACAACAAACAGGCAGAAATTGCAGAGGATTTGATACTTGGAAGAATGACAAGGGTGTAGTTTATGTTTTTAAAGCATTTTTCCTGAGAACAAACCATATTTGGTGTCAAACAGGATAGCTAGATTTATAGGAAATCTGAAATCATAGTAGCTCAAAGAAACAGAGAAAATGTGGGTGAACACACCAGCTGGAAAGTGATGGCAGAAACCCCAGAAAGGAAAGAGCCACAGAGATTAAGCCCCAACTTCTTTGTATAATCTCTGCCCAAATCTCTGGCTGATCCTTCAACATACATGCACAGGAGAGACAAAAACGCCAGCTAAAATTAAATGAACTGAACTGAGATTTCAGCTGCTGCCAACCATATGAGAGACAGAGGTTGAAGTTTGAGTTCAGTCAAATTAAAAACAAAAAATTGATAGTCTTTTAGAGGAATATAATAGAATCTAGAGTCTAGTAGTTCATTAACAATGTCCAGGATATAATCCAAAATTACTAGACATATGAAGAAACAGGAAAATGTGACCATCTTCAAAGAGAAATCAATGAAGACCAATGGTGAGATGACTCTAGGGCTTTACCAGACACAAAAGTGGGCCTGGAATAAGATATCACTTTGTAGGAGAAGCTCCAACTCTGAGGTCAGATAGGCCTGGTTTGTGTCCCAGCTCTACCACTCCTGTGTGACCTTGAACAGTTCCTTTACTTCTCTCAGCCTCAGTTTCCTCATTTGCCAAAAGAGAATAACACCACCTTCATCCCATGGTTATCATGGAACCAAATTAAATAAGAACATGAAAGTGCCTGGAACAGCCTTTGGAATGTACTATGAACTCAATAACTATGCACTGACTCTAAATAATGATTCCCAGATCAATAGTACATCTCCGCCCCTACCTCTTGAGTCTAAACCCTTCACATGCCACCTCCTTCATTCCTCCTTCAGTTCTTAAAGTGGGAATGTTTTACATTAAAGGACTGGGGTTCTGGGGAAATCTCTCTGATATGTTCTAAGGGACAGCCCCACCCATCTAAGTCATTCAAATGCACACATCCAGCCACACCTTCAGTAGAGCCCTACTTAGTAGGGCGCTTCAGTAGCTTTGCTCCCTACCTAGACCTCATCTTGTTAAATGGCTGTTTGGACTAAGTCCTGCCTACTAGAAGCCCTGTACCCTGGAAGCCCCACCCTCAACTAGGAACATATTGATCAGGAACTGAGATACCAAGACAGTCAAAGGGTCAGATGTTGTTCAGGTCAGAAGGGGACTAAGAGTTGACTTTGTCTAATCTCTTCATTTCAGACATTGGAAATCTGAAGAAGAAAAGGAAGGGAAGAAGAAGTGATTGTGGTAGATTCCCATGAAAAATTTCCCATGGAAAATTAAGAGAATCCACCACCTTGACACAACGCCTTAGAGGATACCAAGCACACATTCATTCATGATTTTAATTTATTTTGTTTATTTATAATTTTATTTCATCCATACTACAGCTTTATGAGTTATGAAAGGGGCTGATGGAAGGGAATTTCCATTTTTCAGATGAGGAAATTGAGTCCTAATAGGTGATGTGACTTCTTACGTGTCATCCTGTCAAGCATTGTCTACTGGGGGCTCATCCCTGTCTCTCCCTCCCTGATCCTCAGATATAGCCATTTCTATTAGACCACTTATCTGCAAATGCACTTCTTGGAGTTCATCCCAAGCAAGGGGAACTGGACAGACGGTGGGACTATCCAGCAAGAACCACGCTGGGGAGATGGCAGGAACCAGCTGCTACTGGTTAGCCATGGGAGCAAAGCCAGTCAGATTCCTGACCCACTTCTACTGGGACCCATAAATTTCTGGGGCCTTGACCTTGGGGATAGTCTTTGGAATGTCTGTCTGGGTTCCTGGGGTTGGGTTTACATGGAGTGTACCACCACCCTCAGACTGAGGGTTCCCCTCTCCCCCCCCCCCCCACCCTGGGATACTGGAAAAGCCTCAAAGAAGCCACTTGGACAACTGAGGGTCTCTCTCCCTCTCTCCCTCTCTCAGGCCAGCCAAGCCTCTCAATTCTGGCCTAGTACTCCCCCAAGGCTGGAGAATATGCCCCCTCCCCTTACCTCCCTTCTCCTTGGTACCAAATTCAGATTTGGGGGTTGGCCACTCCCTCTGAAGCCTGAGGCATCCCTGCCCTCTCACTGGACTCCACTTGCCCCATTTGGCCAGGACACAGACAACTTTCCACAAAGCTAGTGGTCTGGGTGCTTAGGCCCAGGCCTGCTACACTCTTTCGAGCCCTGCTCCCACCTCTGCCTCCCCTAACTATGCCCTCCAGCCCTTTAGGCCAGTCCTCCAGTCTTCCCCTACCCCCACCCACCATGCTGCTCTTCTGAACTGCTCATAAATTGCCAAGTTTAACTCATTTTTCTTCATAAATCCAGAGCTTCCAGCCTCCTGTTTGATTTGTGTTCCTGAATTATCCATGAAATTTTCAATGGCTCAATGAACAGCCAAGCAGAGGTCCCCCTTGGTCCCTAGAAGAAGTCACAGAGGCCAAGAAAAATGATGGTGGAAATACCAAAGCAGTGTGGTGTGGTCCAGCCTCTGGGGAGGGGAGAAACTTCAGGGGCATGGCAGGAGACTTAGAGAAAACAGTGAGGGGAAGTAAGTGGCCAGATCTGGAGAAACTACTGTGCCACCACCAAAGGAGGTAGAATCAGAGGGGGAAACGAACTTAGTAGAGGTCACATAGCTTGTTCCTCGAATAATGATAAAGCTCTTGGCATTTCTTTGAATCCAGGATCATCAACCCACAGAGCATTAAGGCAGGAAAGAAACTTCAGATACACCTAATTTTTCTTTTAGAGTTATGTGTGTGTGTGGCAAAGATACATAACAAAATTTACCTTTTAACCATGTTTAAGTGTATAGGTAAGTACACTCATATTGTTGTACAACCATCACCACCATCCACTTCTAGAACTTCACCTGATTTTATGCACTGGAAACCTAGTGCAGAAAGACAAGAGGACCGGAGCAGAGCCACACAGCATGTCTGTAGCAGAGACCAAGTTAGAATTTGTCCAGTGAAATGTCACCTAGAGGCACACCCCTATGGGGACGGGGGCTAAGTGTGTGCTCCAAAAGAGAAAGGGCCCTTCCCACCATTCTCCACACCCCACCAGGTCCCCCACCTGACAGGCAGCCCCTTATCCCGAGCACTTGCTCATCCCCTTCCTCTGTAACTTGAGAAAAAAAACCCCAGCCGCATCTGAGCCAGCAAACATAGTGGGGGTCTTGGCCCCCAGCAGGTTTATGGAAACCATCCATTCCCTGCTGAGAGCTTAAATACATCTACATAATCAGCTCCCCTTGACCCCACTGCTGCCATCATTTCTCAGGAACCTTACAGAGGCCCTGATTCTTCCTCTTTTTTTTTTTAATTGAAAACATCAATCCCCCTCAAGCCAGGGCAGGGGCGGGGGGGATGTTGCTCTGTTTAGACCCAGGAGTCTGGTGTGACACAGGCTAAATTAGACCCTGGGAGGGAACAGTGATAAAATATATCCCCCAACACACACACACACTGGTGTGAGCATTTAATTACCATGGGAAATCACTTCCTGACACTAAATGTTACCCCACTCTCTCTCTCTCTGCTCCAGATGGCTTTTGCTGGAATATTTGTCCCCATAATGAGCCCTCAGCCTCTACCTGAATAATTCATACACAGGTAGGGCTAGGTCTCGTAGGAAGGTTTGGGATGAAGTAGAGGAAGCCAGGGAAAGCCCCCAGGACTGACAGAGGTGGGGGCTGAGGCCAGTCCATCGGGGGAAGAAGGAGAGAGTGCCTCTCGGAGAAGATGATATTGAAGCTGACAGCTGAAAGTTTAAAAAGACCCAATCAGGGGAAGAGGAGAGAAGAGGGCATTTCCAACAAGAGAATGGCATGTGCAAAGACTCCAGGCCTGGGCCACAAGTCTCAGGCCGCCTCTGAGACAGATCGGGAAAACATTACTTTAGAGATGAGGGAAGTGTGCCTTAGAGACATAGAGTGGCACATAGGTGTGGGGCAAGCCAGACCCCCTCCTTCGAGAGAACATATCATTTGCTCACTCCTGGAGGCTCCCAGAGAGGGAGGCTAAGTGGGATGGCTGAGGCCATCACAGATGGGTCCCTCCTTCCGGAGGACCCTTCATTCCCACTGCCCACCAGGCTCTTGGAGGGGAGGCCTGGGTCGCCGACAGATGGTGTCCAGCAGAACAGCCAAGCAAGAAAGGTACAGGCTCCAGCATCAGCCTGCCTGGCTCCTTCCCTTACTAACCGTATAGCAACCTTGGCCCCTTCCAGCGGCACCTCCCTCATCTGTAAAATGAGGTCAGTGATTTTTTCCCTACTTGATAAGGTTGCCCTGTAAACACCTGGCACAGTGCCCAGCAGATAGTAAGTGCTCAAAAAAAAAAAAAAAAAACACAACAAAACCATAAATAAGATTAGTATTATTTGGATTCAGGCATAAGACAAGATTGGGGTTTTTTAATTTGTCTTTAAAATAAAACACACCCTCCACGCCCCACATTCACAGTTTTCACACAAACCAAACACTGCCTTCACCCTACTCCCCTTCCTCCCTACCCTCTGTGAATGGCCCAAACCTCTGACCAGTGCCTCCCTGGGACGAAAGCCCCAGGTTGCTGTGATGGCCCATGAAGAGGACATGTGGAATGGCTTTGCACACCGGAAGGGCTGCACAATGGTCTCTGTTGACTAACACATTCTTAAAGCACCAACCTCAGTATCTGATGCTCCTGGGCCCTCCTGGTGCCTCTATTTCTATTTCTCATTTGTGAGCAAGCCAGGCATAGCACTGTGCCCTAAGTCATGAACAGACTTCCATGTTGTAATCAAATAAAACATACAACCAAGCGAATCAGCACATGTGGGGGCTGTGTGTTATGATTATTCTGCTTCTTCGAGATAAACTCTCAATGATAAGCAATGGCTCAGATAGGAGGCATCTGTGTTTTTCTCCTTTATCAGTTCTGAATCTTTATATGGTGGTGGTGTGAGATTGAATCCGTATCACAAACACATCTACTGAAATTCATTCTCAGGAAATTCCAAAGAGCCTGGATCCATCCCTGTGGCCCTCGCCCCCACCCAAGCATACAGGCCAAGGCTCCTGAGGTCTGCAAGTGCCCCTTCCTTTCCTCCCTTCATAACATGTCTAGAATGTCAGCTTGTCCATTGGTCTCAGGGAGAGCGATAGAAGGAGCACGGATTCTAAATTTGAATGCCTTGGATTCAAATCTTGGCTCTGCCCCTCACAAGCTGCCTGACCCAGAATGGGTCACCTATCTTCTCCAGATTTTAGTTTCCCCATCTCTCCCTGGGGTCATTGTAAGGATAAACAAACTAACAGAGCAGCACCTTGTGCAGACTCTACCATCAGCCTGCTTGGCTATGAAATCCCAGCTTGGCTCCCCTTCGGCTGTGTGGCCTTGGGCAAGTCACTTGACCTCTCTGAGCTTCAGTTTCCTCGTCTGCAAAATCAGAATAGAAACAGTCCCTATCTCCTAGGGTTGTTGTGGGGCTCGACAGAAACAGTGCTCAGGAGAATGGCTAACACTCAGAGCGCAGGCAGCAAGTACTTGGAATCGTGCTCTTCCACACTCTTGTTTCCTGAAGTGCTTGTCAGTACTGTTGCTTGTCCCATGCCTAGCACACCTGAAGCCCTCCTCTCAAACGCGCAGTCTCCCTGCTCCCACCGGAAGAGACAGCCTGAGGGCCCTGGGCAACAGTAACCCTAGAGCCCACAGGCCACAGCTACGTGCCCCTGAGGTGGTCACACTGACAACTGAGCTTCCTCAGGGGTCCGGGGGGCCCAGGAAATCTGAACAGAGAAAAACCAGGGAAGAAATCAGACAGGTGCAAAGGCCAGGGTGCAGGCAGGGCTGGCTCTGGATCTCCAGGCTTTGACTTGACAGAGATGATGGGCCCAGAAATGTGGGCCTTTGCCCTTAGCAACTCTGAGACGAGATGCCTGGAAGCCCTGATTTGAAATGTGCTTCACTCAACTGGGAATGAATAATTTACAGTCTTTAATCTTACATTGCTGAGGAGGAGAGGGAGAAGACCATGAGAGCGCCGGGCACCGGAAGATGAGAAGGGAAATATCATAACCCTTTTCCGGGCTCTCTGGCCTGTCAAGCCTCCCTCGGAGACAAGCTCCCACAGTCAGGACGCTGGCAGACCCACTGGTCCTTCCTCATGGGGGGCCCACGCCCCCAGATGTCAAGAGCTACATGAGCACGTTCGGAACACGTGAGTGCATCGATAAGATGAGCAGGGAAGAGAAAGGAAAAAATAATAAATGTGAGTCATAAAGGTGTAAAGTCTGTGCCAGCGTTGCCAAAGGACTTCCATTCTCTCACTTAGGTCCCACCTTTCCTGTGGACAAACTAATTTTCTCCCTCATCCAGAGAACATTGAGATGGCCCCTTCTTCACCAGCCTGCAGGCATGAATGGCACGACCACCACCCACATATAGCTAGCTCCAAGCACCTACCTGCCAACTCGGGGATTTCAATCCTTTGCCAACTCCCTCCCATACCTGGGAGCCCCCAGGGGCATCTCACTCATGAATAGGCCTGGGTTTCCACGTTCTTGATTGCTCTGCTAATTAGCTGCAACAAAACCCTTCACTAAATGAGGTGGGTTGTTTTTTAATCTTATCATTACTTTAACCAAGTATGTTGGAGCACCTACTTTGTAGCAGGCACTGTGTTAAGAACTCAGCATTCTCGTGCAGGGTGGGAAGAACATTCCCTCAATCTCTGTTACGTTCAGGTGCTGGCAGGGAAGGGGCCCACCAGTGTTGTTTGGGCCCCAACGGGTTAGAAAGTAAATGAAATGACTCTGTCAGTTGGCATACACACAGTTTTTTCTCTCTGGGGACACTCAGGCTACCACTGTCACTGGGTTCAAAGGGGTTTGATGACCAGCCACATGCCTGTTCCCAGAACCACTGTCCCTCCAGGCCTCAGGCATGTACAGCAGCCAGACGTCAAGACTGGACCTCCTCAGCCCCCTGTGATGAATTCTCCCTCAGGGACCTCACTGTTCCCCAGCATCCCGGCTTTCACTGCCCCTTCCACTGGTCCAGCAGACACAACTCTAAATACGTAACCCCAATTGTGGACAGAGTTAAGGGTTTGGGTGCCCCCCTCCCCACCAACAAAGTCTTCCTCTCCCATGAATTGGCGAATGCAGGGATACTGAGGGTAAGAAGGGTCATGATCGTACTTGCCAGTGAGATCAGAAGCTGGGCACCCCCTCAGAATCTGCTGTCTCCCACTTCCGTCCTGACTCTCAGCCCCTCTCCCAGCACAGCCCCTCTGTGAGAAAAAGCCCCTGAAGCTCTAGGTGGGCTGAAAGGCCCATTCCTCTGACATCACCTCTCCTGCAGAGCCGGGCCTGCTCCTCTCTGAGTGACCATGGGAGGCCAGTGTGGAGGCGCCCGGGATGCAGGAGTTCCTGGCCTGGGAGCTTTAACCCAGCCCCCCCAGCTAGCACCCAAGGTGAGCAGGAAATACACCGAGAGAACTCTGAAGGGGTGGGAGCGGGGTGTAGGGAGCCACACACCAGCCCTGGGCACACACACCCCAGACCAGACAACCCATTGGGCCTTCACATGACCTAGTGCTTCCAACTTTGACCTGGACTAGGGTTCTAATGAATGGTTTCTCTGGCCTCCCACCTCCTTCTTAAGGCCAAGTTCTATTCCATTCTGACCCCTGTGACCCAATCCTTGGGGTAGAGAGCTTGCCTCAGCAGCTAACTGACAGTAATAATAAAATCAGTAATAATGGCTAATATTTATTAAGCCCTATAGCCAAACACTATTACATATAATTCATTTAATCTTCACACACCTATGAAGTAAATATATTATTAACCCCATCTAGCAGATTTGAAAGCTGAGGAATATACCCCAAAGGCTGATGGCCTTACCTAGGAACTCATCCACCTGCTAACAGACCTCTGCAAGGCTGACCCCTCACCTCACACTTCCGCTGGACATCATTTGGCCAGCTTGTGGCAAAGCTGAAGACTGGACCCTGCCAGGTCTGCGCTAGATGCCTCATCTACATCTTATTTCATCCCCAACATGACTCCAGACAGTGAGTCAGACAATGAGCATTATTGCCCCATCTGTAAATTCCAATAGTGAGGCTCAGGAGCGTATAGGACATGGCCAGGTCCACCGAGCTGGTCAGTGGGCAAAGCTAGGAAGTATATGGCAACCTGTCCTCATGCTTCCTACCACCCAGCATCCCCTCTACACAAACATTCAGCATTCAATTTTGGTAGGCAGATGCCCCACCCTTACCTCTTCTCCCTTCCTCCAGCTCTGGTCCTGGGGCGGGGTGGGGGGGGGGTCTCTGTTCTAGGGGAAACAAGACGCAAGAGGAAAAATCAGAGAGGCAAACGCTGCGGGCATGAGGGTTTGGAGGAATTCTCTGAATGGCTGCACCCGTCTCCCCTCTACCTCGTTCCTTCCCTGGGGAATCTTGGTGAAGAGAGACACACAGAGATGGAGGCCTCTTGTAAAACTAATTAAAAGGCCCTCCAAGCTTGACAAGCGGGTCCTTCGCTCCCCTGAAAACAGGCTCCTGGGCTCAGGTTGGCAGGTGCCCCTCTGCCATGTGCGGGGAGTGTCTCTTCAGCATCTTATCCACCCTCACCCCCAGGGCCACAGCCCCAACCAGAGGTGAGGGGCTGGGTAAACCCCCTCAACCCTCACCCTCTGCCCCAGCATAGGAGGAAAGAGAACAGACACTGGTCTCGCTTTCCTCCTCTACTCTCACCCTCCTGTTTCTCTTTTGTTTAAATAAATCCCCTTCTGCCAGACAGAAGAGCGACCTCCCAAGCTCCCAGGTCATGTCACCAGTCTTGTCAAACCTGGCCTCCCACTGCCTCTTCAAAGAAAAGGGGACTTCCCTGAACACCCCCCCCCAACTCCGCATCCCCCAGCCTGGGATGTGTCCTTTCACTGTAGCTGGAGCCTTTCTGAGTGCTCTTGACAAAGTGGGGGAGCTGCCCGGACTCTATCTCCAGGCCTTTGTAAATGCTAGTTCCTCTTCAGGAAAACCCTCCACCCACCCTGCCCCCAAATCTTCCTTCAATGCACAGAGCAAATGTGGAGGGCTTTACCGCTCTGGGAAGCCACCCACCAACCACACCCAGGGTTCATCATTCCCTGCTCAGTGCCCACTATGATGCCCCCCTTTTACCATCCCATCACCCTGTGATATAACTGTAGACCCAAGAGACTGCGCTCCTTGACAGCAGGGCACCCAGTGCCAGCACATAGCAGGTGCTCAAGAAAGGTTGGGTGGTGATGCGGTTTCCCCATTGCCTGGGAGGGGAGCCCTCGGAAGGGTGGATCTCAAGCCTTTGCAGATCTAGCACTGCATGATCTCACGACTTGGGTCGTGATGGCTAATATTTATTAAGCCCTATAGCCAAACACTATTACATATAATTCATTTAATCTTCACACACCTATGAAGTAAATATATTATTAACCCCATCTAGCAGATTTGAAAGCTGAGGAATATACCCCAAAGGCTGATGGCCTTACCTAGGAACTCATCCACCTGCTAACAGACCTCTGCAAGGCTGACCCCTCACCTCACACTTCCCCTGGACATCATTTGGCCAGCTTGGGCGCTGCTTGGGTACGCAGAGCACACCACATGCGTAGACCACGAGTACAGTTAACATTTAATTGGGCACTTACAAGGGTGCTGGGTGCTGCATGAAGCACTTTACACCCATTATCCTATTTACTCCTCACAATAACTATGTCACATGGACACCATTAGCCCCATTTTCAGATGGGGCAATGGAAGATCAGAAGGTTAATTAAGGAGACCAGAGTGACACTGCTACTTAGTGGCAAAGCCAGTCCTCAAACTGGACCTGTCTGACTCTGGAGTGCAGGCTCTTATCCACACCAGCCCCCTGGACATCCACACCCCGCCTCACCATACAGTGACCTCCTCCCCTTGTTTGGGTTTTAGGCTCCGTGTGAGAACCAGAGGCTCAGCTGAAACCGACAATGCCACCCCTGTACCTCACTCACCCCCCCTCCCCTGCCCCCCCCCCCGTCCCTTGTGCGAGGACTCAGACTACCAGGGGACACCATCAAAGGTAAAACATCCTGGTCAATTAGAGAGGCAATTCTCCGGCTCCAGCAGATAAGCCTCACCTGTCAGATGAAAGCCTTTACCCCGGGCAGGCGCCCGGCCACCTGCAAATCATAATTAAAGGGAAGCCCAGGGCCTCAGAGGCAGCTGAAACTCCCAGCTCAGCCCCATAGGCACACCTCACCCTGCCCTCCCCTCCCCTCACTCCAGCCACCCAGGCTTCTAAGTCCCTTTCCCAAACCAGGAGCCTTGAACCTGCCTCCCTTGTATTTTTTTTTAATTATTATTATTTTTTATTTTGTTTTGATGAGTGGGAAAAGATACTAACATATAATATTAAATCAAAGCTAACAAATAACTTTACTTGCAGTTAATTGGCTACTAAGCAAACTGGCCCACGTGGAGGGGCAACCTGGAGGGAGAAGAGACATCCTCGCTGGCCCAAAGCTCGGGGCCTGGCTCGCCAGAGGCCCCAGGTTGGAGGGCAGCTGCAGGGTACTCAGAGCCTCCATGTGCTCACCTGTAAAATGAGTGGGAGTCCTAACGGATCTGTCTCAGAGGCTGCTGTGGGGAATTCAAACAGCTTACTTAGGGGAAAGCTTTACAGGGAGCCCAGGGCCATGCACATATATGGGACTGTGACAATTAATAGTGACAATGGTACACACCCTTACAGAGTGCTCACATGGAGCAGGCACTGTCCTAAGTGCTTTACATACATTCAGACTCTTTTTAGGGACGCCTGGGTGGCACAGATTCTTGGTCTCAGCTTAAGTCATGATCAAGTCGTGAGATCAAGCCCCGAGTTGGGTTCCACGCTCCGCGCAGAGTCTGCTTGAGATTCTCTCTCCCTCTCCCTCTGCCCCTCCCTCCAGCTGGCTTGTGCACAATCTCTCTCTCAAATAAATCTTTTTTAAAAACTCATTTTAGGGGCGCCTGGGTGGCTTAGTCTGTTAAGCATCTGCCTTCGGCTCAGGTCATGGTCCCAGGGTCCTGGGATCGAGCCCCGCGTCGGGCTCCCTGCTCAGTGGGAAGCCTGCTTCTCCCTCTCCCACTCCCCCTGCTTGTGTTCCCTCTCTTGCTGTGTCTCTCTCTGTCAAATAAATAAAATCTTTAAAAAAAAAAAAAACTCATTTTAGTCTCAGCACAACCCTCTGTTGTAGGAATTATTATTACCCCATTTTACAGATGAGAAAATTGAGGCACAGGGAGGTTAAATAAGTTGCCCGAGGACACCTGGCTAGTGTGTGGCTGCAGCCGGCTTGTGAAGCAGGACAGTGTGGCTCCAGACTCTGCTCCAATCACTAGACCATGCTGCCTCTCCAGAGCTGCGGTTTTCGGGGGAGAAAGATCAGGGAGTCAGCCTCTCTGGACAAGATGGCCAGAGGGAGCTTCCCCTGGGTGAGCACCCATACCATGTGCCAAGCACTTTCCTCACTTCTCACTTAATCCAGAAGCCCTGGAGGAAAGGCATCCTCACCCTCCAGCCCACTCATACCCCCCTTCTACACCCCATCCTCCACACTGCACCCCTGACTGAGGGCCAGAAAGCACGAGGTCTCCTGGCTGAGAGGGATTTGAGCTGTCTTCTCATTGCCCTTTCCCTTTGACTCCCACTCTTCCCCAGTCTTGTCTTCCTGAGCCCAAGTCCCCTCCCATCCCCTGCATTTCTGGGTTCCAGGGCCTGGGTGCCCTGGGGGATGGGCAGTGAGGCGACTAGAGGCTGGACATCGGCCACACCCTGCCTCACACCTCCTGCCACAGGGTCCATCTCTCCCTGTGCAGGTAGCCGGCTACTGGGCTCCCTATCTCCTCTCCCCGTTGCCACATCTGTACCACCCGTCCTATCCAGGGCACCCAAAAGAGCCCTGCAGAGGGGGGGCCTGGCAGGGCCTCTCCTTGGCACTAGAGAGCTTTGGACTATGGGTGAGAGCTACTCCCCTGGACCAGGCTGAGGTGCCCCTCAGAATCCCCAGACGCTCCCACCCACATGCCCAGCTGTGCCCCTGGTTACCCTCAGGGCGTGATCTCCCCTCCTCTCCCCGCTCACAGGCCCAGGGGAAGGGAGGAGGGGGTCCAGCTCTTCTGCCTCTTCCTCCAGGAGCCCCAACCTAACCCTTAGAGCAACTGGGCTCCACAGGGCTCTACAGAGGGTGCGTGGGGTAAGGCTGCCCCCCAAAGGCAGTCAGGGGAGGAGGTTGCTTTGCTCAGAAAACCTGAAATCTCTGTAAACTGGGGGTGGGGTGGGGCGTCAGAGTCTCTATGCTGGATTATGGCTGGGACCCTGAGCCTCACACCCCCAAACCCTGAAGCTGGGGGAAATCCATTTAAAAGGATATTAGGAGCAGGCTCAGAATGGACAGTGTGGGTGAAGGGGTTCCAAGTCCAGCACCTGGATGCGGGACTAGGGAAGGAGGTGCGGACATAACCTCTGAATCAGAACTCTCCCCAAGAGCAGGGTCAGAGGACATTTCCCCACCACCACCACCACCCCACCCCTTTCCCTGTCCGAACTGCTGGCTCTGGGCCTTAAAAACTCCCATCCCACATGCACCCTCCCACAACTCCTAGGTGTCCCGAAGTGCCTCCTAGGATCCAACCGGAATCCCTCCTGCTGCAACTGAGGTCCTGGTCAGTCCAGTGTTGGGGAAGACGGGTAAGTGGGCACAGCACTGCACCCTCAGGGCTGCCTGGAGTAGAGAAGTGGGGAGAGCAAGTATTGGAAGGGAACCGGTGGGGTGGGGGAGCCCCAGGGGAAATCTTCAGGACAAGGGCAGCAAAGCCCAGAACAGAGCATTTCCTTAAGGCAGATGTCTCTGCTTCCTACAGCCCAAAGTCCCACTTCCATAAAGACATCCTCACTGCTCTTTCACCTAATTGGAACGTGTCCGTAGGAAAGAGCATGTGCCGACACCAACTGGAACACCCCTAGCCAGCATGAGCAGGGGCTAGCATGTGCCCACCCCCCACCACCCACCCCCGTGGCCAGGCCAGGGCCCTGACACGGCAGCTTCTCCCTGGGTTTGGATACCAGCTCTACCACTTCCCTCCTGAGCCACAGTTTCTTCATCTGTTAGGAGAAAGAATAATTCTTGCCTCATTTGGTGTTGGAAAGAACTGAAGTCGGGTATTGCTTTGGAAGGTCTTAACACAAAGCCAGGTACATACTCAGTGCTCCATATGCATTCAAAAGCAAGTCCTTCTAGGGATGGCCTTGACTGGGTTCCGGATCATCTCGGCTGCTTATCCAGCCATCTTGGGTGCCTTACCCTCTCTGTGCCTCAGTCCCCTCATCTGTAGAGCGGGGAGAACAATACCCACCACAGGGTTGCCATTACACTTAAATAAGGCAGCATGTGTAAAAAGCCCCTGGCATATAGTAGGTCTGTGCTGAATCAGAATCATTGGTAACCAGATGCCATCAGCCAACTGTGAGACAGAGCAAGTAACTCTGACGTGTCGAAGGGAATTCTGAAGCCAGCTGAGGGGTTTTCTGACGACCCCTCTAATGCTGAGTTTCCTCCATGCCAACAGTCACACCCATAGTGTTTTAGGGCCCAGGATTTCAGGGTCAGAGTCCCTCACCCCTTATTGGGGAAGAAGCGAAAAGATGTGCCTGTGGATCAGTGATGATCACCACTGGTTCCCCTAGTGACATGTGGACAAGTCAGCTCCTTGTCTGCATCTCGGGGCCCTCACACAGTGCCGGGCTCGCCCCAAGCTCCAGCTCTGAGACCGCTGGTATCAGCTCACTCTCCATCTGTCTGCTTGAGCCCAGGAACCTCCAGGAAGACACAGAGAGTGGGTTTCTCGGGCTCCATTCAGGGCTCTGGCCTGAGGATCCCCCAGAGCTGGCCTGCCCTTGGCAGTCCTTCGGAGCCCCCATATCTACAGGAGTCAGGCCGTGGCTGGGGAAAGCGCCACTCACAGGAGAGGCCCAGAGGAGACAAGAGTCAAAGAGTGAGTCACCAGTGAGCCCTGAGCTGCCTCTGGGAGCCAAGGTTCTCTATTACTGATGCAGCGCCATCCTGCGAAGTAAGCTCTGCACACAGCTGGCAGCAAGGCTGGCAGCTCCATGGAGGGGCAGCGAGGGGAGCAGAGGTATTAGTTGAACGCCTGGCCCTCACCGAGGAGGCCAGCACCCGCAGGATGGCTGCAGGGTATGCGGCGGGCTGGCAGCATGGAGAGCCGTACCCAGGACACCAGAAGCTGTGCTGTTGGATGTGTGCCCACCCTGGCCCAGCCTGCGGCCCTCATAGCTCTCCCTGCATTCATCCTCCTGTCCTCAGCTTTGCAGCGCCTGCTATCTGGTCTGCAGCCCCCAGAACGCGCCACCCTCTCTCCCACCTCCACGCCATCCCGTGCCTCACACTGTTCTCCTCTTCCCCATCATCAGTTCCTCCTTTCTCCCTGCAGTTCAGCCACTCTCACTGTTGGCTGCACATTAGAATCATGAGGGGACATTCTGATTCAATGGGTCTGGGCGGCGCCTGGGCACCAGCATCTTTTAAAAGCTCTCAGGGGCGGGGCACATCCCACCATGCCAATATGAGGACCTCTGGGGAACAGCCCCTTTTCCGCATACTTGAGCCCCGAAGTCACCTCTTCTCAGAAGGCTTCCCTAACCATCCCTCCACCCCCTGCCTGGGCTGGGTGCCTCCCCTCTGAGTTCCCGGGTCCTGTGATACCTCCAACTACTGAAGCCCTGAGCATACGATACTATGACTGAGCTTATTACCAACCTGTCCTGCAAAGATGACAGTCAGGTCCAGGGCCAGGACTGGGTCTTACCCGTTTCTATAACCCCAGCACCCAAGGACTGCTATGAAGAAGAGACTGCAGAAATGCTTGGTGAACAGATGAACGAATGAACAAGCCCAGGTGCGAGTGCTCTGCCTACTGATATCTCTTCCCCTTCTTCCTCACACAAGCCTCCCAGATGGCTAAGCAGCCCAAAGTCCCCTCTGCCTAATCTTCCCACTCCAGCTGCCCAGCCTTTGCCTATGCAGGGTCATATGCCAGGGGTGCCCAGCACACAGGCATCAACCTCTCAGATCATCCTAACTGTTCCCCAAGCCTCGCCTGCTTCAGGAGGCACCCACGATTAACCAGGTGGACCCCAACAATCCTCCTTGATTTAAAACACCCTGGTTACTTTCCCACCACTTTCCCCCAACACCTGGTCTTGGAGGGTCAGCACTTGGACTGACCTCACAGATGACAGTTGGCAATAAATTCAGGACTATGAGTCAAGAGACTTGAGTTCCGGCTGCCAACTTGCTGTGTGACCCCGGGCCAGTGACTGAACCTCTTTGTGTCTCGGGTTTCTCATCTATAAAATAGGGGAAATAATAGTACCCTCCTCATAGAGTTGCTATGAGGATTCATGAGTTAATAGACCTATGGCCTTAGAGTAACACTAGGCAGAGGGTAAGTGCTACTATCGAAGTGTTTGTTAGCTACTCTTATCGATCAATCACTAGGCTTGATTCCTCTGGCCCAAGCCTCCACCCAGAGGCAGAGCCACCAGCAAGGCACAGTGACAGTGCCAGACTTCTGGCCCCTGGTCTGAGTCTGTTGATGTTTCTGTAAAGACAGCCATGGTATACCGAGGCCAGCCCCCAGCCAGGACCAGGGCTGGAGGATGACGTACACCCCAGAGCTCAGCCCCAGAATGCAGGCCCACCCGTCAGGATGGGGAGAGGAGCCTTTTCCTACACATCAGGGCCCCAGGTTGCTTTTCCTGCTCACTTTTCAGCCTGCATTTCCCCCCCACCAAGGCCCTGCACACTCTCCCCTCCCTTTAAACAGACCGGAGCACCAAAGCACGAAAAACATCGAAATTACCAAATGTAGTTTCTCTCCAGAGATGACAAATCTGCAGCAATTTGTATTTCCAAACAGGAGCCGCAGTTCCTGAGCAGCTCCCTGGCAGGTTCCCAGCCCCCACTGACCATCCCCTCGCTGGCACAGAGCCTCCGACTCCACCCCTGCAGAAGAAGGGGAACATCCCCAGCTTCATTCCAGGCTCAGCAGTGCTACCACGGGAAGGGGTCAGCGGAGCAGCAGGAAACAGAAAAGAGAACCAGGCAGCAAGCAGGTCCCTCGGGGTTCACTCAGCCGCACCTGCTCAGCAGATGTCAGCCAGGGCATGAGGCACAGAATCGTGCCCCCAGCTGCTGTACAGGCCTGCCTCTAACACACAGTAATGGGGACAGAGCCCGCCGTGCAGCGCAAGCTGGGCCACTTTATTTACTCCTGGCTCCCCTACCCTGACAGTCGGGTGGTCTTTTTCCCATTTTACAGGAGAGGATATGTCTGAGAGGGCCCTGGGGGAGGCCCAAAGTCACGCAGTTAGTAGGACTCGATGCTGAACCTCTCATGTCCCTGACTCTAAAGCTGGCGTGCTTCCCAACTACCACCCTGGACACCCCATTAGATCTTCATTTTCTTGTCTGCAAATTGGTTTGGACCAATGTTTCTTAATATATATGTTCAAAGATTTTATTTATTTATTTATTTATTTGAGAGAGAGAGAGAGCTCGAATGGAGGGGAAGGGCAGAGGAAGAGAATCTCAAGCAGACTCCATGCTGAGCATAGAATACAACACAGGGATCAATCTTACGTCCCCAAGATCAGGACCCGAGCTGAAATCAAGAGTCAGACGTTCAACCGACCGCACCACCCAGGTGCCACAATATGTGTATTTTAAATATACACCTCTGTTTAAGCAACATCAAGATCTCATGCCCTTTCAGTGACCTACACTATGAAAAATGTAGAGGATTTTTTGTTTTCCAAAACAAAATTTTGTTTTCAAAGAGAAGCTCCATTTCCAAGATCCTAACACTAAAGCTGCTTTTTCATATGCTCACTCCTCCCTGCTCCCAGAGATTCTGATGTGCTCCTGCAGGAGGATAGGGCCTCCATTGCTCACCCCACCACCCTCAGTTGGGAAGCTCCGGGCTCAGACTCTGGGGTGCTATCACTGCTCATACCCTATGACAGGCAGCAGAGCCTATGTTTGGGGCACCCCTCTGCAGTGAGAGCCTGGGCAAGTCACTTCTCCCCTCCAAACCTCAGTCGGTAACATGGGAATAACAGTAGTTCCTAGTGATGCTGTGAGCATTGAATGAGCAAATACCTAGAACACACGTAGAACATTGCCTGGCCCGTGGTAAACGCTGTTAACTAAGTCATCTTTTGCCAGCCCCCAGGAAAATTCCTGTAGCAAATGCCTGTCCCTTGGCTGGGCCCTGGGAGATCACTTTGTGGACACATTCCATCACTGTAGCCTCGCAATGCTCAGTATGGACCCAGGATTACTGTGGGTCCTATCATCTGTGAAAACCCAAACAAATCACAGCTTCTGATTTGTCTGGGTTCAATTCAAACAAATTCAAACAAATCACAGCCTCTGATTTGTTTGGGCTCAATTCAAACAAATTCAAACAAATCACAGCCTCTGATTTGTTTGGGTTTGATTTCAAATATGAAGGACTTCCATTTTTTCTTATTTGAGGAACTAGCCATCTGGGAAATATTTTAAGTTAGATATTTACCTCACTCCACGCACCAAAATAAATTCCAGATGGATCCCAGATTTAAACGTAAACAATGAAACCACAAATGTACTTCCAAAAAATGAATCTGAAAGTGGGAAAAACACCTTTCTAAGTAGGACACAAAACCCAGAAACCATAAAAGAAAAGACGGATCAATTCAACTACCTAAAATTATTTATTTTACATGAAAAAAACTGTAAACAAAATTAAAAGACAAATGATAAAGTCAAGGGAACATATTTCAGTACATATTTCAGAAAAAAGGCCTCATTTCTTAGAGAACTAGAAATGAATGAGAAAATAACAAAGACCCAGTTTGAAAAAATGGGTAAAGAACAGACAATCCACAGAAAAGGAAACAAAAATAGTTCTCAGACATATGACATGAGATCCTCAGCCTCATTAACAAGGAAACACACAAAACCTGAAGCACAATACCTATGCCTTTTTATCCATCATTGAAAAAAGAAAAGTTGTCAATTATACTTCAGTAAAGCTGGAAAAAATTTTTTTTGACTTTTAAGTTTGAGAACACTCTTGGAGAAACAGGAAGTGTCACATTTTGCTGGTGAATTGACAAAATGTATATGGAAGGCAATTTGGCAAAAAAAAAAAAATTTAAGACTTGACTGATTGATTTTTAGGGAGAGAGGGGGAACGAGGAGGAGCAGAAGGGAATGGAGAGAGAAAAAGAATCTGAAGCAGACTCCACGCTGAGCACTGAGCCCAATGTGGGGCTTGATCCCACCATTGTGAGATCATGACCTGAGCCAAAACCAAGAGTTAGTTGCTCAACTGACTGAGCCACCCAGGTGCCCCCAGTTGTGTTCTGTCCAGCATGCACAGTGGCTTGGTCAGAAATGGGAACAGAAAGAATGGCTTTCCCAGAAGCAAACTTTGAAGAGCCCACCCCAGCTCTTGCCCTGGGAACGTTTTGGCTAAGCGGACCGAGCTATTCCTTCTTTCTTGGAAAATCTACCCAAGCAATGGGTGAAAGGTCAGCTAATAATAACAGTAACAGCTAACATGCTGTGATGTGTTTTCTAAATGCCAAACAGAGGTAAGCATTTAACATATAATAGTTCCTCGTTCCTCACACAACTTTATCAGGGAGGTATTGTTATTCTTCCCAGTTTCGAGAAAAGGAAACTGAGGCTCCAGCTTGGGAGAGATTCACACAGCAGGTAAGTGGCAGAGCCCACATTGGGCCTGGGTCTCTGTGGCACCAGCCCTGCCCAGGTAGGTATTCTGTCCACCTGGCAGTTGTATTTCTCTGTATGAACCACAGGGTAGCATCCTGGCTTGTGTGCATCGGCTTCTATGTATCTGTCATTGTGAATCAGCCCCAAAGACAGAACCTTTCTGAACACAGGGACAAAACTGGGGTCTGGAGCTTAGGAGACACGGGCCAACTCATAGGACTCATCCACCCATGTGAGGCACACATTTCTGTCCTTATCCCTACTTCAGAGAGGCAAACAGGCTTGAAGTGACATACCTAGCAATGGCAATTGTCTCCTGCCTCCTTCCTACTGCATCTCTCTGTGACACCTCAATGCCTAAGAGACCGAGGCAAAGGCCTTGAGGGCAGGCAGGGGGCAGGCAGGGTGAAGTGAGGTCCCCTGCCGGCTCCCACAACTAGAGGTCCCTGAGTAGGATCAGAATTCCATCCAGGGCCAGTGAGCCCCATCCCCTCAGGCGCAAGGGTGGGCACACCTGGGCTGCCCGTGGTCGCAGCCAATGACCTTCCCAGTAAAGGAAGGGTCAGCCCTGGGGGAGAGGTGTGCAGTAAGAGCACAGCTTCCTGGAACCCTTGCAGTCCCTTTAGCACAAGATAAATTGTTGCCTCTGATTCCATTTCTCCCTCCCTCGCCCCTGCCCTATGCGGCTTCCTAAAACAATAAGAAAACACATTTCTCATCACTGCATTTAATCCTTCAGGCAGGGAACGGGAGCTGCGCATCTGGTTCCAGGCTTGAAATGAAGAGGGATGGAGAAGCCCAGGGAGGGGCTGTGGGAGGGCCAGTGGAGTCCAGGAAGAGACTCAGAGGGGAAGATGGCTGGAAATGAAATTCTTGGGGAGACAGGGCATAGTTTGCTCTACTATGCACTTAGTGCGCAAATCGTGCTTTCACTCAACTAGTATCCACTGAGTCAGGCCCCGTTTTATGCTGGACAGACAGAAAAGAGAAACACAGTCCAGGATTCACGGTGTAATGAGGGACACTAACCTATAAGCCACTAGCTATGGAGATGACAGCATTCCACAAACTCGAATAGGGGAAAGTTTGGGCTTTCAGGGAGCAAGGACAAGGGAAGGCTTCACTCTGGCTATAGATTTTGCAGTGAACGAGGCATTTGTGCTGCTCCTCAGAAAGGCAGGTGAGGGGCGCCTGGGTGGCTCACTCGTTAAGCGTCTGCCTTCGGCTCAGGTCATGATCCCGGGGTCCTGGGATCGAGCCCCACATCAGGCTCCCTGCTCCGCAGGAAGCCTGCTTCTCTCTCTCCCACTCCCCCTGCTTGTGTTCCCGCTCTCTCTGTGTCTCTGTCAAACAAATAAATAAAAATCTTAAAAAAAAAAAAAAGAAAGAAAGGCAGGTGACATGGGGAGGAAAAAACATCCATTTCATGATGGCATTCTAATACTGCAATGCTCCTTACAGTAAACATGTGTACAGGGCTTTCCAGTTTGCAAAGCTCCCATCATCTTAGTTTATCTCATGCCATCCCTGTGAAGCAGGGCTTTTTCTACAACCCTCACTGTGGATGAGGAAACAGAGGCCCAGGGGGTGAAGTGGCTTGCCTGGGTCTCCAGCCAATCAGTGGCAGAACTGGAATTCAAGCTCAGGTTTGTCTGACTCCATAAACCTGTGCTCTTTCTATGACCCTAGGGATGCCAATTTGTCCCCAGGAGGAGGGTGCTGCAGGGGAGGCTGTGGGAGTGGAGTGGGCCCAAGTGGGGTTAGGGAGGGCTGTGAAGAAATGGCCATGGCTCCCTAAAACAGGTCAGCTGCCACCCCCAGACCCAGGCCAATCCACCTACATTGCGAGGTCTGAGCTGAGGGAGCCCCTGCCCTTGGGGTGACATTCTCACTCAGCCAGACAGCCCTAGTGGACAGTGGCCATGGTTAGTGTTTTGAAGACAACGTTGTCTGGTCTGTCAGCTTGGATTTGCTCTTGCCTGTAATTATGGAGATATATGGAAATCAGCTGCTATTTTGAAAACGTACTGAAGGAAAAGGAACAAGGACGTAACTTTCTGTAGCACTTACAACGTACCAGGTACTACGCTGTATTATTCATTCTCACTTGCTCCTCCTGATCACCCTACCAAAGGAAATACCACAGTCCCCATCTCACATAAGAGGAAACTGAAGCTCAGAGAGGTGAAGCTACTGCCCGAGGTCTCTACCCAGACCCTGAGCTCATGATCCTTCCTTTGTACCTTAAACGTCCAGAAGAGGAGCAACCACAAGTGCTCAGGACCTGAGGAACTGGGGGCCACCGTGTGGCATCCTCCTGGATATCCTAGGATCTGCACAGAGACCGTCTCACCTTCCTTTTAAGATGATCAGTGTCGATAATCCTAATTTAGTGTTAAAATTGATTTATCAGAGCACGACCCTGGGAGTTGCAACCACAAAATTAAATCAAATCACAAGAGAGAACCAGAATTCCCAAAGGATGCCATTTTCATATCTAAGGAAGTGTGAACCTAAGAAATAGAAAGAATAAAAACAGAACAGGGGCGCCTGGGTGGCTCAGTTGGTTAAGCGACTGCCTTCGGCTCAGGTCATGATCCTGGAGCCCCGGGATCGAGTCCCGCATCGGGCTCCCTGCTCAGCAGGGAGTCTGCTTCTCCCTCCGACCCTCCCCCCTCTCATGTGCTCTCTCTCTCTCTCTCTCAAATAAATAAATAAAATCTTAAAAAAAAAAAAAAAACAAGTTATAAAAAAAAAAAAAACAGAACAGCATCTCCTCAAGGCTAAAGGTTATCGAAGCCTGGGGACAAGAGGATATTTCAATATCTCAAGAGGCCAACAGATGCAAAGCCTGACCACATGTTGTGGTGGCTTAGGAGGGGTCTCACATTTCCGTAGTGGACTGAAGAACTGCCTAATGAATGCCCCCAATCCTGGGGTGCAGACTGCATACCCACCTCCTTTACTTTATGGAGTCCCTGACAGAGCATCTCAATATGGAGCTGAGCGGGTTCCACCAAGGCCACTGATAAGAATCCAGCCAGCGTCATGGCTGATAACTCTGATTATTATGCAACCTCAACTGTCTGAGAAGGTGACCCCCAAAACCACTTAGGAAGGTATAATTATCTCCTTAGTGGGTAAAAATCTTCCATCCTCAAATATAGAAATGTTTAGAAGTATCCTCAAGGATAGAAATTCAAACCCACGGGATGAATATTTTTAGATGTTAAAGGGTCCATGCATATTGGCACCTTAAGTATTTCGCAATGTTTTGAGAATTTGGCCTATTTGAATAGCAAGTTGGCCTTTAGTTCCAATCTAAAATATAATTTAGGGCGCCTGGGTGGCCAGATGGTTAAGCGTCTGCCTTCGGCTCAGGTCATGATCCCGGGGTCCTGGGATCGAGTCCCGCATCGGGCTCCCTGCTCCTTGGGAGCCTGCTTCTCCCTCTGCCTCTCTCTCTCTCTCCCTCTCTGTCTCTCATGAATAAATTAAAAAAATGTTTTTAATTAAATAAAATATAATTTAATAATTGAGTTAGATTTGTGATTTTAAGGTGAAAAAATCATCTTAAAATTCATATATGTTAAGTGTTAGAACACTTAAGATAACTTAAGATTCTTTTGCATTTATAAGAATTACTTAATTACTTGGAAAGATTTGTCAGTTAGGTAATAAATCGTAATACTTAAAAATAAAATGAAATATATTAAATTTATCAAATGATATTTTCAAGTATTTGAGGATGTTTGGCTAACTTTGTAAATGGAACAAATATCATACAAAGGCCCCTTTAAATGACTGTTAAGGGGCACCTGGGTGGCTCAGTCGTTTAGCGTATGCCTTCCGCTCAGGTCATGATCCCAGGGTCCTGGGATTGAGCCCCCCCATCAGGCTTCCTGCTCAGCGGGGAGCCTGCTTCTCCCTCTCCCACTCCCCCTGCTTGTGTTCCCTCTCTCGCTGTGTATCTCTCTGTCAAATAAATAAATAAAATCTTAAATAAATAAATAAATAAATAAATAAATAAATAAACGAACTACTTAAATTTTGGTAGACTTATAAAAAGAAAAAAATTATAAGCTAAATCTTAAAATTTAAGAACTAGATTTTTATAAAATGTATAACTTTACTGAATTAGATATTTGTTTTAAAAACACAAGTATCCTCTGAATATCCTTTCTGTGCAAACTGTCTTGAGGCTCAAAAGAAATCTCACAGTGACACAGAGCACTTCCTACATGCTCAGAACCAATACTTCAAATGAATGATCTCATTTAGCCCTTTTAACAACTCCATAAAGTAGCTACAATTACTATCTCCATCTTCTGGGCACTGAACGCTGGAGCCAGGATCCTGAACTGGGGCAGCTGGGGTTTCAGAGCTATCTGTCTTAAGCCCTGTGCCATGGTTCCCACGTAAGAAAGCACCCCCTGAACCCTCCTACACAGTTGGTGGGAATGCAAGCTGGTGCAGCCACTCTGGAAAACAGTATGGAGGTTCCTCAAAAAGTTGAAAATAGAGCTACCCTACGACCCAGCAATTGCACTCCTGGGTATTTACCCCAAAGATACAAATGTAGTGATCCGAAGGCATACGTGTACCCCAATGTTTATAGCAAGGTCCACAATAGCCAAACTATGGAAAGAGCCAAGATGTCCAACAACAGATGAATGGATAAAGAAGATGTGGTATATATATACAATGGAATATTATGCAGCCATTAAAAAAATGAAATCTTGCCATTTGCAACCACATGGATGGAACTAAAGGGTATTATGCTAAGCGAAATAGGTCAATCAGAGAGCACAAGTATCATATGATCTCAATGATATGAGGAATTTGAGGAACAAGACAGAGGATCATAGGGGAAGGGAGGAAAAAATGAAACAAGATGAAACCAGAGAGGGACACAAACCATAAGAGACTCTTAATCTCAGGAAACAAACTGAGGGTTGCTGGAGTGGTGGGGGGTGGGAGGGATGGGGTGGCTGTGTGATGGACATTGGGGAGGGTATGTGCTATGGTGAGTGCTGTGAATTGTCTAAGATTGATGAATCACAGACCTGTACCTCTGAAACAAATACATCATACGTTAAAAAAAAAAAAAAAAAAAGATAGTAGGAAGGGAAAAATGAAGGGGGGGGATATCGGAGGGGGAGACGAACTATGAGAGACTATGGACTCTGAGAAACAAACTGAGGGTTCTAGAGGGGAGGAGGTTGGGAGGATGGGTTAGCCTGGTGATGGGTATTAAGGAGGGCACATATTGAACGGAGCACTGGGTGTTATACGCAAACAATGAATCATGGAACACTGCATCAAAAACTAATGATGTACTGTATGGTGACTAACATAACATAATAAAATAAAATTTAAAAAAAAAAAAGAACCCGCTTTCGGGGCTGGCTTGGAAACACCAATAAAACAACTTGGTGGCTGGCCTCTTCTAGTGCTCAGGAGTGTTTGAGCTATAGCTCCTGTCCTCATCTCTGGATTTTACCTCTATAGCATTGCTATTCACTATGTGTTCCAAGAACTAGCAGCACAAGCATCACCCGGAAGCTTGTTGGAAATGCAGAGTCTTAGGCCCCACCCCAACCTTTGTGGATGAGAACCCGCATTCACAGGATGCCCAGGCGGTATGGCTTCCCACCAGAATCTGAGAAGCCCTGCTCTGCAGTATTTCTTTGGATCAACCTCACTCTACCTGGCAAAACAAGTTGCTGCTCTTTGTCCTTGTCCCCAGAAGATGCCAGCCTCCTGGGGATAAGCACAGTATTTTTTTTTTTTAAGGAAACTTTTTTAAGATTTTATTTATTTGACAGTGATAGACACAGCGAGAGAGGGAATACAAGCAGGGGGAGTGGGAGAGGGAGAAGCAGGCTTCCCGCAGAGAAGGGAGCCCGATACGGGGCTTGATCCCAGGACCCTGGGATCATGACCTGAGCCGAAGGCAGACGCTTAACGACTGAGCCACCCAGGCGCCCCGGGATAAGCACAGTATTAATAAGAGAGGTGCAAAGCCACCTGGCCCAGCCCTTGGTGAGTGTGAGGCTCTCCCACCACTCAAAGTTCTTCTATCCACCATTGCTGAGAAAGGTAAATTTTGTTGAATTGCCCAAGGCCACACTAATCTTTAATTATGCCATTAATGTTGGTCTCCCCCCAGGTAGCTGTTCTGCCGGCAGTTACTGTGCTGCCCTGGCTTTAAACAGCTTGCAGATTTCCTGACAGTATTAATAGAAGTTTTGCAAATTGATTTGGGGAGATTAGATGGAGAAAGGCTGGTGTGACTTGATGTGAAGCCCATTCTAAGCAGCTCAGATCCTCCTGCCCTTGATCCCCATCCAGGGCAAGAGGGGAAAGAGAAAAAGTCAGGAGATGTGGGTTCCAGGCCTGGCCCTCCAAAAGTGCGCTTGTGACCCCGGGCCTGTCACTTCCTGCCTGGGCCTCTTCTTTAAGATGAGCAGGTTGGGCTAGTCCAGATTCACCAGTGATTTCTCCTGGCTTGCATCACTCCAATGTCTAAGTCTCAGAGGCTGCCAGAATGGCTTGCCTGAGAGGAAACGAGCTTCCTTCCTTCTTTCCCTCATCCATCCATTCACTCACCTCTGCACTCAGTACACATGACTGAGGACCTGTAGGAGGCTCCACAGTGGGCCCTGGGGACACAGGTATAAAGCAGATGCTTCTGGCTGTCATATAGTCACCCTCACCAGGGACTGAGCTCTGCATCAGGTTCAGAGTACACTGCCTGCCTCCATCATTCCCTCTGCTCCAAGACCCACAGGGGAAGGACCAGAAGACACAGTGGGATGGGGCAGAAAGAGAACTGGCCTTGTGCCAGGCCTGGGTTCTGGGTTCTTTCTATGCGTAGCCACCAGTCTCATTTTCTGGAACATGGGGAAACGGCGATGATAATTCCTGTTCTGTCTTGCTGGGGGGAGGAGGTGCACCAGGGAGGCAGTTGAAAAGAATGTCATTAGTGAACCATAGGGCTTTTTGTATGTGATGGGGGAGAAGGACTGCCATTTATTCAATTGCCAGGGAGCTGCCCTCCCCATCTCCAAGAAATCCAGCCAAGGGGCAGAATACCCAGGGGATCAAGCCTTGGATGAAATCTCCATCACCCCCTGCCCTCACCTCATAAGTGACTGTGACCTCAAAACCTTTAAAATGTTCCCAGGGAAACAGGCAGGACAGGGGCAATGGGAAGAGAGACTGAGGGTGGAAGGAAGCAGTCGGAGGCAGGATAAAAGCCATGGTCTGCCCCCACTCCCTGAGAAGGCCCTCATCCCTAAACCATCCCATTGCACAAAGCCAAGGACCCATCCCGACTCCAACATCCTAGAGAGGGGAAATAGCTGACTTGGGGAAGTGGCCTGGCCACACACAGGGCAGTTAGGAGATGCTTTGGGCCTCCTGGCTCCCCTCATGTCCAAGGTGTATTCCTCTAAGCTGGGCCACCCCTGCATCTCTGGCCTTGTTCCTCTCTCCACCCTCTCTGATAAGCTAGCTAACACAAGCTCCTAAATTTTGCCCAGTACCACCACCCCGGGAGCCCAGAGCCTCTGTTACCTAGGGGCTCACCTGGCCTATCCCCTCCACCATCATTGCCACCGGCAGCAAGAAGGGTTTATGGGCCTGAGTTTTATCCTAAAATCAAGTTCTCAATTAAAGTTGAGAGGTATGAGAAAATGCAGCCTCAGGCAGGCAGCCCCTCTCTGAGGCTTCCTCTCAAACAGATGGTTTGTAGCATTTTTAATTAATGAGAGGTATGCAGATGGGGGCCCTTAATAGCCTGCACCAAAATGTCGAGGCTGGGGAGGGGTGGAGCAGGCTGGCTCTGAGCAGGCCCTGGGCCAGAGGATGATGCCCAAGTTGGAGAAGGAGCCCTGCCCTTCAGCCCTGCCTCTCCATGGCCAGCCTGGCCTGCAGCCCTGGGCCTGCCCTGAGGATGAGAAAATCTTGCACCCTGGATTTTCTGCGCTGTAGCAGCATGCCATAAAGAAAGGAGGGTGGGAGAGCAAGTGGCTCACACAGTGACCAGTTATACCTGAGGTCAACTGTTTGATCTTTGTGAATATTAAGATGGAGACAATGTATATGAAGTTACTTTGTAAACTGATTGTAACTAACTTTAATTACAGGAGCAGAGGGGGCACCTGGGTGGCTCAGTCAAACAACCCACTCTTGATTTCGGCTCAGGTCATGATCTCAGGGTCATGATCTCAGGGTCATGAGATGGAGCCCCACATCGGGCTCCATGCTGAGCATGGAGCCTGCTTAAGATTCTTTCCCTCTGGGGTGCCTGGGTGGCTCAGTTGTTAAGCGTCTGCCTTCAGCTCAGGTCATGATCCCAGCGTTCAGGGATGGAGCCCCGCACCGGGCTCCCTGCTCCGCGGGAACACTGCTTCTCCCTCTGCCCACTCCCCCTGCTTGTGTTCCCTCTCTGTCTGTCAAATAAATAAAAATCTTAAAAAAAAAAAAAAAAGATTCTTTCCCTCTGCCCCTCCCCTGCTCGAGCTCACTCACGCTCTCTCTCTCTAAAAATAATTAATTACTTATAGGAGCAGAGGATCTGGAGCCAGGAGAGAAAACGGGGGGGTCCCAGAACAGCACCCCAAGCCTTGATGTTGAAAAGCCCACCAGGTGACAATCAGCCTTCCCCACCCAATCTCACCCCAGAGTTCACCCCCAACCTTCAAAAAGGAAAAAATGGTCAGAGAAAGGTCAGCATTAACCAGCATTCCACTCCATCAACAAAAGCTCCTGGAGCCCTACTATGTGCCAGGGACTGTTCTAGGCACTGAGGACTCAGATGGAGACAAAAAGCATCTTCCATTCTGGTGCAGGGGAGATAAACAATTAACAATTAACACTTTATTGAAATATCAGGTAGTAATGCCTGGTCTGAGGAAAAATAAAGCAGACAATACAGAACACGGCAGGAGGCAGTATAATTTAAAAAAAAAAAAAGTGTGACTAAATTAAGTGAGGGAGTAGGGCATGCAGGGGCCTGGGGGAAGAGGGCTCTAGGCTGAGAGAAAAGCAAAGTCCCCCAGACAGAAACAAGCTGGAGGTACAGCAGGGAGCCCAGAGGAGTGATGGGGGTGGGGAAGGAAGAGCTGAGGCTGCAGAGGTGGGTGGGCTGGTGCACGGTAAGGCCTGTTAGACCGCAGTCATGGGTAGGGGCTGGAGATACAGGACAGCCCTCCTGACAGGAGCCTTCCTCTCATTCCCACCACAGCAATACCCCCGCTCCCAAGCTCACGCTCTGCTGCTGCCTAAGGTTCTAGGAGGAGGAGGAGAAGGAGGCAAACTCTCTGTCATCCACTAAGGCATCGCCAAAGAGAAGCGGGGTGGTGAGGGAGGGCGGCCTAGGTGGCCACAGGCACCGGAGAAGAGGTACTTCATTATTCACGAGAGACAAGAGGATGTGAACTGCAGTGAAGAAGGGAAAAGAACATCGGGTGGAGACAAGGTGCCAGGCGGAGGAAGGAGAATGCCAAATAAAAATAGCAGCTAACACCATGTTCAGGGAACTGTTCTTAAAGCTTTGTATCAAGTCTCCTCATCTTTTTTTTTTTTTAAAGATTTTCTTTCTTTATTTGAGAGAGAGAGATAGCGAGAGCAGGAACACAAGCAGGGGGAGTGGGAGAGGGAGAAACAGGCCTCCCGCCGAGCAGGGAGCCCGATGCACGGCTCGATCCCAGGACCCCAGGATCATGACCTGAGCCGAAGGCAGACGCTTAACAACTGAGCCACCCAGGCGCCCCAAGTCTCCTCATCTTCCCAACAACCCTTTGAGGTCTGTGTATTTTATAGATGAGGAAACTGAAGCACAGGGCAGTTAAGTACTAACCAGTTAAGGGACAGAGCAGAGAGCCAACCCGTGCTGGCTGGCTTTACGGTCCACGCTCATGGCTACGTAGGGACAGGAACCTGGGCAAAGATGGTTTGAAGAGAAGCAGGCTGAGCAAGGGGGCGGGGGGCTCAGGGGAAGAATTTCACCTCCCATACTGTTTTTCTCCCCATAAAATTCAATGATGATGCTATCCATTCAGTGCTTGGGAATTTCACAAAGTGCTTTCCTGTTTGATCCTTTCATGGGCTGTGAAGTAACCACTTCATCCCCAATTTATAGATGAGGACACTGAGAGTCAAGAGCTTAAGTAACGTTACCAGGGAGTGACAAAGACAAGATTCAAGTATGAGGTTTGCCTGACTCCAAATCCCATGCTCTTCCATTCATCCAAAAGCACTTATGGGCATCTATGAAGTGGCAGGCACTGAACCAAGTATTCAAACATGGGGAAAGGCACTGCCCTTAGAAGGAGCCCTTGGTTAGTGCCCTTGTCACCTACATCCTCTACTCAGCCCCCTAAGGAAATTCATCTTATTCCTGGCTACAGCTAGTGAGAGCCAGGGGGTGGGGTGGGGAAGAACACTCATGAGCTCCTGCTCTGTGCTTGGCTTTTTTGTGCATGACATCACAGAGCCCTTCCATCAGCCAGCTCAGCAAGGTAGATGGGGCTGGGACTGCTTTGCCTATCCCATGCCACACTTCCCTACTTCTACAGCATGAGAACTCTGATTTTATCAAGAGTGTCAATGAGCCTAACTAAAGACCACATTTTAAAGTCTCTATTGCAATTAGGTATAGCCATAAGACTAAACTGTAGCCAACAAAATGTCGAAGAAGCCATTGTGTGGGATTTCTGGAAAAGATCCTCAAATTGAAGAGACTCCTGAGGTGGGCCCTTTCTCCCGCTTCCTGCCTGGAACTCAGTTATTATGGCTGAAGTTCCAACAGATATCATGGATCATAAAGGCAACTCTGAGGATGGAAATCTTATGTTCAGAATTGTGGAACAAAAAAATTAGGGTCCTGCGTCCCGGATGATACTGAGGAACCACTATACAAGCCTGATCTCCCTGCCTCTGAACACGAGTGAGTAATAAACTTCTTTATTGCTTAAATTATTATTATTCCTCATCTCAGTTGCTGGCAGTCAAACGCATGTCTTAACAGATACAGTAGTTATTACCATCATCCCCATTTGGAAACTGAGGCTGAGGCATGGTCCCAAATCCCACAGCTAAGTAAGGGAAAGTAGGATTCAAAGTTGAATCTGTCTGGTTCCAAAAGTCATGCCCTCCCGTCCCTTTGGTAAGAGCCCTGTTCACGCTCAGTAATTCATGAGAAGGCACAGACAGGCATTACAGCAGAATTTTAAATAGCCGACAACCCCCTACATTCCCTGCTCTTGTCTTAGGGATACACATCAGAGCAGACTGTCTTCCTAGTTACCTATGCACTCTAGTAGATCAATTAACCACATACCAGGCAGTGGGCAGATTGTGAATTTCCTATTCAACACCTCCTCCGTCTCCAAGTCTCCAAGTCCCAAGTTGCCAGGCTCTTTCAGGACTCCGGGTAGGAAGTCCCCTACACTCATTCTCATGCAAACTTGACAATGTGCTCTTCTCTAAGGACAACTTGTGTTTATTAATTCCTTAGAGTTTCTAGAGACCAGATAATGCTGTCTGTGAACAGTTCTTCCTCTAACAGTGTTAAATCAAAGAAGTACGAGTGGACATCTTTGTTTTATTCCTGATCTTAGGTGGAAAGCATTCAGGCTTTCACCACATCTTTTCATAGATGGCCTTTATCAAGGGAGTTTCCTTCTACTCTAAGTTTATTGAGTTGTATCATGAAACTTGTAAGTGATTTTTCTTGTGTGTGTATATTGAGATAATTGTATGGGTTTTGTCCTTTATTCTATTAATATGGTATATTACATTAATTGATTTTTTAATGTAAGAACAACTTTTCATTCCTGGGATAAATCCCACTTGGACATAGTATATAATCTTAAGATACTGGATTCAGCTCGCTATTACTTCATTGAGGATTTTTGCTCAGATATTGTTCTGTAGTTTTCTTGTGATATCAGGAATATTGTTGTGTTGGGGGACCCCAAGACCACCCCCAAGTTCAATGATTCACTAGGAAGATTCAAAGGACTCAGTATACAGTCATACTTGTGGCTATAACTTATTACAGAAAAAGAATACAAAGCAAAATCAGCAAAAGAAGCCAAGTGCGAGGTTTTAAAGGCCCTCTCCCAGTGGAGTCACACAGGATGCTCTGAATTCCTGCACCGAGAAACTGTAACATATGAAATGCTCCCAACCAAGAAAGGACATTAGAGACTCAGCACCCAGGGTTTTTCTTGGAGGCTGGTCACATCGGGACCCCATGCCTGAGATAAACCCAAGTTCCAGACTCCCAGAAAGAAAGCAAATGTTCAGCACAAACCATATTGTTGACAGGTTAGCTGAGGCACAGTGAGCCACTCTTATCAGCCAGGGTAGTGGGAACACTCCCAAAATCCAAGTGACCAGATGCCAACCAGAAACCAACCCTAGAAGCAGGCCTTTCAAAGGACAGGAATCAGGCCTGCTATGTTAACTCTTTTCTGCACACTTGCATTTCAAACAAAAACCCAGAAAGCAGATAATGCTTAATAAAAAGAATTAAGTGCTAATATTGGAATTCTAGCCACAGGAGGTAGAAAGCTATTTCAAGCTCACTGCTTTTGCAGCCTTACCCTATGCATCTTGAGTTTTTTGTGAAGCACCTGCCAGGCAAGCATATGGCCCAAACCTGTTCTTTAACCTCTGCATCTAGATTTATCTCCAAGGCATGGGCAGGAGCCAGATATAGGCCCACAGGCTATTTGTCCAACAAGACACTTGGCTTCATCCTAGCCCAGGCAATGAGCAGACACAGGGCTATGCCAGCTGATTCTGGGACTAAGCAACTGAGAAATGTTGAGAAAGTCTCAGACGGAAGGAAACGGCAGTCATTGCTCATGCTCATTGTGACTGTCATCAGCTAAGTTCTGTCCATCAAGAACTCTACTGAGCATGGAGAAGACAGCAAATCTGGTCATGGGAAAACCATCCTTACCGCCTGTAGGCTCTGGGGGAATATCAGCACTCCGGCACTTCTCTCTCGGTCCTCAAATATAATGCCCCCTCAGTAAAGGTTCCAACTCAGATGCTCAAGTCTCCTTTTTAAAGAAAGGCTAATAATATTAGGGCTCCTGGGTGGTGCAGTTGGTTAAGCGCCCGACTCTTGGTTTCAGCTCAGGTCATGATCCCAGGGTCCTGGGATCGAGCCCCGCGTCGGGCTCCCTGCTCAGCGGGGAGCCTGCTTCTCCCTCTCCTGCACCCCCTGCTTGTTCTCTCGTGCTCGCTCTCTCTCTGTCAAATAAATAAATAAAATCTTAAAAAAAAAATCCATAATCAAGTCTATGGTGCAAGGCAATCTTTAGAAATAGCTTAGCAGCATGTTTGTTTTTCACTAAAGCACTGAATCACTGATCTTCTAAACTCTAAACCACTGATCTTCCAGTTTCCCATTTCTGTCCCTTTCTGTATAGCCTAAAGATCTGGCCAGGAAAAGTATGACTGAAGATTAATTCATGAGGCACTTGATTTCCTCGCTGATAAGCTTAAAGACCTCAATCTAGAATAGGATAAGGAAAGCAAGTCTATTTACAGAGCCACTGGGGATGTCCTTAATGATTGTATTCCTGTTTCCCTAGATCTCTCTGACAATTATATAGGCAGCTGTAAAAGAAGAGTGAATGGATTGTTACAAGACCTTAATACTTAGAGATATTAAACTGAATTATGTTCAAGAGCCAAAACCATGGGATGGCAGTGGTTTTGTGGGAGGCCGGGAGGATAGTAATGTATGACTATCAGAAAGGATCAAAACATAAAGCAATAGTGATGGTACCAATAAAGTGATCTCAAAGACAGAGTTATTGTTATGGAAGGGACTGTAAAAAAAAAAGATAGGTAAGAAACAAACTGATAGAATGGCAGACGGGGATAATGATTCTTGGCTCATGAAACTTGAACTGAAACTGAGAGGTTTATGAAACAAACTTGGAATAAAGTCTTTTTTTTATTTTTAAGGGAATTGCCATGAATTTTTTTACATACTTAAAAGTTGACTACTCTACAAGGGCGCCTGGGTGGCTCAGTTGGTTAAGTGTCTGCCTTCGGCTCAGGTCATGGTCCCAGGGTCCTGGGATCGAGTCCTGTCAGGCTCCCTGCTCAGCAGGGAACCTGCTTCTCGCTCTCTCTCTGCCACTCCCCCCTCTTGTGCTCTCTGGCTCTATCTCTGTCTCTATCAAATAAAGAAATAAAATCTTTAAAAAAAAACTATACTGAACTTAAAAGAGAGGGAGATTTTCCTCACGAGGAAACCCAAACAGAGTGATAAACTCTAAAGGTGAATGGTAGAAGCCCAGGAAAATAAGATCTAGTTTAGGTGTCAAGTTTTTAATGCCCACACAGAAACAAGGCCACCCTTGAAGACCCCTAAATGAAAGAAGAGCCTTGGAAAGGCCACCTCTCCATGATGCTAGACAAACTCTACCCACTTACCAAGTGAAACAATAAAGCAATAAGGAAACTTGCTCTGCTCAGGGCTCCTTCAAGAAATTGAAGCCCAAAGTCTGCACCATGCTCAGGCACAGATGAAGAATTTACGCTACCTGATGGGGCACCTGGGTGGCTCAGTCAGTTAAGTGGCCAGCTCTTGATTTTGGCACAGGTCATGAACTCAGGGTCCTGGAATTGAGCCCCACATCAGGCTCCCAGCTCAGCGAACAGTCTGCTTGAGGATTCTCTCTCTCCCTCTCCTGAGGTCCCTCTCCCCGCTCATGCTCTCCTTCTCAAATAAATAAATCTTAAAAAAAAAAAAAAAAAAGTAGGAACAGACTTATCCCCGTATAGCTACAGAAAAACTACTGCACTAATAAGAGAGTTTGGCAAGGTTGTGGAATACAAAAGCCAATATGAAGACTGCATAAAGGGCCTACAGTACAGTGACAAACAATTAAAAAGTACAATTTTTATAAAATATCCTATTCATAATAGCTTCCAAAACACATAGGAATAAATATAGCCAAAGATGCAATGCATTTTTATAGGAAACATCTAAAGCTTTATTGAAAACAAAACATTTACTAATCTAAAACAACTGAAGCACTGGGGCGGGTGGGTGACTCAGTCAGTTAAACGTCCAACTCTTCATTTTGGATCACATCACGATCTCACCATCATGGAATCAAGCCCCTATCAGGCTCCACGCTCAGCATGGAGTCGGCTTGAGATTCTCTTTCTTCCTCTCCCTCTGCCACTCCCCCTGCTCACACTCTCTCCCTCGAAATAAATATATAAAATCTTTTAAATAAATAAATAAAAATAAAACAACTGAAGCACTTAGTAAGATATAAATGAAGGGATAGTAACCTAGAGCAATCTACACATTCAATGCAATCCCCATCAAAATACCATCCACTTTCTTCAAAGAAATGGAACAAATAATCCTAAAATTTGTATGGAACCAGAAAAGACCCCGAATAGCCAGAGGAATGTTGAAAAAGAAAAGCAAAGCTGGCGGCATCACACTTCCGGACTTCCAGCTCTACTACAAAGCTGTCATCATCAAGACAGTATGGTACTGGCACAAAAACAGACACATAGATCAATGGAACAGAATAGAGAGCCCAGAAATGGACCCACAACTATATGGTCAACTAATCTTTGACAAAGCAGGAAAGAATGTCCAATGGAAAAAAGACAGTCTCTTCAACAAATGGTGTTGGGAAAATTGGACAGCCACATGCAGAAGAATGAAACTGGACCATTTCCTTACACCACACACAAAAATAGACTCCAAATGGTTGAAAGACCTCAATGTGAGACAGGAGTCCATCAAAATCCTAAAGGAGAACACAGGCAGCAACCTCTTCGACCTCAGCCGCAGCAACTTCTTCCTAGAAACATCGCCAAAGGCAAGGGAAGCAAGGGCAAAAATGAACTATTGGGACTTCATCAAGATAAAAAGCTTTTGCAAAGCAAAGGAAACAGTCAACAAAACCAAAAGACAACTGACAGAATGGGAGATATTTGCAAATGACATATCAGATAAAGGGCTAGTATCCAAAATCTATAAAGAACTCATCAAACTCAACACCAAAAGAACAAAGAATCCAATCAAGAAATGGGCAGAAGACATGAACAGACATTTTTCCAAGGAAGACATCGAAACGGCCAACAGACACATGAAAAAGTGTTCAATATCGCTCAGCATCAGGGAAATCCAAATCAAAACCTCAATGAGATACCACCTCACACCAGTCAGAATGGCTAAAATTAACAAGTCAGGAAATGACAGATGTTGGCGGGGATGCGGAGAAAGGGGAACCCTCCTCCACTGTTGGTGGGAATGCAAGCTGGTGCAGCCACTCTGGAAAACAGTATGGAGGTTCCTCAAAAAGTTGAAAATAGAGCTACCCTATGATCCAGCAATTGCACTCCTGGGTATTTACCCCAAAGACACAAAAGTAGGGACCCGAAAGGGTACGTGCATCCCGATGTTTATAGCAGCAATGTCCACAATAGCCAAACCGTGGAAAGAGCCAAGATGTCCATCAACAGATGAATGGATAAAGAAGATGTGGTATATATATACAATGGAATATTATGCAGCCATCAAAAGGAATGAGATCTTGCCATTTGCAACGACGTGGATGGAACTGGAGGGTATTATGCTGAGCGAAATAAGTCAAACAGAGAAAGACATGTATCATATGACCTCACTGATATGAGGAATTCTTTATCTCAGGAAACAAACTGAGGGTTGCTGGAGTGGGGGGTGGGGTGGGAGGGATGGGGTGACTGGGTGATGGACACTGGGGAGGGTATGTGTTCTGGTAAGCGCTGTGAATTGTGCAAGACTGTTGAATCTTAGACCTGTACCTCTGAAACAAATAATGCAATATATGTTAAGAAAGAAAAAAAGAAGAAGAAGAATGTAGCAGGAGGGGAAGAATGAAGGGGGGAAAATCGGAGGGGGAGAAGAACCATGAGAGACGATGGACTCTGAAAAACAAACTGAGGGTTCTAGAGGGGAGGGGGGTGGGAGGATGGGTTAGCCTGGTGATGGGTATTGAGGAGGGCACGTTCTGCATGGAGCACTGGGTGTTATGCACAAACAATGAATCATGGAACACTATATCTAAAACTAATGATGTAATGTATGGGGATTAACATAACAATAAAAAAATTTAAAAAAAAATGAAGGGATAGTAAATATTTATGAGTAAGAGGTGTGTATTTATAGTTATATATTCATTTCATCCTGAAATCACCTATAAAATTACTGCAATTTTAATCAAAACACGTAACTCAACAAGCTGATCCTAAAATTCACATGGAAGAAGGAAAAGATGAGATCCAGGAATAGCCAAAACAATTTTGAAGAAAATAAAGAAGGGGTTGGGGGACCATCCTACCACATATCAAAACTTTTTTATAAAGTTTTAAGAATTAAAGCAATATTATTATAATAACAATCTACCAGACCAAGGGAACAAAATATTTAAACCAGAAACAAATGCAAGTTTTAAAATTTGATCAATCTAAGGGAATGCAATATATTATAGAGGTGATAACATAAATTAGCCAGTCTGAGAACACTTGGTTGGCATTGTGGGGGGAAAAAATTTGATCCACAACACACACTATACACAAAACTAAATTCCAGATGAATTAAAGGCCTAAATGTGATAAAATCTGAAAACTCATAAAATATTTTTAAAATCTTTATTATTGAAGTAGAGAAGAATTTTTGTAGAGACACAAAAAAAATGAAAAGAAAAAAGTGACAAATTTCAGTCTATAAAATAAAAATATGTGTATCAAATTCTTCTGTGTACTTTGCAAAGGTGAGAAGGCCTCAGGCTGGGAGAAAATATTGTAAAACACAGAGAGACAGAGATACAGCCCCACATATACCAATCTGAAAGACAAATCCAATGAAAAACATGGTCAACAATGTGAGTAGGTGGGCGCCTGGGTGGCTCAGTTGGTTAAGCGACTGCCTTCGGCTCAGGTCATGATCCTGGAGTCCCAGGATCGAGTCCCGCATTGGGCTCCCTGCTCGGCAGGGAGTCTGCTTCTCCCTCTCACCCTCCCCCCTCTCATGCGCTCTCTCTCTCTCTCTCTCTCAAATAAATAAATAAAATCTTTAAAAAAAAAAAAAAACAATGTGAGTAGGCAATTTCGTAGAACGGAAAATGACCAACAGATTTATGAAAATATGTTCAATTACACTGGTAATCAAGGCAATTCCTTAAGATGAGCTATAATTTTATACCCTTCAGATGGGCAAAAATTAAAACTTCAAAAATACAAAGACTTAGTAAAGTTGTAGGGGCATGGAACAATAGTTTTATACATTGCAGGGGAGAATGTCAACTGGTATAATCACTTCGTAAATATAAAGATGAGGAATGCTAAACCCAAGCCATTCCATTTCTAGATATAATCTCTAGAAACACTCTCATAAATGTGCCCAAAGAGACATGTACACAGAAATTCAATGCTGTGGTGTTTAAAATGATGTAAAATTAGAAATAACCAAAGGTCCATTGATGGATCAATACATTATAGTATAGAAATACACTGGCATACTCAAAAACAGCTAAAATGAATGAATGGATAAATCTCAAAACCATATGTCAAGTAGGAAATAAAAGAAAAAGTACATACTTTCTCTACATTTTAAAGACCCAAAAAGAATAATTTTACATTGCTACAGACATATGCATACATATAAAAAGGTTTTTTTTAAGTGCATGGGGATGATATATATCAAAGATCAAAGACTACCTCTAGGCACTCTTTTTCTAGGGAGAAAGGGTAGGAAAAGCATACGATGGGGTGTGGGTGGGGAAGGGTGGCAATTTAACAACAAAGAAACTCTGAAGCAAACATGACAAAATGTTACTATTTGTTAAAGCTAGGTGGTTTGTATTTTTTTTTGTCCTCTGGTATATTTAAAATATTTCATAATTTAAACATTTTTTTTAAAGATTTTATTTATTTATTTGAGAGAGAGAGAATGAGAGAGAGCATATGAGAGGGGGGAGGGTCAGAGGGAGAAGCAGACTCCTTGCCGAGCAGGGAGCCCGATGCGGGACTCGATCCAGGGACCCCAGGATCATGACCTGAGCCGAAGGCAGTCACTCAACCAACTGAGCCACCCAGGCACCCCATAATTTAAACATTTTATGTAGAAAAAAGTCTGACAGTATGCATGGTATGCACGTCTTAAAAGGCCTATCCTATAAAACAAGGACAGAAGCTAAAAAGGGAGATGTTTGTTTTCAATGGGAAAAAAATTTGAAAACAGAATTAAATAAATCACAGAACAGCCATACAATCAAATGTCATGTAACCACCCCAAAAAAATTATAGCTCAAAAGCATGGTTATTAACTTGGAAAGATGTTGACAACATATCAAGTCAGGGGGAAAATGGGTATAAAAGTATAGGTTTTCAACTAAGGCCGGAAATGGTTAAATAAACCTCCTATATGCACTAACAGGCCAAAGTTCCATTAAATGCACCTGCCTTATTTTAATCTCTTACCAACTTGCATCCATGGAAAGAAATTAACTACAAGCAGCCTAATGATAATAAAGAGTACAACAGATTAATTCCAGTGTTTCAAACAAGAAAGCTATTGCTATAATACTGATACAGAAGAGCTGCATTCAAAGCCAAAAACAATTATTTCCCAGGGCTGGTGCCAACACTGCCTCCCCCCCACTCCCCCACCCCCGCATCCCAAATGAGACCTGCTCCATTTAACCACCTGGTCAGAGAGCTAGCACAGAAGTGTACATTTCTAATCATATATACCAAAGAGCCAGGTAAAATATAATACATTATATGCGACATAAACTGTCAGGTCTCAATGAAACCCAAAGTTATAATCACAAAGTGATGTCATATTTATAAGAGGAATGAGTGGCGGTAAGAAGTTAAACCGGAGACCGACTTGCATACTCAAAACCTGTGCTCTATATTTTATTCACTGAAAGTTGTCCAAAGGTCTAAGAATCCCAATAGATTCTATTTTATGAAAACAGCAGTAGCCTACTAAGGGAACACTGCTTCCCCTACTCATAACACTTCTGACACCAAATGTGTGTGGGGGTTCCGTACGCCAACTAATTCTCCAACTCTCCAGACAGCAAGTGGGTGTTCTACAATCTGACTACCTGGAGGCAGAGCAGACCCCACAGATGAAGGGCTGAGTCCCACAAGACTGCCCTACCAATTGCAAGTAGTGGGTACCCATGTTACTCACACTTCTATCCAACTGGGCTACAAATCAGGGGTTTCCATGGCCCCCTCCTCACGTTCAAACATTTGCTACAGCAGCTCACAGAACTCATGGAAACACATTTATCAGCTTATTATAAAGGGCATTATAAAGGATAAAAATGAACAACCTAATGAAGACGTACATAGTGCGAGTCCAGAAGGTTCCCAGGTATAGGAGTTTCTGTCCCAGGGGGGTTTGATTAGGCCAACTCTCCTGGCACATGGATGTGTTCACCAAACTGGAAGGTCAATGAATCCCACAGTTTAGAAATTTTTATGGAGGTTTCATCACATAGCCATGACTTATTAGTAACTCAACCTCCAGCCCCTCTACCTACCCTAGAGGTAGAGGGGTAGAGTGGGAGATGCAGGGAGAGGCTGAAAGTTCTAACCCTCTAACCACAAGGTTGGTTCCTCTGGCACCCAGGTGCCCTCCTAAGGGCCCATCAACAGTCACTAATTAGCATACAAAAAGACACTCATTAGTTTCGGAGATTCCAATAGTCTTAGAAGCTCTTATGGCTGGAAGCAGAAACTAAGACCAAATATTATAACCAAAAAAATGCTCCTATCACCCCTGTTACTCAGGAAACTACAAAAGTTTTAAAAGCTCATGCCAGGAACTGGGGATGAAAACCAAATAAATATTTATTATTTCATATTACACATACAATAAAGGATAGGAAGTCAGAACTCTTTTTCTCTTATACTTATCATTTAAGTAATCTCTACCCCCAATGTAGGGCTCAAACTCATGACCCCAAGATCAAGAGTCACATGCTCTTCCAACTGAGCCAACCAGGAGCTCCAAAGTTAGAACTCTTAAGGAAAAATATTTTGATTATTATTCCTTTACTGTGAAAGTACTTCTCGTGTTCTTTATACCTTGATGAAGTATTATTGAGACTGCTAAGGCCAACAAATATAAACCGCTTTTATTGTGCAAAAATTAAGAATGGCTCAGGCTATATAATGGTAGTTGATGTAAATGCACTAAATCTCAGCTTCTGTAAGAGTTGATTTTGAACTCAATCATCCTTTAAGAGAAGACATACCAGCTCGCATAATTTCATCAACCAGGAGAATGTTGGTGGCAATCGCCGTGCTGAAGAAAAAGATAACAGGGTGAGTAAAGCCCACCAACCCACTCTCATCTTTTCCCCCCAGCAATCTCCAGCTACTAAAAGTACTTTGTTCTTTAATGATGTTATATGAGATATTATGACACGAAGCTATTGTAAATGCAAATATCACCCCTTGTATTATAATTTCAACTCCTCTGCTGATAAAAATTTGATTTTATATACCAGCAAATCTGAGCTCATTTTTAGCACATCATTTGCTTTTCCCTGCTATGCACGTGGTACAATTTCAGTAAACTTCCTTCTTTCCCTTCCCCCTCAAATAAACAGTAAGATAAACATTTCCTGTATCTGACACTGCTAGAATCAAAATGGAAAAAGGACTATAAAATGACAGAAGCTAACGTGAGTAACTGGATACCATGCCTTTTCATACACTTAACCATTTTTCACTATAGAGTGGCAAAAACAATAGACAAGTTTTAAAGTTACTGATTATGTCCCTAACAGTCTTTCTCTTTTTATTAATATGAATTTACCAAGAGTGAAGAAGTTGTTTTTTCACACAATAATTATCCCAAACTCCTGCATCTGCTGCTACCATGGGCTCACCTGCAAAGTAAAAACAAACTATTTTAACACTACAATCTTGATATATTCTGTTAATACTGGTTATATATTCTAACAGTGTTTAATATACCAGCAGAACTACTAGTGTCCAGGTCACAATGACCCCATGTTATCAAATCCAATCCAGGGGTCAGTTCTCAGGCCTTGTGGATCAGCAACACTTAACATGGCCTCCTGACTAGTCTTTCTTCACCTGTCTTCCAGGACACCACGCTCAGCCTCGTTTTTTCTTTTGCATTAGTGGCAACTTCTCTGTTGACTTTCCTGGTTCTTCCTCTTCTTCCCAGAGCTCTTAATTCTGGAGTAGCCAATGACTTAGTCCTGGGTTCTTTTCTTCTCTCTCTACACTCACTCCCCAGTTACCATCCGGTCTTATGGATATAAACCATATATGCTCTGAAGACTCTTGTTTTTATCTCCAACCCAGAGCTCTTTCTTGAGCTCCAGACTCATACTTCCAACTATTTCACTTGAAAGTCTACAGACACTTTGAATTTAACTTGGCCAAAACTCAGCACTGACCTTCCCTCCATGACAAGCTGCTCTACCCACAGTTCTCTGATGCAGTTAATGCCCATTCCAGTTGTTCAGTGGACTCCTCTCCACAGAATAGCCAGAGTGATCCTTTTAAACGTAATTAGGCCATGTCACACCTCTGCCAAAAATTGCTCCCTGTTCCACTGCAGTAAAAGTCAAAGTCCTTGGATTGGCCCCCACACCCTGCATGATCTCTCTACTACCTCTCTCATCTCCTTCCTCCTCTTCAAAAGCTTCAGACACTGACTTTTCCACTGGCTGCTCCCTCTGCCCAGGATAGTCTTTCCTCAGTTCCCTAACATGGCTACTTCCTTACTTCCTTTGATTATTTTCTATAGACATATTCTCAATGAGGTCTACCCTGCCCACCTTTCTCTTTAAATTGCAATCCCGTGAATCACGGAACACTACATCTAAAACTAATGATGTAATGTATGGGGATTAACATAACAATAAAAAATTAAAAAAAAAAATTGCAACCCCCTCCCCGCACCTCATGCTAGCATTCACAGTCATCCTTATAGGGTTCTTCTTTTATTTTTTCATAGAATTTATTACTCCTTAAATGTTCAGGGAACTTATCTGTTAAGGTTATTATTTACTGCCTATCCTCCCTGTGATAATATAAGCTTAGAAGTTTCTTTGTGAATCTCAAGAGTCAAATAACAAACACTCAAAAACTATTTCCTAAAAGAATAAATATTTTCTTTTAAGAAGTTCAAAAGTAAAACTAAAAAATGAAAGCGTCAACCAGGAAATTAAAGAAGAATTTAAAAAATTCATGGAAACCAATGAAGATGAAAACACAACTGTTCAAAATCTTTGGGATACAGCAAAGGCAGTCCTAAGAGGAAAGTATATAGCAACACAAGCCTTTCTCAAGAAACAAGAAAGGTCTCAAATACACAACTAACCCTACACCTAAAGGAGCTGGAGAAAGAACAGCAAATACAGCCTAAACCCAACAGGAGAAGAGAAATAATAAAGATCAGAGCAGAAATCAATGAAATAGAAATCAAAAGAACAGTAGAACAGATCAACGAAACTAGGAGCTGGTTCTTTGAAAGAATTAACAAGATTGATAAACCCCTGGATGACTTATCAAAAAGAAAAATGACCCAAATCAACAAAATCATGAATGAAAGAGGAGAGATCACAACCAACACCAAGGAAATACAAACAATCATAAGAACATATTATGAGCAACTCTATGCCAGCAAATTAGATAACCTGGAAGAAATGGATGCATTCCTAGAGATGTATCAACTACCAAAACTGAACCAGGAAGAAATAGAAAACCTGCACACACCTATAACCACTAAGGAAATTGAAGCAGTCATCAAAAATCTCCCAAAACACAAAAGCCCAGGGCCAGATGGCTTCCCAGGGGAATTCTACCAAACATTTCAAGAAGAATTAATACCCATTCTTCTGAAATTGTTCCAAAAAATAGAAATGGAAGGAAAACTTCCAAAATTGTTTTATGAGGCCACCATTACCTTGATCCCCAAACCAGACAAAGACCCCATCAAAAAGGAGAATTACAGACCAATATCCTTGATGAACATGGATGCAAAAATTCTCACCAAAATACTAGCCAATAGGATACAACACTACATTAAAAGGATTATTCACCACGACCAAGTCGGATTTATCCCTGGGCTGCAAGGTTGGTTCAACATCCACAAATCAATCAATGTGATACAATACATTAAGAAAAGAAAGAACAAGAATCATATGATCCTCTCAATAGATGTTCTTGATCAAAACTCTTCAGAGTATAGGCATAGAGGGTACATACCTCAATATCATAAAAGCCATCTATGAAAAACCCACAGTGAATACCATTCTCAATGGGAAAAAACTGAGAGCTTTCCCCCTAAGGTCAGGAACGCGGCAGGGATGTTCACTATCATCACTGCTATTCAACATAGTACTGGAAGTCCTAGCCACAGCAATCAGACAACAAAAAGAAATCAAAGGCATCCAAATAGGCAAAGAAGAAGTCAAACTCTCACTCTTTGCAGATGATATGATACTTTATGTGGAAAACCCAAAAGACTCCACCCCAAAACTGCTAGAACTCACAGGAATTCAGTAAAGTGGTATGATATAAAATCAATGCAAAGAAATCAGTGGCATTCCTATACACCAACAACAAGACAGAAGAAAGAGAAATTAAGGAGTCGATCCCATTTACAATTGCACCCAAAACCATCAGATACCTAGGAATAAATCTAACCAAAGAGGCAAAGGATCTGTACTCAGAAAACTATAAAATACTCATGAAAGAAATTGAGGAAGACACAAAGAAATGGAAAAACGTTCCATGCCCATGGATCGGAAGAACAAATATTGTGAAGATGTCAATGCTACCTAGAGCAATCTACACATTCAATGCAATCCCCATCAAAATATCATCAACTTTTTTCAAAGAAATGGAACAAATAATCCTAAAATTTGTATGGAACCAGAAAAGACCCCGAATAGCCAGAGGAATGTTGAAAAAGAAAAGCAAAGCTGGCGGCATCACAATTCCGGACTTCCAGCTCTATTACAAAGCTGTCATCATCAAGACAGTATGGTACTGGCACAAAAACAGACACATCGATCAATGGAACAGAATAGAGAGCCCAGAAATGGACCCTCAACTCTGTGGTCAACTAATCTTCGACAAAGCAGGAAAGAATGTCCAATGGAAAAAAGACAGTCTCTTCAACAAATGATGTTGGGAAAATTGGACAGCCACATGCAGAAGAATGAAACTGGACCATTTCCTTACACCACACACAAAAATAGACTCCAAATGGTTGAAAGACCTCAATGTGAGACAGGAGTCCATCAAAATCCTAAAGGAGAACACAGGCAGCAACCTCTTTGACCTCAGCCGCAGCAACTTCTTCCTAGAAACATTGCCAAAGGCAAGGGAAGCAAGGGCAAAAATGAACTATTGGGACTTCATCAAGATAAAAAGCTTTGGCACAGCAAAAGAAACAGTCAACAAAACCAAAAGACAACCGACAGAATGGGAGAAGATATTTGCAAATGACATATCAGATAAAGGGCTAGTATCCAAAATCTATAAAGAACTCCTTAAACTCAGCACCCAAAGAACAAATGATCCAATCAAGAAATGGGCAGAAAACATGAACAGACATTTTTCCAAAGAAGACATCCAAATGGCCAACAGACACATGAAAAAGTGCTCAACGTCGCTCAGCATCAGGGAAACCCAAATCAAAACCTCAATAAGATATCACCTCACACCAGTCAGAATGGCTAAAATTAACAAGTCAGGAAACGACAGATGTTGGCGGGGATGTGGAGAAAGGGGAACCCTCCTACACTGTTGGTAGGAATGCCAGCTGGTGCAGCCACTCTGGAAAACAGTATGGAGGTTCCTCAAAAAGTTGAAAATAGAGCTACCCTACGATCCAGCAATTGCACTACTGGGTATTTACCCCAAAGATATAAATGTAGGGATCCAAAGGGGTACGTGCACCCCAATGTTTATAGCAGCAATGTCCACAACAGCCAAACTGTGGAAAGAGCCAAGATGTCCATCGACAGATGAATGGATAAAGAAGATGTGGTATATATATACAATGGAATATTATGCACATCAAAAGGAATGAGATCCTGCCATTTACAACGACGTGGATGGAACTGGAGGGTGTTATGCTGAGCAAAATAAGTCAATCAGAGAAAGACATGTATCATATGACCTCACTGATATGAGGAATTCTTAATCTCAGGAAACAAACTGAGGGTTGCTGGAGTGGTGGGGGGTGGGAGGGATGGGGTGGCTGGGTGATAGACACTGGGGAGGGTATGTGCTATGGTGAGCACTGGGAATTGTGCAAGACTGTTGAATCACAGATCTGTACCTCCGAAACAAATAATACATTGTATCTTAAAAAAAAGAAGATAGTAGGAAGGGAAAAATGAAGGGGGCGGGAATCGGAGGGGGAGACAAACCATGAGAGACGATGGACTCTGAAAAACAAACTGAGGGTTCTAGAGGGGAGAGGGGTGGGAGGATGGGTTAGCCTGGTGATGGGTATTAAAGAGGGCACGTTCTGCATGGAGCACTGGGTGTTATACACAAACAATGAATCATGGAACACTACATCAAAAACTAACGATGTCATGTATGGTGATTAACATAACAATAAAAAATTTTAAAAAAAAAGAAGTTCAAAAGTAAATTAAAGGCACCCAAAATTTAAATATTAAAGTCACCCAAATCCCCACTCCCTTACTATAAGTTCTAGGTCACTGTAGTAAACCTCTTTCTTTACTGAGCAGCTAATTTTTCTTCACTTTCTTACCTGTATCCAAATCTATGCCAACAGGTTGTTTTGATTCTGAATGTTCAGCCTGAACTTTTACTAGCGTTTCCTGCAGGTCAAAACCAGAATTCTGAGCAAGAACCTTTAAGAATAAAAATAATAATAAATATATGTGTGAAATATCTTCACATACATATTTGAATATCAAATATAAAAATAAGGCTCTTCCCTCTAGTCTTGTGAAAACATATTCGTAATACAGTAATCATCTCCTTTTGAAGAATTCCATTCTTAATCTAAATCAAATTATTATTTCATGTATCTAGCAGTTTTTATATTTACTTAAACATTTTCCCTATGTATATTACAGTAAATTCTGAGGACATTACAGTCCCCCATCCCTACCCCACTATATTAATTTCCCTCCACGCAAAAGATTTCTTAAAAAATGGAAAGAGGGGCAGGCGCCTGACTAGCTCAGTCGGAAGAGCATGTGACTTGATCAAGGGTCATGAGTTCAAGCCCCACTCTGGGTGTAGAGATTACACAAATACATAAATAAAAACTTTTTTAAAAAATGGAAAATTAGGGGGTACCTGGGTGGCTGAGTCAGTTAAGCATCTGACTTCAGCTCAGGTCATGATCCCAGGGTCCTGGGATCAAGTCCTACATCGGGCTCCTTGCTCAGCAGGGAGCCTGCTTCTCCTTCTCCCTCTGCCCCTCTCCCCTGCTTGCGTGCTTACGCTTGGGCTCTCGCCTGCGCTCACTCACTCTCTCTCTCTCGTGCTCTCTCTCAAATAAGTAAAATCTTTAAAAAATAATTAAAAAAATGGAAAATCAGTAGAATGGTATTATTTCTTCTCGTCCCTTCAGCCACACATTTTCTAGCTTTTCCTAGGCATCTGTTAAAGGAACCCTACATGTTTTCAGGATCTTTGCGTCCCTCATCAACATGAGGAGAGTCCTGACCTGTGGCAACAGGAATGGAGATAACAGCACTCCAAACCAGGTTTATTTCCAAGTAGTACCAAACCAACAGCTGATAAGTAAAAAGGAACCACCACTGTATACCAGGCTTACCAGTTTGTGTCAACTACTGGATCATCACTTACTGACTTTGCTGTTTCAGGCAAAGAGAAAAATAGATCTCCAATTCTCAAAGATTCCATAAATTATGAATAATTTTAAAGCAATTAACAAAGAGACTTTGTTAGCACTGTTCTTAGTATTTTAATTCACGGTAATAACGTCTTTGACATGGCCTTCTGTGTTTCTAAGTGGTTCACAACCAGATTAAGGCAAACGACTACCATTCCTTTTCATGGTAGTTCTCTGTCCTTCTGTCGATACAGGGAACATCTGGTTTCTCTCCTTTTGTAGGTATTAAAATGAAAATGACAAAAGCACGCTCCTATTTGGCAGTGCCAAACAGCCTGAAGTTCTCGCTAACCACAATTTAAAGTGATGATAATACTTTGGATACCACCACCAAGATAAAATCTACCCCAAAGTCTAGTTAAATTTTAAGTTCTAAACTTTTTCATTATGATTAATCATGAACCATTTTTGAAGGAAATTTCCAGACTTACTTCAACTTTTGGTGCTCAGAGATAAGCAAAGGGGTAATTTAGTTATTTCATGAAACTCTGACAAGGATTCTGAGCTATTATCCAAAGGTTTCCCTGCTTTATCTGTAACATATCTTAAACAAAACTGTGTGGGGAAATGCAAATAAAAACTGTCTTTCTACTCTGCTAGATAATGTGGACAATTTATAATCCAACACCCTTGTGTCCAGCCAGTTGTTCTTTGGCCATTAGGATAGTTGTACCTTAGGAATAATGAGCAGGGCATCAGCAAAAGCTTGGACTCCAAGACGAGCTCTTCCTTTTATACTGTGTTTGTAATTAACAAGAGCTTCCGCTATTGCCACTTCAACTGCACCTGCTCCTGGAACCACACAGCCTATTGAAGGGAAAAGATTTGGCAAGGCATGCCAGATAAAAACACCAAAGAAAAAAGTACTTAGCTATTCAAGTGTGTTAAATTATACTGCCAACACCTAAAATATACTTAAATATATACAGAAATAAAGTAGGTTGCATAGTTCAGTGGTTACTCAGATGCCTTATGAAGCATCCTGAAGTTACACACCATTAATTAGGCATGGTACAGACAACTGGCTACAAGCAGCTTATCTCATTGAAGAGTAGACATTTCTTCCACCTTCATCTTATTCCTTTATGACTACATTTAAAAGGTAGTTATTTATAATTTTTGGGACAGGAAACTAATTGTAGTATCTGATTTGAAAAAAACTTTAGGCCAAGATAATGTGGCCACTGTTTTGGTATAGAATTCTTGGGACTTACTATAGTATCTGTTTTCTGTACTGAAGCAAAACCCAAACTGTTACCTGAGGAAAAAATATAGGTGTTCTTATTATTCTAAGGTAAAAGCTCTGGTTAAAAACATCAATTTTCAGAGCGCCTGGGTGGCTCAGTCGTTAAGTGTCTGCCTTCGGCTCAGGTCATGATCCCAGGGTCCTGGGATCGAGCCCCTCATCGGGCTCCCAGCTCAGCGGGAAGCCTGCTTCTCCCACTCCCTCTCCCCCTGCCTGTGTTCCCTCTCTCGCTGTTTCTCGGTCAAATAAATAAAAAATAAATAAATAAAATTTTTAAAAAAAACATCAATTTTCACAACAGGATATGACTTTTATACCTGCTGATATGGTTTTTATAAAGTTTATGACTCTCCTTTGAATCAACAAATTTGCTTTGGAATCACCTATCTTTAAAACAAAACAACACAAAAAGAATCTCTCCTTTATCCCACATCATTTTTTAATTACTTGCCTTTTCCTCTGCTTCCCTGTACAACATAACTGCTCAAAAGAGTTGTCTACCCACAAGGTGATTGCATCCTTGCCTCCCATTCAGATTTTTAAAAAGTTCCTTGTGATATAACACTGTACGTTAATTATACCAGAATTAAAAAGTAATTTTAAAAAACTTTTTTAAGTTCGTTGTGAAATACTGAATATACACAGAAGGATATTTACATATACAAGGTATAAAGAATAAATGCACAAATAAATGTACTCATGTACCTCCCACCCACCTTAAGAAACAGACCAGTAGCTGTAAAAACTTCCCTGATCCCATTCTGCAAAAACACATCCAAATTTGTGGGATGTTACTAAAGCAATACCTAAAAAGAAACTTGTATCACTAAACACCTACATTAGAAAAGAAGAAAGGTCTCAAACTAATGACTTCAACTTCCACCTTAAGAACTAGAAAAGAGCAAGTGATACCTAATGTAAACAGAAGAAAGAAAATAATAAAAATTGGATCAGTAATCAATGAAATAAACATGAACAATGTTAAAAAATAGAATGAAAGTCAGAAATGAAAAAGGTAATTATCACTATAGATTCTGCAGACATTAAAAGTATAATAGTAAGGGAATATTATGAACAACTTTATGCTAATAAATTTGAAAACTTAGATCAGGGATTAGCAAACTTTCTGCAGAAGACCAGATTTAAATATTTTAGGCTCCATGGGCCATACCATCTCCTTTGTAAATATTCAACTCTGCCATTGTAGCACAAAAAGAGCCACAGGCAATACATAAATGAATGGGTATAGCTGTATCCCCATAAACTTTATTTATCAAAAACAGGCACCAACAGGATTTAGCTCATGGGCAGCAGTTTGATGTTCTCAACAGATGAAACAGATAAATTTCTTGAAAGACACAAACTCAAAAAAAAAAAAAAAAGATAACCTGAATAGCCCCGTTATCTATTAAAAAGATTAATTATAGCTTAAATTTCAAGAAAACTGCAGGCCCAGATGGCTTTACTGGCGAATTCCACCAAACAGTAAAGAAAGAAGTAATACCAATTCTACATAACAATTCAACACTTTCAGAAAATTTAAGGGACAGAATGTTTTCTAACTCATTCTATGAGGTCAGCATTATTCTAACAGCAAAAAAAAACAGATAAAGGCATTATAAGCAAAAAATATATAAATACCCCTTATTTTAGCAAATCAAGTCCAACAATATACAGAAAGGACAATACACATAGCAGCATTACTCACAATAGCCAAAAGGTGAAGCGATCTAAGTTTCCATCAATGGATAAATGGATAAATAACAGATGGTATATACATACAATGCAATGTTATTCAGCCTTAAAAAGCAAGGACATGGGTGCCTGGGTGGCTCAGTCGTTAAGAGTCTGCCTTCGGCTCAGGTCATGATCCCAGGGTCCTGGGATCGAGTCCCGCACCGGGCTCCCTGCTCGGCAGGAAGCCTGCTTCTCCCTCTCCCACTCCCCCTGCTTGTGTTCCTGCTCTCGCTGTCTCTCTCTCTGTCAAATAAATAAATAAAATCTTTAAAAAAAAAAAAAAGCAAGGACATTCTGACATATGCCACAACATGGATGAACCCTGAAAGATATTATGCTAAGTGAAATAAGCCAGTCACAAAAAGACAAATACTAGATGATTCCACTCAAACAAGGTACATAGAATAGTCAATTTCATAGAGACCATAAGTAGAATAGTGGTTTCCGAGAGATGGGAGGAGAGGGGAATGGAGAGTTATTGTTTAATGGCTATAGAGTTTCAGTATTGTAAGATGAAAAATGTTCTGGGCGCCTGGGTGGCTCAGTTGGTTAAGCAGTCGACTGCCTTCGGCTCAGGTCATGATCCTGGAGTCCCTGGATCGAGTCCCGCATTGGGCTCCCTGCTCAGCAGGGAGTCTGCTTCTCCCTCTGACCCTACCCCCTCTCATGTGCTCTCTCTCTCATTCTGTCTCTCTCAAATAAATAAATAAAATCTTTAAAAAAAAAAAAGATGAAAAATGTTCTATTGATGGATGATGGTGACAGGTGCACAATAACGTGAAAGAATGTAACTTAATGCCACTGAATTGTAGCACTTAAAAATGATTAAAATGACAAATTGTATATGTGTATATATGTGTGTGTATATATATATATATATATATATACATACATAGCCACAATTTTATAAAAACTGTAATCTATTTTTAAAGAGGATAATACATCATAAGTAGGGTTTATCCCAAGAATGTAAGGTTGGCTGAACATTTGAAAATCAATGTAATTTACCACATTAATAATCTAACAGAGAAGAAACATATAATCACCTCAACAGATCACCAGAAAAGCAACTGGTAAAATCCAGCATCAGTCGTGATAAAAACTCTCAGTAAGAGAAGAGAACTTCCTCAATCTGACAGAGGACTTCTAGAAAAATCTACAGCCAAATATCATACATAATAGAGAAAGGCTAAATGTTGTCCCCCTATGATCAGGAGCAAGGAAAGGATGCCCAATCTCACCATTTTTTCAACAATGTATTGAAGTTTCTAACCCATGAAATAAAAAGAAAAAAGAAATAAAAAGTTATCCAGGGGCGCCTGGGTGGCTCAGTCGTTAAGCGTCTGCCTTCGGCTCAGGTCATGATCCCAGGGTCCTGGGATCGAACCCCGCATCAGGCTCCCTGCTTGGCGGGAAGCCTGCTTCTCCCTCTCCCACTCCTCCTGCTTGTGTTCCCTCTCTCGCTGTTTCTCTCTCTGTCAAATAAATAAATAAAATCTTTAAAAAAAAAAAAAAAAGCTATCCAGATTGGAAAGGAAGAAGTAAAATTGTCTTTATTAGCAGACAACATGATCATTTATATATTCATATAAAATTCATATATATTTTATAGATTCAATGAAATCTATAAAAAAGCTACTAGAATAGGTGAGTTTAACAAGGTTACAGAATTAAAGATCAATATACAAAAATCAACTGTATTTCTATGTCTTAACAACAACCAGAAATTGAAATTTTATTTTTTTAAAGATTTTATTTATTTATTTGACAGAGAGAGAGAGAGAGATCACAAGTAGGCAGAGAAGCAGGCAGAGAGAGAGATGGGGAAGCAGGCTCCCTGCTGAGGAGAGAGCCCGATGCGGGGCTCAATCCCAGGACCCTGATATCATGACCTGAGCCAAAGGCGGACGCTTAACTGATTAAGCTACCCAGGCGCCCTAGAAATTGAAATTTTAAAAACATCATGTATAATAGGACCAAAATTCATGAACTACATAAATCTGAAAAAAGATATGCCACTAAAAATAATAAAATATTGAAGTAAAATATATATATATGTGTGTATATATATATATATATATATATATACATATATAGCTGAGATTGAGTCAAGAAGCCTCAAATAAATAAAAACACCATGACTCAATATTAAGATATCAATTATTCCCAGAATGTTCTACAGATTCGGTGAAATTCCAACCAAAATCTCAAGTCTTTTTGGTAGAAATTGACAAGCTGATTCTAAAATTCACATGAAAATGCAGAAAAGATTTTAAATAACCAAAATAACTTGAAAAAGAGCAAAATGAGAGGATTAACACTGCTGATTTCAAGACTTATCATAAAGTTACAATAATCAGGATAGTATATTAACATTGAGATAGACAGATCAATGGAACAGAATAAGAATCCAGAAATAGAACCACACAAACATGGACAACTGATTTTCAGTGAAAAGTTTCAATGGCAACTTAACTCACTGGTTAAAGAAGAATCTTTTCAACAAATGTAGCCGGAACAATTTGATCAAAGAATATTAAGGTATACCTTAGGTGTATACCTAAGAGTTGATTTGCTGGGTCATATAATAACTCTGTGTTTAACTTGTTAAGGAACTCCCTACTGTTTTCCAGCAGTTCCCACCAGCAATGCTGACAGCTCCAATTTCTCCATATCCTTGCCAACATTTACTATTGTCCAGCTTTTTGATTTATAGCCATCATAACAGTTGTGAAATGGTATCTATAGTTTTAATTTTCATTTTCCTAATGACTAATTATGTTGAGGATCTTTTCATGTGCTTATTATTCTATTTTTTTTTTTAAGATTATTTATTTATTTATTTATTTAACAGAGAGAGACACAGTGAGAGAGGTAACACAAGCAGGGCGAGAGGGAGAAGTAGGCTTCCAGCCGAGCAGGGAGCTCGATGCAGGGCTCAATCCCAGGACCCTGGGATCATGACCTAAGCTGAAGGCAGACTCTTAACGACTGAGCCACCCAGGCGCCCCTATTATTCTATTTTAAATGTGTGTTTTTATTGAATTACCTACTCCAACTCCTTTTAGAAGGAAGTTGGTTTATAAATTATCAATAAATAATACATGCTAATATTCTTTCCTAATCTTTCTCAAAATTACACTGCACCTACCTAAGGTAATGGAATGAGTTCTAAGCTGTAAAAGTCTTTTCGTGGTTTTAAAAACAAATTTTTTTCTCTCTCTCTCTTTTTTAAGTAGGCTCCACACCCAGCATGGAGCCCAACTTGGGCCTGAACTCACAGCCCTCAGATTGAGACCTGAGCTGAGTTCAAGAGTCAGACGCTTAACTGACTGAGCCACCCAGGAGCCCCAATGGTTTTAAAAATAAATTTCTAAAAATTAAAAAATGATACTATAGCATTAAATTAAGTGCTTTTTCATTTCATAAACAGAAGTTAATTAAAAGGGCAGGATACGGGGCGCCTGGGTGGCTCAGTCGTTAAGCGTCTGCCTTCGGCTCAGGTCATGATCCCGGGGTCCTGGGATCGAGTCCCACATCGGGCTCCCTGCTCGGCGGGAAGCCTGTTTCTCCCTCTCCCACTCCCCCTGCTTACATTCCCTCTCTCACTGTGTCTCTCTCTGTCAAATAAATAAATAAAATCTTTAAAAAAAAAAAAAAAAAAAGGGCAGGATACTGGGGCACCTGGGTGGCTCAGTCGAGAAGCATCTGACTTCGCCTCAGTCCTGGGATCAAGCTCCGAGTCAGGCTCCCTGCTCAGCTTACAAGTCTGCTTGTCCCTCTCCTCCTTCTGCTCCTTCCCCCACTTGTTCTCACACACTCTCTCTCAAATAAATAAATAAATAAATAAAATCTAACCAAAAAAAAGTGCAGCATACTTATTAAGAATATTCCATGGAAAAATCTTCACAATCTAAACTATAAATTATCCAAAATGAAGTGAGAGAATAATAATCATTCATATCTTTTAAAATACTATATATATTTATGATAGATTTATTACTACTTTAAAAATACATAAGGTTCATGTCCATCACAACAAAGAGCCTACCATCTTCAATGGCATTTTTGATGGCACGAAGTCCATCCCTGATAGCGTCCTTGATTTGTGTGAGAGTATGCTTATTCGGTCCTTTAACCAACAAGGTGACAGAACGAGGGTTAACACAGGCCTCGATAAAAGTGAACTTTTCTTCACCCTAGAGGATAATCCAAGAAAATATAACTCTAATACTTAATGTTATTATTAAATGAAGACCCAGCTTATATTAGAATCCAATCTTCATGTGAATTTTTCTTATCAAACATAACTAAATATGTGTTAAAAGCAGTTAAGTTATATTTGAACTCTCAACAAACATTCAGATAAATAAATTGTAAAATCTGTCCTGGGGATTATTCAGACATCAAAAGGTAAAAGCCTGAATTAAAAGATTTAGTATTAAAGAAAAAAAAAAGGTTTACTCTTCACTTTATAACCCCTGCCCACAGAGATACTCACTAATGTACACTCATGTACAAGACCAGCATGTCCCAAGCAATCTACATTAAGGTCTTCAAGAGAATTCACAGCCATTCCACCACAAGCAAGAGAGAGTCTGAAATGACATATGTCACCATAGCTTTTGTTATAGAAAGCACTAAAGACTTAATTTCTTTTTTTTTTTTTTAACTTTTTTTTTTATTGTTATGTTAATCCCCATACATTACATCATTAGTTTTAGATATAGTGTTCCATGATTCATTGTTTGTGCATAACACCCAGTGCTCCATGCAGAACGTGCCCTCCTCAATACCCATCACCAGGCTAACCCATCCTCCCAACCCCCTCCCCTCTAGAACCCTCAGTTTGTTTTTCAGAGTCCATCGTCTCTCATGGTTCTTCTCCCCCTCCGATTTTCCCCCCTTCATTCTTCCCCTCCTGCTACATTCTTCTTCTTCTTTTTTTCTTTCTTAACATATATTGCATTATTTGTTTCAGAGGTACAGGTCTAAGATTCAACAGTCTTGCACAATTCACAGCGCTTACCAGAACACATACCCTCCCCAGTGTCCATCACCCAGTCACCCCATCCCTCCCACCCCACCCCCCACTCCAGCAACCCTCAGTTTGTTTCCTGAGATAAAGAATTCCTCATATCAGTGAGGTCATATGATACATGTCTTTCTCTGTTTGACTTATTTCGCTCAGCATAATACCCTCCAGTTCCATCCACGTCGTTGCAAATGGCAAGATCTCATTCCTTTTGATGGCTGCATAATATTCCATTGTATATATATACCACATCTTCTTTATCCATTCATCTGTTGATGGACATCTTGGCTCTTTCCACGGTTTGGCTATTGTGGACATTGCTGCTATAAACATCGGGATGCACGTACCCTTTCGGGTCCCTACTTTTGTGTCTTTGGGGTAAATACCCAGGAGTGCAATTGCTGGATCATAGGGTAGCTCTATTTTCAACTTTTTGAGGAACCTCCATACTGTTTTCCAGAGTGGCTGCACCAGCTTGCATTCCCACCAACAGTGGAGGAGGGTTCCCCTTTCTCCGCATCCCCGCCAACATCTGTCATTTCCTGACTTGTTAATTTTAGCCATTCTGACTGGTGTGAGGTGGTATCTCATTGAGGTTTTGATTTGGATTTCCCTGATGCTGAGCGATATTGAACACTTTTTCATGTGTCTGTTGGCCGTTTCGATGTCTTCCTTGGAAAAATGTCTGTTCATGTCTTCTGCCCATTTCTTGATTGGATTCTTTGTTCTTTTGGTGTTGAGTTTGATGAGTTCTTTATAGATTTTGGATACTAGCCCTTTATCTGATATGTCATTTGCAAATATCTCCCATTCTGTCAGTTGTCTTTTGGTTTTGTTGACTGTTTCCTTTGCTTTGCAAAAGCTTTTTATCTTGATGAAGTCCCAATAGTTCATTTTTGCCCTTGCTTCCCTTGCCTTTGGCGATGTTTCTAGGAAGAAGTTGCTGCGGCTGAGGTCGAAGAGGTTGCTGCCTGTGTTCTCCTTTAGGATTTTGATGGACTCCTGTCTCACATTGAGGTCTTTCAACCATTTGGAGTCTATTTTTGTGTGTGGTGTAAGGAAATGGTCCAGTTTCATTCTTCTGCATGTGGCTGTCCAATTTTCCCAACACCATTTGTTGAAGAGACTGTCTTTTTTCCATTGGACATTCTTTCCTGCTTTGTCGAAGATTAGTTGACCATAGAGTTGAGGGTCCATTTCTGGGCTCTCTATTCTGTTCCATTGATCTATGTGTCTGTTTTTGTGCCAGTACCATACTGTCTTGATGATGACAGCTTTGTAGTAGAGCTGGAAGTCCGGAAGTGTGATGCCGCCAGCTTTGCTTTTCTTTTTCAACATTCCTCTGGCTATGCGGGGTCTTTTCTGGTTCCATACAAATTTTAGGATTATTTGTTCCATTTCTTTGAA
>NW_022589743.1:16337243-16614022 GCF_004348235.1 Phoca vitulina | reverse complement strand
TATGGTAGCTCTATTTTCAACTTTTTGAGGAACCTCCATACTGTTTTCCAGAGTGGCTGCACCAGCTTGCATTCCCACCAACAGTGGAGGAGGGTTCCCCTTTCTCCGCATCCCCGCCAACATCTGTCATTTCCTGACTTGTTAATTTTAGCTATTCTGACTGGTGTGAGGTGGTATCTCATTGAGGTTTTGATTTGGATTTCCCTGATGCCGAGCGATATTGAACACTTTTTCATGTGTCTGTTGGCCATTTGGATGTCTTTAAAGACTTAATTTCTTAAAGGGGAAAAGATATCTAACATAGAAGACTGCATTGTCGCTGTGTTGTATTGTTTTTTTTGTTTTGTTTTGTTTTTTATTTGAGAGAGAGAGAGAGTGAGAGAGAGCATGAGAGGAGAGAGGGTCAGAGGGAGAAGCAGACTCCCCACTGAGCAGGGAGCCAGATGCGGGACCTAATCCAGGGACTCCGGGATCATGACCTGAGCTGAAGGCAGTCGCTTAACCGACTGAGCCACCTAGGCGCCCTGTGTTGTATTGTTTTTAAAATCTGTTTTAAGAAGGGGCACCTGGGTGGCTCAGTCGGTTAAGTGGCTGCCTTCAGTTCAGGTCATGATCCCAGGTCCTGGGATTGAGTCCCATATAGGGCTCCCTGCTCAGTGGGGAGTCTGCTTCTCCCTCTGCCCCTCCCCACTGCTCATGCTCTCTCTCTCTCAAATAAATAAATAAAATCTTAAAAAAAAAAATCCTCAGTGCTCTGCCCATTCATCCTTTAAAAAAAATGTTTTAAGATAAAAACCTTCTTTGTACTTCAACAAAGTTCTGAGGTAGGTTAACAGTCTTGATTTTTGATACTTCCATTATTTATTGAAATTAAAAACAACATTTGGAATCTGTATGCTATTTTGCTCAACAATGTTTACATATAAGCTAAAAGGAATACCATGGGATCATTTCAATTTAATCTGTTAAAAAAACAGGATACATAATAATCGGCAAGCTCACCTTTCCATATTTCTTCTTTTTGCTCTGCGAAGAGCTACTATGCCATGTTTTGCAAGAGCATCTAAGGAAAATGGATCAATTCCCTAAAATCAAATTAGCATAAAAGTTATAAGCACATCTTAAGCCAGTAGTTCTCAAACTTTCTGATCTCAGCACTGCTTTACATTCTTAAAAATTATTAAGAACCCAAAAAAGCTTTTGTTTATCTGACCTGTATCTATAATATTTGTCATATTATAAATTAAAATTGAGAAATTTTTAAAATATTAATCCATTCAAAATAATAAACCCATTTTATGTTAACATAAATAACATCTTTTTTTTTTAAGATTTATTTATTTGACATAGAGAGACACAGCAAGAGAGGGAACACAAGCAGGGGGAGTGGGACAGGGAGAAGCAGGCTTCCCGCGGAGCAAGAAGCCCAATGCGGGGCTCCATCCCAGGACCCTGGGATCATGACCTGAACCGAAGGCAGACGCTTAACGACTGAGCCACCCAGGCGCCCCCTTAAATAATATCTTTTAAGTGAAAATTTACTATACCTTCCTAAACAAAAAAATGTATAGCTTAAAGTAATGGTACTGTTTCACATTTCTGATATCTTTTTAATGTCTGTCTTAATAGAAGACATCTAGATTCTCATACCTGCTTCTGCATTCAATTTGGTGTGATATGTTGTTTGGGTTAAAGTATATTAAAACTTGGACTCAAACAAATATGTATTGGAAAATGGATGAATAGTTTAATAGTATTTTCAGATAAATGTGGATATTCTTCTTTGATACTATATCAAAACTGAATAAATGATAGTTTCTTAAAGGTTAGTGTCAATGTGAAATATAGAACCTATCAATAAACTTTTCATACTCTTTCATATTAAAATCCATTTGCCTATCTTACACTTTGAATGTATATTTACCCATGCATGACTTTGTTAAATCATACATTTTTTTAGTCATTTAGAAAACAGTGGTTCACTATGTTAAGCAGAGCTTCCAAATGTTGATACATTTCATGGGTATACAATATCAAAAATATCACATTTGCTAATATCACCACTAATATTATCAGAAAAGTCCCTTAAGCATTAGAAAGTGGTCAAGTTCACAGCAGCAGATACAAGTTTTCCAAAATTTTAATTTTGGCTTGAAAGCTCAAATTTATTGGCAACAAATACTGTCAGTTGTTTTCCTTGGAAGTGACAGAACCACTCCTTCCTTTTTGAGAAAAGCCTGCCAAATACCCATGTCTAAATAATTTTCTGTCAGTTATTCTTCTTTTTTTTTAAAGTAATCACTTTGCCCAAAATGGGGCTTGCACCCACAACCCCAAGATCAAGAGTTACATGCTCTACTGACTGAGCCAGCCAGGCGCCCCTGCCAGTTATTCTTCAAAGTAAAAATGGCAGTTCATGAAAAAAGTGGCTAGTTCAGTTTGCAGCTCAATTATACAAGAATTTTCCCTCAAAACAACCATATTTAAAAAAAATTTTTTTGAGTGATCATGAGCTGGGGGGCGGTGCATGGGGGCCGGGGGGGTGGGCACTGGGGTGGGCAGAGGGAGAGGAAAGAGAGAATCCCAAGCAGACTCCATGTTCAGCTCAGCACAGAGCCTGACATGGGGCTCGATCTCACAACCATGAGATCATGATCTGAGCCAAAAACAAGAGTGGGACGCTTAACAAACTGAGCTACCCAGATGCCCCCAAGACAACCATATTTTGATATGCAGATTTCACACTCTGTCACACAGCATTATAAAAGGATGCATATTTAATCAAAATTTAATTAATAAGTTTTACCACTTCAAGATATTCTCCAGTGAGGGGGTTGCCTGGGTGGCTCAGTCAGTTGGGCGTCTGACTCTTGATTTCAGCTCAGGTCATGATCTCATGGTCATGGGATTGAGCCCCATGTCGGGCTCCACACTCGGTAGCCAGCCTACTTGGGATTCTCCCTCTCCCTCTGCCCCTCCCCCCGTTCACATGCACACTCTCTCTCAAATAAATAAATCTTTAAAAAAAAAAGAGGGGGCGCCTGGGTGGCTCAGTTGGTTAAGCCACTGCCTTCGGCTCAGGTGATGATCCTGGAGTCCCTGGATCGAGTCCCGCATCGGGCTCCCTGCTCGGCAGGGAGTCTGCTTCTCCCTCTGACCCTCCCCCCTCGCATGTGCTCTCTCTCATTCTCTCTCTCTCAAATAAATAAATAAAATCTTAAAAAAAAAAAAAAAGATATTTTCAAATGAAACTGCCTTTTTTTTTAAACTGCAAGTGTGTGATAGTGTGGCAATAAAGAATATAATGACTAATAGTACAGTTTGGCATTACTGCTTTGATTTGTACTGAGGTTATCAGCAGCTTTACCTAGCACTACTTTCGCATGATCATTGCAAATGTGGACACAATGTCAAAGGCATTATTATGATTATGAAAATAATTCTAACCTCAAAGACTCCCTGAAATGGTCTTTAGGACTCCTAGGAATCCACAGACCACACTGCAAGAAATGCTGAAAAACATTTACAAATAGTTAAAATCTGAACTTTCTTTCTCACCTTTTGATTAATGACAACAAATCCTTTATTGGACTGAGCACAGACTCTGTCTTTCAGGTCTATTATTTTTTGTACTCTATCTTCAATAAATTTTCTTTCAGCTTTTACCAATTTCTCTTTCTCTTCAGCAGTCTTATAAAAGAAACCAGAGCTCACCTCTCTGAAAGATTAATAAAAACAAGCTAGTAAAGAGAGAAGAAAAAGGAGGGAAAGGTAGGAGTTTACACTAAACATTTGGGAGGGAAGAAAGAGATTAAAAAACACTTTTAGGGAGCACCTGGGTGGCTTAGTTGGTTAAGCGTCCCACCCTTAATTTTGGCTCAGATCATGATCTCAGGGTCATGAGATAGAGCCCTGTGCGTGCTTAAGATTCATTCCCTCTCTCTCTCTCTCTTTCTCTCTCTCTGCCCTTCCCCCACCTCTCTTTCTCGAAATCAATTAAAATTAAAAACACTTTTAGAAAATATAATTTCAAAATTTACAAAGAGTAACTGCCACATACGTTTTTTCATATTCTAGTGACACATTGCAAGTAAGGATAAATGCATCTTCCACTCGCTTCTTCATATCTGGATGACGTGCACCATGATCCAAAACTAATCCTCTGATCAATCTATTAAAAATATGTAATGTTTCTTACTTGGAATATACACTCTAAATTTATTATAAAATAAGGATTGTATTCTTAAAATGTTAACAGATCGGACACACATTGTTTCCTTGCACCAACTTTAAGCCTAACAGATAATTAGTAAAATTGGAAAAGAAAATCTACTTCAATGCAATTTCATTGAAGTCACAATGAAAAGTCAACCCAGAATTATTCTCTAAATTATGTGGCTCAAACACATGACACAGCTGGTCAAGTAATGAAAGGTAGGCACACAATGAGTTTCTTAGGAACATTTGTTCAAAATAATTATATGGAACAACCAAAAACTGTTAACCTAAATGTCTAACAATAGGGCATTGTAAAGCAAATAAATGACCCAACTATTTGGTGGTCATGAAAACTATATAATGACAGGGAAAATTATTTACAGAGGTAGCTGATAAACACAGAACAACAAACTACCTATAAAGCATGATTATAACTATTCTTTTAAAAAATAAGCACCTTGGTATTAACAAGAAAAAAATGAAAGGAACCTAGAGTAAAGTTATGCTTGGGCAGTAGGAATACAGATAATTTGGGGGTGGGAGAGGCTTTTTTCCTGTTTTCCAAATTTTCTTTCAAGAGTAAATATTTTTATAACATTTAAAACTTCATTTATATCCAATTAGGGAATGGTATTTCTACTTATGAATCTTTTATAGCCAGGATTTGTTCTACATTAAAGTAAAGAAATGATTTTTTAAATAAACATGATTATAAGGAAGTTTTCAAAATTTTAATCTAACTACAAAATTTAATCTAATCACTCCAACTTCTAACTGAAAATGAAGATATTTAGGAAGAAACAAGCTAATGATATGTTCAATATTCATCACTCTTCAAGTCTCCACTCTTTCCCTCTCTCGCTCTCAGCAAATGACCTTGCTGCTTTGAGAAAATACAAACACTGTCCCATCACTACCTCCACCAATCCACCTGCACTTGAACCTAAACCTCTATTCCTATGAATGCACTGTCCATGCTCCTCTGCATGTGTGTACTCTACTCCATTTCTCCTCTCTGCTCCAGCATTGCCCCCATCCCCCTACTGCCATCAATTCCTCCTGCCTCCAGGAACATTCTCGTCAGGAAACAGACTTGCCATGATAATTCCCATCTTTAAAACAAAGAATGCTTCTCCTTCAAGTCCCTTCCCATACTCCTTTCTAGCAACTGCCCCATTTCTCTGCTAACCTTGGAGTGGTGTAAGCTTGCATCCTCACTTCTTCCCTAACCCTTCTCTCTGAAGCCCACCTTCAGTCTGACTTTCATACCCACTCCTTTATTGAATCAGTTCTCATTAAAGCCACCAAAAACATTAAATGCTTTCCATATCTAATGGTCAATTTTCAATCCACAACTTGTTCAAAGTTTCAGCAGCATATGACATAGTTGATTACTCTCCCTTTGAAACATTTTCCTATCTTAGCTTCTGGGCCACTACCTTCTCCTGGTTTTCCTCCTACCAGTGACCACTCCTCTTCAGTCTCCTGTGATAAATCCTCCTCGTCTACTCAATTTCTAAACATCAGAGTTTCCAGGGCTCAACTTTAAACATCCTCTTTTTTTTTTTTTAAGATTTTATTTATTTTGAGAGAGCGAGTGAGCGAGAGAACACGAGCAGGAGGAGGGGTAGAGGGACAGTAAACTTTCTCTTCTATCTATATTCACCTCCCAGATGATCTCATTACCTCTCACAGGCTTTAAGTCACCTATGCACGGATAACTCCCAAATATATTTCCAGATCAGACCTCTGTTCTAAACTCCAGACACACCTCTCCAACTCCCGACTCAGCATCTCCACATGGATGCCTAATAGGCATCTAAAACATAACATTTCCCAAACTAAACTCTTGATTTATTTCCCCAAATCTTTTCCTCCCAGTCTTTTCCATCCCAAGAAATGGGACTTCTGCTTTTCCAGCTGCTCCACGCAAAAACCCAGGAGACATCCTTCCTCTTTATCTGTCACATTCTACGTTGAACCATCAATAGATCCTATTTCTCCTTCTTCTAAGTATACCCTGATCTAAACTGTTTTCATCCCTCACCTGAATTACAACAGATTCCTGACTGGCCTCCGGCTTCTGCCCTTGCACTGGGATGTGCCCTGCTCCACAGTGCATTCTCCCCACAACAACCAGAGAGATCCTTCAAATATCAATCAAGAACTGCTTTGCCTTCAGCAATGGCAGACTAATTTGGACCAAACTTACCACCAAAAGTAACTAAGAATTCTGGGTTAAAAACAAAAACCCTGGGGCACCTGGGTGGCTCAGTCAGTTAAGCATCCGACTCAAGATTTCAGCTCAGGTCATCATCTTAGGGTTTTGAGATTGAGTCCTGCATCAGGCTCCATGCTGGGCGTGGAGCCTACTTAAGATCTTTCTCCTTCTCCCTCTGCACCCCACCCCCACTGGCTCGTGTGCACACACACACACACACACACACTCTCTCTCTCTCTCTCAAAAAAAAAAAAAAAAAGGCCCAACAAAAAAACAACCTTAAAAACAGTAAAGAAAACATGAACTCCAAGGGGTAAGAAAAGAACTGCAGGTACTCTTATCCTAAAGTCATTAGACAATTCAGGAAAATTTGAACTTTGTTTTCAACAACCTCACAATGAGAAGGGGACAGAATTAAAAGCTTGGGGCTCATCCAAGGTAGAAGGTCTAATAGGAGACACTTTTCCCAGTAAGTAGGAACCCCAAAGGGGAACATACTCAGGGTATAAACCAGAAGGATGAACTAGAAGCAATCAGCCCTTATACCCAACAGCAGTCAGAATTAACTGGAAAGGAGAGCCTGGGTGGCTCAGTTGGTTAAGCAGCTGACTCTTGATTTCAGCTCAGGTCCTGATCTCAGGGTCCTGGGATAGAGCCCTGCATCGGGCTCCACACTCAGCAGGGAGTCTGCTTAAGGATTCTGTCTCTCCCTCTCCCTCCTCCCCTCCCCCCACTCACATGTGTGCTCTCTCTAAAATAAATAAATAAATTTTTAGAAAAAAAAAGAATTAGCTGGATATTAAAAACAAACAAACAAACAAAAAGCCCTCAAGCTGTGGATTTAATTTAAAGTATTCCCTGGGGTGCCTGGGTGGCTCAGTTGGCTAAGCGCCTGGACTCTTAATCTCAGCTCAGGCCCTGATCTCAGGGTCATGAGTTCAAGCCCCACATTGAGCTCCATGCTGGGCATGGAGAGTCTTAAAAATAATAATAATAAAAAATAAAAAATAAAGTATTCCCTTGGCTCCTTGCAGAAGCAAATTCAAATTCTCTGTGCAAAAATGGACCTTCATCCTAGGTCTCAAATTATTTCTACAAATACTTTTTTCAAACACAATGAATGGCACATATAGAAACAAAACACAGAGAGAACCAGCAAAATATAATAAACACCAGAAATAGACAAGCCAAAACTTCAAATATTGTAATTATCAGATATGAACTATATGTTTAAAAACATATAAGGCAGGTTTATAAAGATCTGCAGGGAATAGGACGCCATAAAAAGTGCCATGGCAGATTTAAGAAAAACCAAATAAAACTTCAAGAAATAGGTAAATAAAGATGCCCACAAACACACACATATATATTAAAATAAATGAGAAAGTATTTTCAAATGAAATAATGATACCTGGATTGGCTTCAAAATAATCCAGGTTTGGGGCAAGGAGGAGGGAGGAAAAAGGAGCATATAAGGGAAATAAAAGGAAAAATAAGACAGGCCGTATGTTGAAAATTGATGAAGATGAGTGACAGGTATATAGGAGTTCACTATTCTTTTCTCTCTACTTTTAGATATGTTTAGAATTTTCCATAATAGAAAGTTTAAAATTCATTAAGTCCAAAATCAACAAGATGCTACAAACTCTGAGGACATACATATTCAGACAACTGTCTGGCTTTCTTTCCTCTCCGACTTCATGTCCTACTCCTTTTTCCTCTTCCTATGCTTCAGGCACACAAACACCCCAGCATACTTGTGCCTCAGGGCCTTTTCAACCATTATTCCTTGGCTTCGAACATTCTTCCCCCAGATACGCACAAGGCTAGCTCCCTTATTTCTTCAGATACTCCTTAGTTCTCTAGCTTCCTATAACAAGGACCTTCCCTGAACATTCTAAAATCAGACACATGCTCTCACATAGTCACTCTATCTTCTTCAAGCTTTTATTAGCACTTATGTATTTATTACCTCCCTCAACTAGAAAATAATCTTCTTGGAGAAAGAAATTGTTTTTGTTTACTCTTCATGACTGGCTCGGGTAAGTATTCAACTAATATATGTTTTGCTTGTTTGTTTGTTTATTTGACAGAGAGAGACACAGCGAGAGAGGGAACACAAGCAGGGCGAGTGGGAGAGGGAGAAGCAGGCCTCCCCACTGAGCAGGGAGCCCGATGCGGGGCTCGATCCCAGGACCCCAGGATCATGACCTGAGCAGAAGGCAGACGTTTAACAACTGAGCCACCCAGGCGCCCTCAATTAATATATGTTGAATTAATAGACTGATGTTGAATAAAAGTAAGGAAATTAATGAAAAAACATCTGAACTAAACCAAATATTCCAGAATCTATGTATTATCAAAGTTTATGTAATTTACTTTGTATCTGTTTCTGATTTATGCTTCATCTCCATGATTTCTACCATGAAGAGATCAATAGGATAACCTGGTCTTCTAACAGCCAAAACAGAATCCACAACAGCCTGAAAGAGAAGCAAATGAGAACAGTGAATTATTGTTCTACTAAAAGAAACCACTGGCCCAAGTAATCACCAGACTAAACAGATAAAGGGCTTCAGGCCTCAAAATACAGGGCAAGGCCAAAAAAGGGCCACTTTGTCACGGACACCAGTAATAACCAATGCCAATGACTACCTTAGAACCTAAAGGAACTTCAGAGATCATCAGGCCCAAATCCTTCATTTTACAGATAAGTAAACTCCAATAAAAGTTTAAGAAGTTACAGTCTTAGGGGCACCTGGGTGGCTCAGTTGGTAAAACATCCAACTCCAGGACTAGAATTCAGTTATCTTCGAATGCCAAGCTACTACTCTTTCTACTACCAACACTACTCAAACTTTTCCACCGAAGAACTCATTAATGGAAAAGAAGGAAATGTAATGTAAGTTAAGAGCTAAAATTTGCTGGCTATACCAACATGAAATTTCTTAAGTTTTGTGTTTTATCATGAAAAGTTTCCACATCATGCCATAATATACATGTTTGTTTTAATGTGAAAGTAATGTTTTTCCCCAAAACTGCAAAGTAAAATTGACACTCTAGAAAAACATGTCTCACTTATTCTGCCACATATCCCCAGGGATATACAATTTGAGAAACATGGTACAATACATCCTATTGCTTATCTCAGAAAGTAATATGAAAACAACTAATTACAGAAACTAAGTGCTACAGTATAACCATCCTAAAATATAAATAAAGCAAAAAAACTATACCTTAGAAAACTTTATCTGAGAAAACATGATATTTGGTTTTGGAGCCTAATAGGGAATAATGACAAAAACCACTGGATAATGAGAATATCAGTGTTTCTAGAACTCCAAAAGAGAATGGGGGCCTAGCCAGATAACATGAAGATTCTGGGTCACTTGATACATGTACTCCAACAGGAGAAAATACTGCAGTCTTTATTTGAACTCTGTTGAGTAAGAAATTGTCTGATCTTAATCTGATTTGCCAAGTAGGTTTTCCTAGTGGTAAGGGGAATCGACCAGAAACAACTCAGGTGTTCCGTCCATTTGGACCAGTTTAAGAGACCAGTACGTCACCCCAATGGCAACCACAAGGGATGATCCAAAGGCAGCCAAGCCCCTCCTAACTTTCATGGTAACTTAAAAGAAGGTTTAATATGACACTTTTGAAAAAATTACACATATTGTTCTGACCAATCAAGTCTAGTCTCTAAGTAAGTCTATAAATGTCTGTCTTCCATATTTTATTTCACGTTCAAAAGAACCACGTGGCGGTTGATTATCTTATAGAAAAAAGAAAAATATCATCATGCATTAGTCTATACTCATTCTGAATGCAAAAGTTTAGTCACATACCTCTATTAACACATCAGCCAATTCAGCATGAACTTTAGTTTGTAGAGATGTTCTAGCCACATCTAAGAGGATTTCTCTTTTCATCTCTTTGTTAATTTTAACTTCTTCCAAAACTTCAAGTGCTTTTATCTTTGCAGCTTCAAATCCCTCAGCTATTATTCTAGGATGCAGGCCCTATTACATCAACATAAAACTAAAAATTATAAAGTAAGTCATCCAAAGTAAAAGTAACCATCTTCTCCTATTAACAGGTATATCCAGAAAAAGTAATATTACCCACATCAATGCCACTAAATATGTATACGTATATAATTTATAAAAGTAATTTTTCAGTGCTTCATATTTATTTTTTTAAAGATTTTTATTTTACTTATTTGTCAGAGAGACAGCGAGAGAGCACAAGCAGAGGGAGACACAGGCTCCCCGTTGAGCAAGGAGCCCAATGTGGGACTCAATCCCAGGACCCTGGGATCATGACCTGAGCCAAAGGCAGATGCTTAACCAACTGAGCCACCCAGGCATCCCATCAGTGCTTCATATTTAAAACAATCTCAAACTTACAGAAAAATTGTAAGTCCAGTACAAAAAACTACAAAAGTCTTCTTTATTTCCAAAAATTAGGACACATTGTCATGTGGTACTCTTCTGAATGGGCACAAAAGAAAAGACTCCTTTTAATGCAGAGGAAAAGAACCAGCACTGATTTGGAGAAAAGCACAGACGGACACCACCTTCACCAAATGTTAACATCACAGCAATGGGACAAATAGGCATCATGTGCCTCCTGATACAATGCATTAAGAACACTAAAGCAGGGCGCCTGGGTGGCTCAGTTGGTTAAGCGACTGCCTTCGGCTCAGGTCATGATCCTGGAGTCCCGGGATCGAGTCCCGCATCGGGCTCCCTGCTCGGCAGGGAGTCTGCTTCTCCCTCTGACCCTCTCATGCTCTATCTCATTCTCTCTCTCAAATAAATAAATAAAATCTTTAAAAAAAAAAGAACACTAAAGCACTTCTATGGTATTTGTGCCAAAAGTTCATAACCTGAGTCTAATTACGATAAAAAAGTCAAATCCAAATTGAGGACTTTCTACAAAATAACTGGCCTATATTCTAAAAGTAGCAATGTCATAAAACACAAAATGACAGCTCAAGATTATTCCAATTTAAAGGAGACTAAAAGGATATGACAACTGAATGCAATGAATGAGCCTAGATTTTTTTCTGCTATAAAGGATACTGTTGGGAAAAATGATAAAACTGGAATAAAATCTGTAGGTTATACTACTGCATTGTGTCAATGGTAATATTAATTTCCTGTTTTTTATCACTATTCTGTGATTACATAAGAGAATATCCTGGTTTTAAGAAATATACACTAGGGGTGCCTGGGTGGCTCAGTCGGTTGACCACCTGCCTTCAGCTCAGGTCATGATCCCAGGGTCCTGGGATTGAGCCCCACGTCAGGCTCCCTGCTCAGTGGGAAGCCTGCTTCTCCCTCTCCCTCTGCTGCTCCCCATGCTTGTGCTCTCTGTCAAATAATAAAATCTTTATTAAAAAGAAGTATACACTAAAATATTTAGACAATCATGTCTGCAACTTACACCATTTAGAAAAAAAAAAATATATATATATATATATATATACACACACCATATATATGCATATATCTGAGAGAAAAATGTTATTTTTTGGAATATTCCTGAACCTTTTCTCTAGGTCTGACATTATAACAAAATAATTTTTTTAAAAAATAGCATTGCTTATTCTGGAAAAAATACATAAACTTATTGAAAGCTTGAACGAGGTCTAATTTATTCCCCTCCTCCATTCTTTTATATCAGTCCTACAATAATTTTTTAAAGTTAACATTTATTGAGCATTTGAGCCAGGTACTAATCCAAAGGGCTTTACATGTATTATTTAATTCAATCCTCTCAACACTATGAAGTGGGTATTATTATTTCTGTTTCACAATGAGGAAATAGAGGTTCATAGGGATAATGTAATTTGCCTTAGATCACCAGTATACTAAGAGGTGGAGCCAGGATTTAAACCTGCAAAGCCTGACTCTAGAGCCTGTGTTATGAACCATTTTCAAAACATTACCTCAGTCTAGGATCTCACAACTTCTCACCTGGACTACTAGGATCTCCCAGTCTTGACTCCCTTAAAACTGTCACCCAAATTTTTAAAATGTTAATCTGACCGTATCAGTCATTAATATGTTAACATGAACATTCTTCTTGGTTAGCATACTACGTGCCCTCTGTGATCTGGCTCCCATCTACTTCTCCAGGCTTTCATTACTGTCTACATCACTTTATTTTTTAAGATTTTATTTATTTATTTGAGAGAGAGCGCACATGAGTGTGGGGGAGGGGCGGAGAAAGCGGGAGAAGCAGACTCCCCACTGAACAGGGAGCCCAATGACCAATGACCGACTGAGCCACCCAGGCGCCCCTGTCCACATCACTTTAAACTTTGCCAACACCAAAATGCTTGTAGCTTTACACACATACCACCTTGCTTCTCTTCTCTGTGCCTCTGCTCATGTTGTTCCTTCTGCCTGGAAGGTCATTCTCCTTACCCCTCTTTCATCTGGCTCACTCCCTCTCATCCTGAAGACTTAACCCAGGTCTTACTTCCTCCAGAAAATGCTTCCTAATTCAGATTAGTTTAGGAAAGCCCTCCCTCCTCAGTGTTTCTATCATGTATTGTGCCTAGCTCTAGCACTGTACTGCCACAGTTCCATAATTATGTCAGTGTCTGTCAGCATTTCCCCCTTGCCAAACTTTTTTCTCCATAACAAAACCCTAATTTTGTTTAGGTTATCTCTTCCTCCAGTCTTCAGAGGAAGCTACCCTCTCTAGCTAGCTCAAGGGGTGGATACTGATTAGATTAAGTCAATTCCCCAAAAACCTGTTATTGATTTAGGATGGACACAGATCAAAGTTGTCCCAATCATATTAGAGAGGAAGGACTTATATTCCATAATTGGGCAAATGGTTCTCTCTCGCACTCTTCTGCTGAGTGTTACTAAAGGAAGCAGGTATTCCTAATTTCTTCTGACAGTCTTATAATCAGGATGGAAATAAGCCTTATCATGAAACAGCTCTGTAAATGGAGGCGCTAAGAGACAGAAAGAACCAGGGTACTTGATGACTAATAGAATTTTTTAATCAACCAACCTTGGATGTTCTGTCATGGGAGATAATTTATTGTTTAAATGATTTTTAATCAAATTTCTACTGCTTACAGCCAAAAGTACCTAAATGAGGTACGTTGCAGGTACTGAATTACTAGACAATTCCCAATACTAAATGAAACACAAAGAAGTAATAATTCTAGCACTTTGACCTAGTAATGCTTTGCTGAAATGGTCCTTGAAAGAAAGGAAACATTCAAATACTTAATCAGAGAAGACAGATAAGTAATGCCAAGAAAAGAATACAGATTGAACAAAGGCACTGAGGTAGAAATGGGTGTAGTGATTTCAGAGGTAGTGAGTAGAGTGGAGGAGTCTCACTAGAGTAGATGGTTTATAAGGAAAATAAAACTAGAAAGATAGGTAAATTCATAACGTGAAAACCTTCAATTATTTTTCTCCAGTTATTTTTTTTTAAAGGTGCATAATTTGGTTTCAACTTTATCAGTGGTATCTTCTTTTTTAGGCCATTATTCATGGGTAGATGGCTAATTTTCTACCTACTCATATATCTTAAATATTTCATTTTAAAAAGTGGGATATAATTCCAATGAAAGGCAGTATTTTGGCAAAAAATTCATGACTATTTCCATTTATAATTGTCCAAAAGTATCTTGATAAAAATTACTTTTGCCCTCTAAAATTAAACCATTTTACTAGTGAAAACAATTCCCCATTCAAAATAAAGTATCACATGAATGTGAATTCTGTAAAATGCTAATACCTCAGAAATGTAAAGATCAGCTTGTTTTAGTAACTCTCCAATAATTAGAACATTGGAAGTAGTACCATCTCCTGTAACGTCATCCTGGGCTGTTGCTACTTTTGCTATCAGGGAAGCTGTTGGGTGTTGAATTTGCTGGAAAAAGTAAGCAACAGATTAAAAGAGAAAATGAGATTAAAAAAAAAAAAAATAGTCCAATGAAAACAAGATAACCTAAGGGCCAATAGTAAAATTAAAAAATGAACTTCATTCTACAAGTTCATAAATTCTTATTATCTTAATAAATGTCAATACCAAATTTTTTAAATTGAGAACTAATGAGGTTTGAACATTTTTAAGAGTCTTTGCTTTGGAATGCAATGACATTTCCAAAATAAGATCAAATCCTTTCATCTCTAAGATGAATATACTTATTAAAATTGCAAAGGATTTTTTTTATATTTTCATATTACAAAGAACACAATTCAGTGTCTTTAAAAGATGTAACTAATTTGGAAGTATGTCTAAGCTATTACTTGGACTGTACAAAGATTTGAAAACAATCAAAATCATCTTTTATTAAGGTCTAACCCAACAAGTATTACTCATGACTGCAGTATTTAACTGACAGCCTTGGTTTAAAGATATACAATCTGTACTATGTTCTAGGCTTATTAAGATTTATTAAAGTCAGCAGCATCAGCTCACCATCTCATGGAGTAGTACACTGCCATCTTTGGTAAGTTTGATGTCACCTGCACCAGAAACAAGCCTGTTCACAAAACAGTGATGTATTAACCTCATATGGCAAGGGTCAAGCAAGACATTCTCAGTTCTTGCCACTCACTATCCTTAATATAAAGAAATGAGCTTCAAAACTTCCAAGTGCCATGGGGCAATACCATGGTAATCACCACCATGTGCAGCCTGAAGAATCACTTCTCCCCATATGGACTATGGTGATTTCATACCAAATGGAGCATTTACAAGCTTAAGAGAAACTGGTGAGTTTTGAACAGAAGTTTGGTCAAAGAAGGATGCTTGGAAGTCTCAAACCACAGAATATAAAGTTCCTGCAGGCCTTTTATTTTGATAGAATGTACCATTCATTCACTCAACTTAGTTTCTTCCCTCATCCCTCACATCAAGTTCTGTTAACTCCACAACCTAAGTATTTCTTCAATATACCCCCTGCTCTCCATGTCCACTGTCCTTGACATCTCTAGCCTGGACTACTTAGACAGCATCCTGGTATCTCTGAATTTGAATCTACCCCTCACACTACATTTCTTGCTTTCTTTCTTTCTTTCTAAGATTTTGTTTATTTATTTGACAGAGAGAGGCAGCGAGAGAGGGAACACAAGCAGGGGGAGTGGGAGAGGGAGAAGCAGGCTTCCTGCTGAGCAGGGAGCCCAATGTGGGGCTCGATCCCAGCACCCCAGGATCGTGACCTGAGCCGAAGGCAGAGGCTTAACCACTGAGCCACTCAGGCGCCCCTATATTTATTTCTAAAAAGTAATGTGACTCAGTCAGCTCCCTGATCAAAAATCTTTCGATGAGTTTTATGTTCTCCAGCACTTTCAAGGTAAAATCCGGACGATTTAGCAATGTAGTAGTTCACCTTTCCCAATCTGGCTTATGTCTATTTGCCCTGCGGCATCTACAAAATGAGATCTTGTGGGAAAATCTTGTGGTTCCCTTAATACATCATGTTTGTTTTCATTTCAGTTGGATTTACACCACTGGGCTTTCTTGTTCCTGAAGTTACTAGAGGGCCTTTACTCCCTTCTCCAACTGGTGAACTCTAACTTATCTTTCAAGACTCTGATCAAAAATCTGTTATCTGAGAGGCTTCTCCTTCTCCCTACTCCCATCAGTAATTAGTCCCTTTCCTCAATATAATGATTATATATAGATATATATAATCTTCATTTCTGTGTTCCCAGCATCCAGTTGGTATACAAGCCCCCTTTTACCGTTAATTTTAATTCTGCTCGTTCCTCTTAGAATGTATTTCTCCTCTTACACATTTTAGCCCTCTTTTCCTCACTCTTCTAAAGAAAATAGTGAAGCTAAGTAAATATATGCTGAAAGGGTGAACAGATAGGAAGAAGTGCAGGCACAGAGCGTTCGAGTAACTTGCCTAAGACGCAAGGCTAGAAGGTAACTTGGATTTGAATCCATGCCTGCCGGGCTCCAAGGCCTGTGTGCCCTTACCATTACAGCACACTGCCAAACGAAACCCAAACTATGGGCATACAGTCTCAAAGCGCAGGGGAGTTAAATGGCTTATGCTTCTAAAGAGACACCAGGTGAACTGTTGCTACTGCACACGAACGTTAATCAAAGTGGGGCAGAGGGGGTGTCACAGCTTCACTCGGGGCCCTTTCCTCGGAAGGCTGCCCTCCCGCCCCTGGCCAGGGGTGACCTCCGGGCAGGAATGCGAACGAGGGTATCCCGTCGCTCCAGGCATTTCGCGGAACGTCTTTCTCAGAGCGCGCCACGACACCCAACAAACCCCGGGCCCTAACCGCCTCTCCAACCGCCGGGCCATCTCACATTTTCATGGTGCCCTTAGGCCCCAAGTTGGTACGCAGCACATCCTGCAGCCCTCGGGCGGCGCATATATTGACAGCCAAGGCCGCCAGGGCCCGCGCCACCTCAGCCTTGGAGTTTACCGCCTTGATCGCGGCCATAGCACCACTGACCGTGCGACCCGGCACGCAAAAACAGCCTCAGCCGGGATCTCGACAGAAATCCCGGCGCCACCGCCCGCCTTCCGGAGCCTCAGCCAATCCTCGCCGAGACAGGAAATGACGTTACCAGGCCTCGCCCGCACGGAAGCCAGAATCACCTTGGGTTCGGGCGCCGAGATGGCGTCCTCCGCCTCCGCCCGCACTCCGGCGGGGAAGCGAGTGGTGAATCAAGACGAACTGCGGCGGTTGATGAAGGAGAAGCAGCGTCTGAGCACCAATCGGAAACGGATAGAATCTCCATTTGCGAAGTACAACCGTTTGGGGCAGTTGAGCTGTGCCCTGTGTAACACCCCGGTGAAGAGCGAGCTCCTGTGGCAGACTCACGTCCTGGGAAAGCAGCACCGTGAGAAAGTGGCCGAGCTGAAGGGCGCGAAGGAAGCCACCCAGAGTCCGTCCTCCAGCGCAGTGCCTCAGTCAGCCAAGAGGAAGGCGCCGGATGCGGATGGCCAGGATGCCAAAAGACCCAAGGCCTCTCCGCTGCCTCAGGTACAGCCCTCCACATCCGCTTTGCCCACCAACTTTGACAGAGCAGGGAAGGAGTCCGCCAGAGCGACTCTCAGTAAGGCTTCGGGACTCGGTTTACTCCCTGATTATGAAGATGAGGAGGAGGAGGAGGAGGAAGAGGGAGGAGAAGGGAAAAGAGGGGACACTAGCAAGCAGCCGCCCGACGCACAGGGCAAGGAACACTCGCTTTCCTCCTCGAGAGAGGCAACAAGTGGTATGCTGCCAAGCGGTTTCTCAGATACAAATCCTCCCAAGGCCCCTTTAATTCCTCATTCAGGGTCAATTGAGAAAGCAGAAATACATGAAAAAGTCGTGGAAAGGAGAGAAAACACAGCGGAGGCATTACCGGAAGGCTTTTTTGACGACCCTGAGATAGATGCTAGGGTACGAAAGGTTGATGCCCCAAAGGATCAGATGGACAAAGAGTGGGACGAATTTCAAAAGGCCATGAGACAGGTCAATACCATTTCCGAAGCCATAGTTGCCGAAGAGGATGAGGAGGGACGGTTGGACCGGCAAATTGGGGAAATCGATGAGCAGATAGAATGTTACCGTCGGGTGGAAAAGCTTCGGAATCGTCAGGATGAAATAAAACATAAGCTTAAAGAGGTTCTGACTATAAAAGAACTTCAGAAAAAGGAAGAGGAGAATGTTGACAGCGATGATGAGGGAGAACTACAAGATTTGTTGTCTCAGGATTGGAGGGTAAAGGGGGCTTTGTTATAGGGTTTCAAAGACCCGAGATTTTCGTACCCTCTACAATGGTACCAAAAGTGCTGTCTCTGGATAGGATACTGTTTACTTCATGCCCTGATATTTGATAACCTAACTGGGTTGTTGAGATACTATGAGCCTGTGAAGATAGCACTTTTGAAAATTGGTGTAAAATATTTTTGAGGTAAAGTTGTTTTTGAAATTTTTGAACTATTACATACGAAAATGTCAACTTTTTCACACATTTACTTAAGTGTATAATTTTGAATTGTCAAATCTGTAAGCTGTAAATATTATATGTAGTTAAATATATATTTACTTAAGTAATTCTGTTTTGAAATTTATGAATAAGTAGAAGTCAAGCGAACAGACAAGCTTTTAGACGAAAACCAAGTGTGGTATTTGGGATATATGTGACTTTTTCTTTTCTAATCCCCTAAATCAACTCAAGAGTGTTTTGCAGGAAGGTGGGGGACAGGGGTTGTTTTTAAATACTATTCATAAACACATAAGTCATTCAGGGCAAATCAGTTCTCTGAGTATTCTGTTTCTGTTTTAAAAACATGCACTAGGAGCACATGGTGATGTATCCCAAATATTTCTCTTGATTAAACCAGTGATTCTTGGATGTAGGTGCACATGGAAAGCACCAAGCTTTTGAAAAGGTGCATATGAATCACCTTGAAGCATTTCCAAAAACTCGTGTGCCCAAGGCCTACCATTAGAGATTAAATAAATCGGGAGCGGGGCCCAGGCGTCTGTTTAGTTTTGAAAGCTTCCCAGGTTATTCTGATAAACGCCAAAGTTGGAGAGCTATGTGGCCCTAAATCCAGAACCCATTTATGTTTTTTCAGGCTTTGTTTTTTTCAAATACCATGTTCCATAAGTTTACTGTCTATTGTATAAAAGAAATACTACTTTATATTTAGATTTCATCCAGTCTTAAATTTTATTACATTTCATAGTAAATTAGGGTTCAGAGTTTCTGTCCATTGTTGGGAGGATAAGTTGTTTTCTCAAGGAGTAACAATTAGCTTGTTCCAGTCATTGATTGTTTAAATCACTCCTTTTCCCTTTAGCGATAGAGGTATTCAAATGAAAATGGAATTAGCAGTGTTCCAGGGGCAAAAATGCATACAGCATCCTCAAATGAAAGTGAGTGGTAATAATAATAGCTAAAATATAAAGCTTTTACAATATATGACAGATGTGGTTCTAACTGCTTTACATAAACCAAGTCTAGTTGCTCTAAAGCCCAGGTTTTATGGAGAATAGTACCAAGAGATAAGGTATGAAAAAGCCTCACTTGGATGCTAGATGAAAGAATTCTCTCTGTCGGCAATGTAGGAAAAGTGGAAGTTTTTGAGCAAGAAATTATATTTGCAAAAAAATTATGGAAGATGATTTTAGTTGCAGTATATAAAATGGAATGAATGTGGATGGGGAGAAAGAAGCTGGGAGACTACTTGGAAACTAGATTTTAAAAGCTAGGTGAGCAAGACTTTGATTAGTTATGGACTGAGAGTAAAGGAATAAAGTTGAAACATTTTAACAGGAAGGGCTAATATTTTAGTGACTAGAGGTAGAAGAAAAACAGGAGGGATAAAGATGAAATTGAAGGGCTTGGGGGTTTTTAGTGTAGGTCCCTGAAAAAGTTATCTAACACTTATTGAGCATATTAACTATCTTGCTGTCTTTGGCAGAAAGTCTGTTTTCTTCAGCTGTCAATATGATAACAGAGGGCATGCCTGCCTTAAATGTATAAACCCACATGTACTCAGAGTTTTCTATCATCCATCACTTTATTATTTTAAAATGAGAGAATACAAAGGTGGGCTTGAGTAGTAGGCCCTGTCATACCTTGGTTTAAGAGGCTAGGCTGATCTTGCAGAGCACTGTCCATTTAAAAATACAATGCAAGCCACATACGTATTTTCAATTTCCTAGAAGCCACATGAAAAAGTAAAAAGAAATACGAAATTAGTTTTAGTGTAATTTATTTTATCCAATATATCCAAAATATTCACTTTTCAATACATAATCAATATTTAAATATCATTAATGAAGTATTTTACACTTAGGGGGTTCTAGATTTCTGAAATCTGGGTGTATCTGACTTAGCACATCTCAATTTGGACTGGCTACAGTTCAAGTACTAGCCATATGTGGCTAACAATAAAGGACAGCGCAGACTTAAAGAGAAAGTTGTGCAGGAGTAAAAACAAAACATGCACAGGAGATAGCAGACCAAATAAGAGTGGAATGTTCATTCCTGACAACAGTGGAAGTTATGATTAGAAAGGTAGATGATGAACCGTTATGGAAGATCTTGAACGCCACGCTGGAAGGAGTTGGAACTTTAAATTAACAATTGAATATCCTTGAGGTTGTTGAGTCCTGAATTATAACAGTTAAAAAGTTTAAGGAATGCCATTACTATACATACAAACAGCAGTGGGTTTTTAGGAGGGACAGAAAGCTCTGTTCCCCATGCTCTGTATTCCGGAGAATGAATGGTGGGGCCCTGAGCAAAATCAAGGAAATCCTGGTTGGATCTTCGATCAATGTAAAAAGCTACAGGGATTAGTGGATCCTTCCTGATCCTCCACACATTGGAGAGCTCCTTTATACGTCTTTGAGCTGGGTCAAATAGGTTTTTGGCATTAGACTTCAAACCCACCAACGTTCCCAAATTGTAAGACTTAGTCCCATGGATTTCTTCGAGTCACTCTTCTCTTTTTAGAGAACCCCTTCATTTAGCCAACAATTTATTAGAGTTACGTACGTAAATGCTACAAAGGTAATCCTCTCACCAATTCACTTACCAATTTAATGTAGTTCCCCTAACTGGAGGGGAAAAAAACCTGAACTAACTAGCTTTGAAATGTAAATTTGCCCAGTGGCTTACAACTTGGAAAATGCTCTCACATTTGTATTTCCTTTAATGATGAAAGTAATGACTACTTTTTATACACCAGGAAACGAGGCTGTGGAATTAAAATTCCAGGAGAAAAATTTAGTAGTAACGATCACTAGATTAGTATGGAGCAATAGGAAGAACAGGGGAATTGGCAAGAGAAAACAAGACACAGGTTCAAGTTCCCACTCCACATTTTAAGGGTTAGTGATCTTGGGCAAGTCACATCTCCAAACCTTAGTGCACCCTACTACCAAGTGATGATAATGGGGGGGCGCCTGGGTGGCTCAGTTGGTTAGGTGTCTGCCTTCGGCTCAGGTCATGATCTCAGGGTCCTAGGATCAAGTCCCGCATTGGGCTCCCTGTTCTGTGGGCAGTCTGCTTCTCCCTCTCACTCTATGCTCTCCCTCTCTCTCTCTCTCAAATAAAATCTTTAAAAAAAAAAAAAGATGATACCTCAGGTCACATGACATGTGTGAAAGGGGTTTATAAACTGAAAGGCAATACAAGTACGTCTATTACAGATGGTCCCCCACTTAAAATGGTTCTACTTCATGATTTTTCGACTTTACAATGGTGGGAAAGTGATACACATTCGGTAGAAACCGTACTTCAAATTTTGGATTCTGAATTTGAATCTTTTCCTGGGCTAGCAGGGGGCGGTACGACAGTGTCCCATGATGCTGGGCAGCGGCAGTGGGCCACGGCTCCCAGGCAGCCAAGTGATCACAAGATACACCGACAGCCCCTGTGAAACCACACAACTATTCTGTTCTGCACTTTGAGTGAAGTAGTCAGTAAATCACATGGGACATTCAACACTCTTACTATAAAGTAGGCTTTGTGTTCGATTTTGCCCGAGTGTAGGCTGATATAAGTGTTCAGAGCACGTTTAAGGTAGGCTAGGCTAAGCTGTGCTGTTTGGTGGGTTGGCTATGTTAGATGCATTTTCAACTTATGATTGGTTTATCGGGACTTACCATGGGATTACATCCCAATAAACCCATCGTAAATTGAGGAAGATAGCTTAGTCTTCCCCTGCCGCATGCTAACTTGATTTTAGTCTAATTATTTAATGCCCCTTAATTCCCTCTTTGAAACTAAGGTAATTAGAGCAGGTGATTTTCTTGAGATTTCTTTTAACTCCAAATTTTTAATTTCGCCGAGACAAGTGGCATCTCACCTTTTAAACATTTTTAAAGTCGTTCAATTGACCATCTGGAGACAGATGGCTAAAGTATTGTTGCTTTTACTTACAAGATTCGCCCAGCTTAAGTCCCATTTGTCTTGGTGTAATTATGAATAGTGCCCTGCCCCTTCACTCTCAACACTCCTTTTCTGGAGGTATAGATACTCACTTACCTAAAATTTTGATAGGAAGAAAAACCACTTTCTAATGAACAGGGAGTCAAGGTCTTAATGGAAATAGTATGTTTCCTGTTAATGATGCACTAATTGGCTGGCTACTTGGCTGGATATTTGTGTAGGGGGATTTGAGTAAGTATATGGGTAGGAATGGTGGCTAGATAGATCATTTTAGATTGCTTTTTAATACTAAGAATCTAGTAGCCTGTATAATATCAGGAATTACTTGAGAAGCTTTAAATTTGGGGCGCCTGGGTGGCTCAGTCGTTAAGCATCTGCCTTCGGCTCAGGTCATGATCCCAGGGTCCTGGGATCCAGCCCATCGGGCTCCCTGCTCAGCGGGAAGCCTGCTTCTCCCTCTCCCACTCGCCCTGCTTGTGTTCCCTCTCTCGCTGTCTGTCTCTGTCAAATAAATAAAATCTTAAAAAAAAAAAGCTTTAAATTTGAACAGGGAAAAAAATCCCAAAACTCTGCATTCTATGTTCTTTTTCTTTTTTTTTTTTTTTCTGCATTCTATTTCCTATCTACAGTTTCTCCCTCAGTGATCTCATCCATTCCTGTGGGTTTAAATATCACCTTTATACTGGTGACTCCCAATTTATATCCCTAGCCTTGACCCTTCTCCTGAGAGTCATCCTTCATTCCCCTTTATTCCCCCAAATCTAATGCATTAGCCAAGTCCTGGCAGCTCTCCCTCTAAAATATGTCCAGAATCTCTCTCCTACTTTCTGTCTCCACCGGTCCTAGCCACCATCTCTTGTGTTAGTGTGCAAGAGCACCTGTTCTCGCGTGCACACCCTAGCCACAGTCAGTTAACAAGTAGAATGATGTTTTAAAAATGTAGGTCATGTCACTGTCACTGTCACTGAAAACCCTTCATCATATGCTTCCATCACACTTGGGGAAAAAAAAATCCAGGCCCTTATTAAGCTCACATGGTGCTCAGCATTTACTGATTCAAATGTCTACTACTTGTGAGCTAATGACCGACCCCAAACCCTGCTAAAGGGGGGTGGATAGGGCAGGAGAGCATAACTGCTCTATGTTGAAATCAATTTTCATCATTCAGTAGCGGCCTGGCATGGCCAAGTCTTCTTAATTATCAAGAGGCATGACAAGATTGTTTTTGTTTTTAGTGAAATCTCAAAAACACCATGTGGGCTGAATGTGATCCATAGGCCTGAGGCGGCGACCTGTCTTCTAACTTCATCTGCTACACTCCTCCCTTTATTCTCCATGTCCCGGTACTCGCTGGTGAGCTTTCTGTTCCTCAGACGTGCCGTGTTAGGACCTGCACCTTGCGGTTCCCTCTGCCCAGAACCTGACTTCAAACAGCATGGCAATCTTACATTCCGTTCTCAGCTCTAGTGTTTCTTGCTCAGATGGCATAAACAGCCATGCCCCCCCCACCTCTTGTCCCTCTGTCACATCATTCTGGGAATTCATTAAACTTACCTCTATCTTGAATTAGCTTGTTTATTTGCACATGAATTATGTCTCTATCCCACCAGAATATAAACTCCACGAGGGCAGGGGGCTCGTCTGTCTTGCCCACAAGCTAAAATAATGCCCAGCACTAACAGAGCTCAATAAATATCTACGGAATGAATAATACCCACATGGCAGGAAGTGGCTTGGAAAACTGGTAAAAAGACCAAGCTAACTCGTGGAAGTTGGAACCAGAACAAAAGTCAACTCAGCGGCTTGGAGGGCCAAGAAATCTTTTCCTCCCTAGTGTCTCCCTTCTCTGGCACATAAGGCTCTCACCTGCTCCAAGAGGAGTATCCACCACAGCCTCTGGAGTGTAATGGGCCACCTCGGCATTTAGCCACTCAGTTGTCCTCATGGCACCAAACAAGCAAAAGGGATGTCCAGATGTCAGCAGGAGTGTGTGGGCAGCCCTGACTGCCTAGAGGCCTCCGAAGTGGAGGGAAGGAGGAAGAAAGTGAATCGGTAGCGGAGTAAGATCAAAGAGTCCACGAGGACACATTGCTTCTGGGCTGCTCTCAGCCCTCAGTCCTCTTTCTCTGCCACCCACCATTTCATTTGGCTTCCTCTTCCTGTCACTTGGCAGTCAAAGCTATTTCAGAGTGAGTCTGCACTCGGCCATCCTTCATTGAAATCACTCCCAGTCTCTCAGAGGAGGAAAGGCATTCCATCTGGTTGTACCTCCATTTTGCTACCAGCATTTGGCCAGCTTCGTGTGCTCTTGGAAGCCAGCGGTCACCTTTAGGGGAGTTCAGAGGACCACACTGATCAGGTGGTTGATGGTGGTGGTTATTGATGTTTTCGTCGTGTGCCTGTGTTGTTTGTTTGCTTACCATTCTGCCAAATGTGGTTGTAAGAGAGTGTCGACCAAGCCAGGTTGTCAGGTTATTATTAATAACAGCTACCATTTACTGGATTCCTACCATGTGCACTGTGTGAGGGTTTGACATACACTGTCTCTAATCCTCAAAACAACCGTGTAAGTTACATAATACCTTCATTTTACCAACGAGGAGACTGATGCAAAGAAGTGAAGGAGCTTGCTCAAGGCAACAATCCCAGAGTCCCCAGTGTTACCCTGCATCATTATTATTTAACACCACCTTATACTCACATGGTGAGAGTATCATTTATGCACAACCTTCACATCAGTTTTCAAGTCTCAACACACCCCAGAGGTAAAACGACTGTCATTGCCACCATCTAATGACTTCTCCAAGGTCACTCAGCAATGGCTAATGTTAAGACGAGGTAGAACTTGATTCCTGGTCCACTATTCCATTATTTAATAGTGAAATGTGGAAAATGGGAGAGGATCCCCCAAGATAACAAGAATTAAGATTAGGGAAGTTTATGATCAACGTTAAGGAAACCTGGTGCTGTTCAGAGACCTTGGCTGGGCTGGAAGCTGTGTTTTCTGTAGTTTGTTAACAGACTCTGTCCACGCTGCCCCACCCTTCCTCCATTTCACCAGCAATCAGTTTTACTCTCTAGTGGTCTCTGATGGGATCAAGAAGAACGACTTCAGTTCCCGACATTGCAACTGGGAAACAAGTTAGACCGGGCCATGTGGCCCACCACTCTTTACACGACATTGGGTAAGCTACCTCACCCTTCTTTCCCTCCACTACAAGGAGAGTTAAGAGTTTTTACCTTCTAGAATTACTGAGAGGGTTAAATGAATTCAGTGCATGTAATGCTTTTAGTACAGGCCAATAATACTACTAAATAAATGACTGAAGACAAGACCCTTATGTTCAAGAAAACTATAAGCTGGTTGTATTGTAAGTGGTATAAGAAATTGAGCAGGACCCAATTATTCACTAAACTACTGGTATAGGCAGCAGAAAGAGGGCTAATCAAGTCTACGGTCTGACTTTTCCCACTCACCAGCTGTGTGTTATCTATCGAGTCAGTTTGCTCCCCAAGCCTTAGTTTTACCATCTGTGGGTACTACGCTATCTGAGCACTCCCTAAGGCCCTCCCACCTCCGTCTATCACTGTGATATTGTGATTTATAATACGAAATATATATTTTGGCCTTTGTCCCCATTTCTGGCATTGATCTAAAAACCCTCGGAATTTCCTAGGAGTGCCAGGGTGGCACAGTCGGTTAAGCATCTGGCTCTTGGTTTCCGCTCAGGTCATGATCTCAGGGTTGTGGGATCAAGCCCCGCATCAGCCTGGAGTCCGCTTGTTCCTCTCCCTCCACCCCTACCCCCACCCCTGCCCCTGTGCTTGCACGCATTCTCTGGCTCTCTCAAATAAATGGATAAACTCTTTTTAAAAATAAATAAAAATAAAAAAAACAAAACCCTTGGAATTTCCTAAGGGATTAGAGAGGTGAGAGAGATAAAGGTGTCATCTGTTACTCAAAACAATCCCCTGTCAACCACATCAGAGTTTATGTTAATAAGGTGACTTCTGGGAAGCCCCCCCTAAGGGTGTGGCTGGTTCCCAGGGGAACCAACCCAGTGATTAGGTTAGAACGTTCCGCACCCCTCTCCCACCTCTGGGAAGGGAGAGGGCTACAGATTCAGTTCAATCACCAATGGCCAATGATTTAATCAATTATGCCTATGTAAGGAAATCTCCATAAAAACCCAAAAGGATGGGGTTTGCGAGCTTCCAGGCTGGTGAACACGCAGAGGTGCTGGGAGGGTGGCGTGTCCAGAGAGGGCATGGAAGCTCAGCACCCCTTCCCACATACCTTGCCCTACGCATCTCTTCCATCTGGCTGTTCCTGAGTTCCATCCTTTTCTCACAAACAGGTAATCCAGTCACTAAACTGTTTTCCTGACTTCTGTGAGCTGCTCTACCACATTTCTCAAACCCGCGGAGGGGGCCCTGGGAAGCTCTGGTTTAGAGGTGGTCAGGCGGAAGCACAGGTGACACCCTGGACTTGGGATTGGCATCTGAAGTGGGGCAAGGGGGCAGTCTGGTGGGGCTGCGCCCTTAACCGAAACCCTTCCATTGCCCAATGTAGAAAACCCACAGGTCTGGTGCTAGAAGTTTAGTTTTCAGGGAGCGCAGTCTATCATATAAATGGAAACAATTGAGTTTTTTCCTTTACTATCACCAAGACCAAGACAGAAGCTGAAGGCTGGAGAGGGAGAGCACAGTGCGCTGCATGGTCAGGAAGGTTCGGTAAGACAGCGCAGGCAGAAGCTCCCAGAGGAGAGGAGAGGGGTAGGAGCTCTCCTGGGATAAAGGAAATGGCATATGAGGTACAAGAAAGGAAAGAAGCATTCAACATGATCTTCAACCTCTGCCACTGATGTAGTTTTGGAATGTAGGTGAAGTTTGGTGGGGTGAGGTCCAGAGCGGACGACCAAGAAAGAATTCTTGAGACGTCTTTGGTACAAAATGGTGGTTTTATTAAAGCACAGGGACAGGACCTGTAGGGCAGAAAGAGCTGCTGCACCGGGGGTGTGAGGAGTAGCTCATTCTATACTTGGGAGTTGGGGGAGGCAAGGAAAAAGGGAGGTCCAAAAGGACTTTCATATGGTAAAGAAGACTCTCAGGATACTGGAGGCCTTGCTATTATCAAGCTAAGGTTGTTTTTTCCTCTAGCAAAGCTTTATTAACATGAAGATAGTGGGAAGTTTCCTGGAAGAATGTCACACATATCCCACCCAAGAGCCCGGAGGGGAGGTTGCAGGGTGTCAGCTTGTGCTTTGTCCTCAGCTAGCCTTCTGCTCCCTCATCACCACCATATCAAAGCTGGAAAACCAACTGGCATCACTGCTACCTCTCAGCCAGCCCGGAGTCCAGTGGAGGGGACAGAACTTAAGTTTGCTTCCCAAATAGGCTCATCTCTTTGTAAAATAAATTTCCCCTTTGAAATTTATTAATCTGCCACCTAAAAAAATATGACCACCAGGACTTCATACAAGAAAACCCAATCTAGAGGTTTAGGGAAGATGGTAACAACTTGGAATCTCCCTCACTCTCTGTCTGTGACCTCAACCCTTGGGTTGAGGGTCCTAAACCCTGTCCCTGTCTCTGTGTCATGGATCAGCTATTCCCAGAGGCACACTTGACCTCTCTGTCCTACCTCACCCTGGCAGCTACAGCACAAAGATACTCCAAGGAGAGGCCAAGAAACCCCACTGGTTAAGAACCAACCTCCACAGCCTTTATTGAAAATAAAGAGCCATGAGCTGATTTGAATTATTACATCTTCCTACAGCTGTTCCCTTTTAAATATTTATCCTGGCAAACACCATCACCGTTTTTTACAACTTATTTTAATTGTGTGACTATTAAGCAAACCAAAGCGTAAAATTGGCTCTCAGTGCTGAGATTTATGTGATTCATAGACCAGAGCTTATTAAAAAGGGAATCCACTGACTGCAAACTAGCCTCACGAGTGCCCCACACTGTCTCTAGGAAGGTGTGAAGTATTTCCCCTATTCCTGCCTGTGGCTGCCAAGCTTCCATAGTGAGTAGCATAAAAAAATGAACAGAGGGGCGCCTGGGTGGCTCAGTCATTGGGCGTCTGCCTTCGGCTCAGGTCATGACCTCAGGGTCCTGGGATCGAGCCCCGCATCGGGCTCCCCGCCCAGCGGGAAGCCTGCTTCTCCCTCTCCCACTCCCCCTGCTTGTGTTCCCTCTCTCGCTGTCTCTCTCTCTGTCAAATAAATTAAAATCTTTAAAAAAAAAAAACAAAAGCAGAATCTACCCATTTCCCTCATTCTTTTGTTCTTGTTAACAATCCTAATGAGCTTACACTGGGTCAGGGATGCTACAGTCTTACAGGGGTGGCCGAAGCTCTGAGAGGCTCACAGACAGAATCAGCGCCCTGGAGGATTTGGCACCAAGGTCTGAGGGAAGGATTTAATCGTGGGACTTTGAATAACTAGGAGTAAGTAGGAGATATCCTGCTTATTTGCCACCAAGGTTATCCTTGGTTTGGATCATAGAATTGCTTTAAAACTTCAATAAAAGCAAGGGGCGCCTGGGTGGCTCAGTCAGTTGAGTGTCTGACTATTGATTTCGGCTCTGGTCATGATCTCAGGGTTCTGGGATCGAGCCCAGGGATGTCCACGCCCCATATTGGGCTCTGCGCACAGCACGGAGTCAGCTTGGGATTCTCTCTCCCCCTCTGCCCCTCCCCCTGCTCCCCCTCTCTATCTCTCTAAATAAAATCCTAAAAAAAAAAAAAGACTTCAATAAAAGTGCTCACTGGAAAAATGCACTTACAAATATTTACATGAGGGGCGCCTGGGTGGCTCAGTTGGTTAAGCATCTGCCTTTGGCTCAGGTCATGATCCCAGGGTCCTGGGATTGAGCCCCGCATCAGGCTCTCTGCTCCTCGGGAAGCTTGCTTCTCCCTCTCCCACTCCCCCTGCTTATGTTTCCTCTCTCGCTGTGCCTCTCTCTGTCAAATAAATAAAATCTTTAAAAAAAAAAAAAAACACAAATATTTACATGAATACTTGGTTACTCTTTCACTGTTACCACCCAAGCTGCCCTCATTTCCCCCTTGTGTTAAGTCAACTTAGTATTCAACTGACTGACCCCCCAGACTCTACACAGCAGCCAGACATAGCAGTCCCGTTAAAACGCAAGTCTCTGCTCAATACAATCCACTAGCTTCCCATTTTACCTGCGATAAACGGCAACATCTCTGTTTACAAGGCCCTCTAGGGTCTGTCTCCAGATACCCTACTGACCTCATCTCTAGCTCTTCTCCGGCGGCTGTAATCACACCCATATCCTTGCTGATCTCCTAACATGACTGACACATCCTGGCCTCTGGGCCTTTACTTGATGTTCCCTGTACCCTAGAACACCATGCAGGCTCTCAGTCATCCTGTTCAGTCTTTACTCCAGTGTCACCTGGGGGGGGGGGTGCCTTCCTGACCTCTGTGTTTAAAATGGCAACTCCCCCACCCCCACCCTGCCTGGCACCTCCTATCCTCCTCTGCTTTCTTTTTCTCCATAGCATTCATCATCAGAGTACATACTATGCATTTTATTTACTGTTTATTATCTATCTCCCACACCTAACCTCTGAACTCCTTGAGGAGAGATTTTTTTTTTTTTTTTTTTTTGTCTTTTGTTTCACTGCTATTCCACTTCCTGGAATAGTGCCTCATACAGAGGAGGCATTCAGTACTTGCCTGATGGATTCAACCCTGCAGTGGTATGAATGTATCCAGGCTGGGGAGTAGAGGGGAATGTACATTTACTGAAATACTGCCAAGTGCCAAGCAGTTCCCAAGTTAATACCAATCATATCATTTAACTGTCACATCCAATCCTAGAAGGTATTTTTATCCCCATTTCCCCATGAAAACTGAAGCCCAGAGAAGTTAAGAAAATAGACAAAGATTACACAGCCAGTGGTGGAACATCATTCAAACCTAACTCTGTGGTTCTAAAGTCCTGCTATGCCTAGTGCACATTACTTCATTCTTCTTGGTTGCAGTTCCCACTTCTCTAATGAAATGCAACTGCCAGCTTTCACACCTAGTTCCATTTTACAGTGGGGAGATGGGAGAGGTGGGGGTGAATCAAAAAGATTCGGGGTTCCTTGGAGCTGTAATCAAGCAAAACAAACATTAAGAGCCTGAGTCTTGGTAGGAATGCAAGCTGGTGCAGCCACTCTGGAAAACAGTATGGAGGTTCCTCAAAAAGTTGAATAGAGCTACCTTACGACCCAGCAATTGCACTGCCGGGTATTTACCCCAAAGATACAAATGTAGTGATCTGAAGGGGCACGTGCACCCCAATGTTTTAGCAGCAATGTCCACAATAGCCAAACTGTGGAAAGAGCCTAGATGTCCATCAACAGATGAATGGATAAGGAAGATGTGGTATATATATACAATGGAATATTATGCAGCCTTTAAAAAAATGAAATCTTGCCATTTACAATGATGTGGATGGAACTAGAGGGTATTATGCTAAGCGAAATAAGTCAATCAGAGAAAGACAAGTATCATAAGATCTCAAAGATATGAGGAATTTGAGAAACAAGACAGAGGATCATAGGGGAAGGGAGAGAAAAATGAAACAAGACGAAACCAGAGAGGGAGACAAACCATAAGAGACTCTTAATCTCAGGACACAAACTGAGGGTTGCTGGAGTGGAGGGGGGTGGAAGGGATGGGGTGGCTGGGTGATGGACACTGGGAAGGGTATGTACTATGGTGAGCGCTGTGAATTGTGTAAAGCTGATGACTTACAGACCTGTACCCCTGAAACAAATAATACATTATGTTAATTTAAAAAATTAAAATAAAAAAGAGCCTGAGTCTTTTTGCTCATTAACATCAAACACTGTCAAAGTTACAATGTAATAAACATCCTTCTGAGGGAGCTGATCACTTTCAGAGTTTCATTCATTCCATTCACTCATGAGTTTATTTATAAATACTTGCTGAGCGCCTACTAAGTGCCCAGTACTACACTGGGCATTGAGGATAAAGAGATGCATAAGGCCCAGATGTTACCCTCCACAAACATTTGAAGTTCAGCGTAGTGCTGTCCAATAGAAGATCATGTGAGCTGAGTATGCAGTTTTACAGCTTCTAGGCACTACATTTTCAAAAAAGTAAAACAGTTGAAATTAATTTTAATAATATATTTTTATACAGCCCAACATATCCAAGATATAACTTTAATAGGTAAATCAACATAAACATACTATTGATATCTTAGTCTTTTTTTTTTGTTTGGCAGCACATCGCTGAAATCAGTGTACATTTTGCACATACAGCACATCTCCATTTGGACTAGCCACGTTTCAAGAGCTCGATAGCCAAAAAAAAAGAGCTCGATAGCCACATGTGGCTAGCAACAACAGCATTTGACAGCACAGGGTTAGGGAAAAAGGTAAAGTCAAGGGGATTCTCAAAACAATGTAGTCAATGCAATGATAGGAGAATGACTCAGGATTACTCAACTGCCAGGTAGGACTTGAGCCTCCAGGGATCTTCCAACCCCAAAGACCTTGTTCATTCTGCAGCACATTAGAGACTTTGCTCCACTACAAACAGTGGGATTGTGGTTGTCCTCAGCTAACCAACCAACCTTAATATATCCAAACAAAACTCATCCTTTTATCTCAAATACCTACTTCTCATTTTGTATTTCAGTTGATGGCATCATTATCTACCTGCTCACTCAAGTCATTCTCATTTCATCTTCAGGTAAATGAGTAGTACTTTGTCTAGAAGATAATTTAAAATCCAAATATTTAGTATTTTTTAAAAATGCCTCTTCCTCTCCATCCCAACTAACTGAGCATGTTCAGGCCACTTTCATCTCTCACATGGATCACCACAAGAAACTTTTTTTTTCCAGCTTTATTGAGATGTAATAGACATATATCACTACATAAATTTAAGGCCTACATAGCATAAAGGTTTGACTTACATACATTATGAAATGAATGCCACAGTAAGTTTACTTAGCATACACCACCCCATATAGATACAATAAAGAAAAAAATCTTCCTTAATAATATGGAACTCTTCAGGAATTTGTAGGTCATGCTTGCACGGGGCCACGCTAACCTCTGTACGTTCCAATTTTAGTATATGTGCTGCCCCAGCAAGTACCAAGAACCTTTTAATTTCTTCCCTTGCCTCAGTCTCTCCCCTACCCAGCCTCAAAAGTAGTTACTATTCCATAAAGCCCTTCATGGTTCTCCATCCCCTACATAATAAAAGCCAAGCTCTTTTCCACATAGCACAGAATTCCCTCCAGAATCTGATTTTGGCTTACCTAACAATTTCCGATTGTGTGCTGCTCCTAAACCCCCGAACTCAAACTCTCTTACGTTCTCTGAGCCTGCTACTCTTTTGTAAAAATAGCCATCCTAATCCCTCAAAAAGTTGACCTGAGGTTTAAAATGACACTACACTTTGAACAATACAATACTCTCCCCATCACTCCTTTACACTTTAAATCTGTATCTATGTATCCAGTGCCTCTTTTCAACTCAATACTATTTGTTGAATACACTACGTGCTAGGCACTGTGCGGGACACAGGACAGAGGGAATACAGAAAAATAGGTTGAAGGGCGCATTCTTTGCCTTCCCCAAGCTCATTACAATACACTTTCTCAACCATTATCGTTAAGAACTGGATCATCTCTAACATCATGAACAAATCTGGGGGTCCTCCGGAAGTTCAGGCCGGACTGAGACCCCAGCTGACACCACGTGACCGCATCTCCGCTTTCTTCCGCCGCCACACGGAGCCGGGAACCACCCTAAGCCCCATCCAGGTTCTCAAAGCCTCACTCCGCCTAACCTGACCACCGCCCACGTGGCAGGCGGGGGGCGGGGACGCGTAGAGCAGCTTGGGCCCGGACCTCTGCGCTTGCGCGCTGCGGCGGGCTCAAGGACCCGGATTTAAAGAGACAGGCGCCACAACCGTCGTGGCGGCGCGCTGCCTGTGGGCGCCCGCTGCGAGGCCTGCGGTGTGCGCCGGAATTGGGAAGGCAGGTGAGGAGCAGGCACGGCAGGGCCGGGCAGCGGGGAGGGAGGAGGCCTGGGGCTCCGGGGACTCGGGGCTCGGCGCGGCCTGGGAGCTGGCCCCCCTCGGCTCCTCCCCCGCGCGCCCGCCCGCCGAGCCCCGAGGCACACCCTCCGTGACGTGGCTGCCCCCCGGGAGCCCACGGGGGTTGGCCCGTAGCTCCCCGGGACCCCCGCGGCTCCGCGAGTGGGAGGGTCCCACGGGGCCCCTGTGGGTCCGCTCTGGCCGGCCCGGGTCTGCACGCTGGCCGCGCCGAAGCCGGTGCTCGTTGGTGCGAGCTCGGGAGCCTTTCTCTGCCCGCCGCGTCCCCTTCCCCAGCCCCGGGCAGTATCCTTGCGCCCCCGGCCTGCCCGAACCGAGGGACTCGCTTCCCCGCCTCCTCCACGGGCGTCCCCGGGCGTCCGCGCTGGCCAGTAGCCCCTGCCCACTCCTGGAAGGCGTCGGGGAAGATCTCTCCCCCCCCCCCCCCCCCGGGAACTGCGGCCGCAGGGCGCTCGCTTCCCGCCCGGGCTGCGTTGGGGCCCCAGCGGTTTCCTTCTTGACCACCTTGGAGGAAACGCTGAGCCGCGGCCGTTGGGGGCTGCGGGGCAGACGGGCTTGCTCCGAACAGCACGGTGCCTCCTCGTGGCCCAGCGCGGCCTGGGCCTCGGGCCCCGCGGAGGGTGGGGCGCTGCGAGGCGCTCTCAAGTCGGCTCTTTGGGGAAGGGGGGGGCGCTGCCCAAACGCTCTCCTGAGGACAGGGTGGAAACCGAATTCGTTCTGAGCTCCTCTGATGGACCTGCCGGACTCACATCCCTCACCTCTGTAGTTCTTGAACTTCTCGGGGTTATAGACCGTCTCTCCGACAAAGTGTACATTTATGAATTATGTGCATTTTGTATACATTTTCAGGGAGTTCCGAGTCCACCCCCCCCCCAGCCCTTCCAAGGACTCATTTTAATTTTCCCAGTCATCCCGTGAGGTAGGTATTATTCTCCATATTTAGAAATGAGAAAACTGAGACGCAGATGAGTTAAGGGAGTTCTCAAAAATAACAGTCCCTAAACTGAACAGTCACAGTCGCACTCCCATCCCGGATTCCGATCCACCTGCTTTCCTCTACAGGAAGTAAAGCCTGCTTGTCGTTATAAACCAATAACAATTTCACTGCAAAGCATATGCAGGCTAGAAATAATTTCCAGTATATTTAAAATTAGAACAATGAAGATACTTGAGAAAATATGAATATAAAAAGGTGGGAGGATACCGTGTGGACATAATCCCTGCTTCCATTTGGGGTGATTTATCAGTTCCTTTGATTTCTTGCCATCCAGTTGCTTCAGCATTCCCCAATTCCCTGGAGGCGATACATTATGAACAGGCTAATTGCACATAGGGAGCCTCTGCTTAACAAATAACTGCTTTACTGATGGTAATAAGAACTAATGTGTCCTGAACCTGTGCTCTATGCCCAGCTCTGTTCTAAGGGCTTTACTCTTAGAATGACAAGTTAGGTAGTTTTGTTATCCACATTTTGACAGTTGAGGAAATTGAGGAAGGGAGAGGTTAAGTAACCTACCAAGGTCACACAGCTAATGAGCTAGGATATGAACCCAGGCAGTCTGGTTCTAAGTTCTATTTAATTGCCTCTCAAAATAGGTCATCTGATTATATCACAGATCTATATAGTGACTTAATTATTTTCTGAGGATGGCATATATGTTCTACTTCACGTTAAAAACTTCACGAATATCATGTAATTTTTCTTGGTGACTAAAAAGAAACTTAAGGATCTTGTAATACTTAGGAGTCATCATCCATTCTAAGTATCAGGTATTGCTGATGGCCTGAGAAAAGCTTTTATGTTATTTGGATTTGATTCTCTCAATTGTGATTTACTAGATGTACATGTGTACGTTAGATATTTGAACACCCTTCTGCAAACTGAATTTTCCTGTTCTGGAACTCTTCTTCATCCTGTAAGGCAATAAATCTTTAATACTTTGGGAAATGTTTGGTTAGTCAGCATGGACTGTATTAGGACTCTGGGCTTTGGGGAAGGTGGCAGCCTAGCTCCTCATTTATATCTCACTTTTCTTGCATCTCACTCTTTCACGCAGCTGTATGACTTTGACTTTCAAGATCCTCTTCCCACCAACCCTCCGCGCACTCGGGCGAAAAGAACTGTGCCTATTCCGACAGCAACATCACTGGCCTGACAGAAGACAGTTCAGGCATTGGTCAGAAACAGATCTGCTTCATGGGCCCTGCCTCCAGAGAAGAAAGCCTGCTCTGTCATTCCAGGAAGGCCATCTAAGACCACGTGCCACCTGCCTTGTTTTCTTGCCAGGGGCGCATGTGGGACTCTGCAGTGGCCCCTGTGAGATGGCCGAGCAACGATTCTGTGTGGACTATGCCAAGCGCGGCACGGCGGGCTGCAAAAAGTGCAAGGAAAAGATTGTGAAGGGGGTGTGCCGGATCGGCAAAGTGGTGCCCAACCCCTTTTCAGAGTCCGGGGGTGATATGAAAGAGTGGTATCACATTAAATGCATGTTTGAGAAACTGGAGCGGGCCCGGGCTACCACAAAAAAAATCGAGGACCTCACAGAGCTGGAAGGCTGGGAAGAGCTGGAAGACAATGAGAAGGAACAGATAAGCCAGCACATTGCAGGTGGGTAGGGATTACTGCTTTTTCACCATAATGGTGCTGAGAGAAAAAACGAGAAGGAGAGTAGAGTCCCATTTTTTTCTTCCTTCCTTCTTTTTTGTTTAGTTTTTTTGTTTAATTTTTTGGAAAGAATTTCAAACTCACAGAAGAGTTGTGAGAATAAAAAAAGAAAAAAGAAAGCTCATTTTTTTTTTTTTTAAGATTTTATTTATTAGAGCATGAGCAGGGAGGAGAGGTAGAGGGAGAGGGAGAAGCAGGCTCCCCGCTGAGCGGGGAGCCCAATGTGGGACTCAATCCTAGGACCCTGGGTTCATGACCTGAGCCAAAGGCAGTCCCTTAACCATTCACGCGCCCAAGAAAGCTCACATTCCTTTTACCTAGTCATACCTGTTAACATTTTGTTCTCTTTGCATTATCATTTGTGTTCCTACATGCACTGTTCCTCTTTCCACACATGCACAGCTTGTTTTTTTCCTGAACCATTTTAGGGTAAGTTGCACATATTATGGCCTTTGCCTTTAAATACTTAAGTGTGTATATCTTAAGAATAGGAATATTCTCTCACCTGACCATAACACAGCAATCAACTCTGGTAAATTGATCCTTCATGTAATACTTTAATGCACCATTTGTATTCCAGTTTTGTCCATTGGTCAAACAATATCTTTTGTAGCTTTTTTCCCCTCCACTGTAGAATCCCAATCTGGGATCGGGTATTGCATTTTGTTGTCTCTTTGGCCTCCTTTAATCCGGAACATTTCTAGTCTTTCTTTTATGACATTGATATTTTTGAAGAGTAGAGTACCTACCATCACCCCCTCTTATCTTTCAGTGTTTATCATACGGGCTCACAGATTACTTTTTCCTGGTGGCTTATAATTTTACTGTATTTTTTTTTAAGATTTTATTTATTTATTTGACAGAGACACAGTGAGAGAGGGAACACAAGCAGGGGGAGTGGGAGAGGGAGAAGCAGACTCCCCGCTGAGCAGGGAGCCTGATGTGGGGCTCGATCCCAGGACGTTGGGATCACAACCTGAGCCGAAGGCAGACGCTTAACGACTGAGCCACCCACGCGCCCCTAATTTTACTGTATTAATTCCATACTTAATTGTCCCATGTTGGGCCACTTGGGAAACCCTTTGAGCTGGTTTCTGTGTCCTGGATGCTGCCTCTTTTTTTTTTTTTTTAATGTTTTAAAGTACTTCTTTACTTTCTAAGCATAAAAGTATGCTCTTAGGCTTACCTTACTTTTCTTTTTTTTTTTAAGATTTTATTTTTGAGTACCCTCTACACCCAACGTTCAGCTCGACTCACAGTCCCAAGATCAAGAGTCATGTGCTCCACCGACTGAGCCAGCCGGGTGCCCCTCTTAGGCTTACCTTATATGTATTCTACCACAACTCTGGAACCAGCCATTTCTCTGAAGAATCCTGGTTCCTATTACTGGGGGAATGGCTTTTGAGACCAAAATCTAGATGCTTTGTTGCCATGAGGGGTCTTTGCTTTTAAGCCCTTTCAGCAGACAGAACTAGAAAATACATGTTTACACACAAAACACATGCATATACACGCACAGATGCATATACACGCATACATACACATTCACGTGTGTATATTTTAAGAAATCTTACACCGAAACTTCCAAATCCAGTTAGTCCTTTATGATCTTCCATGTGCTCATCTTTAAAGTAATATTCATATCTTCAATTAAGTATAGTTCTGGTCACTGTGGGAGAACTCTGGCAATGGCTTAAAAATGGGCAAAAAAATAAAAATGGGCACCTGTCTATCATTGTTCTTTGAGAGGAGAGACTTCCAGGAGAGAAAGCTACTTTGCATATACTTCTTTCTCAAGCTCCCTGTTCTGCCCTGCCCTGACTTGGCCATAGGCCCCAGCCTTTGCCACTTCTTGACTAATCTCCTTCAGAGGAAGAGAAAAACAAGGTAGAGTCAAACTCACACAGCTCAAAAAACACAGTGGCTGGGACTTTCCCTGCCTGTGCCAACCTGATATGCTCTGTTCTCCATCTTCATTTTACTTTCTTGTTCATCTATAAATTGGGGTTAATTCCATGGAGCTGAGGTCCCCAGGTTTTATCTTTGGAGATGTGTGTTCTGATTTTTCCCAAATCTGGAGATCATTATATATGGGATAAGAGGTGGAAAGTGCTGATGAAAATATAAGTTACTAATAGAAGTAAAGAGTAATGGGGTCTTTTGTCCCACGAACCACCCCCCCCCCCCCCAGGACTGTCTTACCCACTGCCTCCACTCAAAAAGATCAGCCAGTCCACAGGCAGCCTTGGAGTAATGCAGTGGTAGTAACTTATCAGCAAGGCTGTAAGAGCAGTTGTTAAATGCTTTGGAAGCTTTTCTCAGGGATCTTTCACTGAAACATACTTTCCCTTTTTGGGGGGTCCTACAGATCTGTCTTCTAAGGCAACAGGCACACCAAAGAAGAAAGCCGTCGTGCAGGCTAAGCTGACAGCCACTGGCCAGGTGACCTCTCCAGTGAAAGGTGCCTCACTTGTCACCAGTAGCAATCCCCGGAAATTTTCTGGTTTTTCAGGTGAGAGATTAGAGATACTTTAGCTCTATGGTCCTTTTAATTTGGAATCCTATTTGGGATTCTGGCTAAGAGTGAAAATTCCGTGCTATCTAGCCTCATTCATAATTCGCTTCCCTCTGAGCAGAGGCAGGTAATGGCTTATTTTCAACATTCCACTGGTATAGCGTTTTTTTGTATACGTTAATCTCTATTGCAGCAAAAGATGTTTGTGTTTTCAAGACTTTTTTCCGCTTGAAGTAGTCACCTGGGTCAGATGGAGATGATTATAACCTGCCCTATAACTTCCTTATATTTTGGTAATGAAAGGATTTTAAGAAATTGCATCCCTAAACTTGCCCAAACCAGAGATGAAAGTATGGAAGATGTCCTGCATGGCTTTTACGTAACAGGTAGCATTGGACTAGGGGCTTTTATCTATGTAGTTTCGTCTGTTCTTCAGTTAACCTTGGGAAGTACTTTTATAAAGCCCATCTTACAAATGAGAAAGCTGATGTCTGGTTCATTATGGAGTTAGCATTGACGCTGAGGTCTGTTTAACTCCCAACACCTGTGCTCTTTTACCCTGCACTCTGTTGCCTCTTTTATTTGGAGACATTCTTGTGACTGACTCAGGTAAAGAAAGTAAAGCCAAACACACAGACTCAGAAGTTGTGGAGAGGTGGCTTTAAGTGCGTGAAAGAAGCACAGACTTGAAGTTGGGAGACCTGGGTTCTGGTCCCAGTGTTGTCACGTGACAGCTTGCTCAGTGGGGCAGGTGGCTTTACCTCGGAGCCTCTGGCCGCCTCTGCGAAGGGGAAACAGTGACACCTGTGTCCTTTACCCTGCAGTATTTGCACGAGGAGTGCTGGAGAGATCGCAAAAACAGTGCCTGATTCTTCTGGGGGTTTTGTTATTTTTAAAACTCTGCGGTTTGTTTTTTGTTTGGTGGTAGGCCAAAGCCAGAAATACAGAAGAGTCCGGGTGGCAACAAGGACAGCACGTTCCTGGAAGGGTCTGGATCCTAGGGAGGGAAATTTGGGAGGAGCTGAGAGAAATGGGGTGTTCTAAAGTCTTGCAACCTGCTGAACATCGACACTTTGGAGATTTTGTCCCCTAAAAATCCTCTTCAGACGCCAGGTCAGAGATGAGAATGGATTTATAACTTACAGACCCCAGACAAGAGGAAGCGTACATCAGCAGCCTGCTCGCGGATGGCTCTGCCGCAAGCTTGCAGAATGAAACGTGCTTTGTGAAGGAGGGGAGAGAGGATCACTCAAGAGTTGTAGAGCTATTTCGGGGTGTCTGGAGGAACGTCTTGCTCGCTGACTACCTTTATTTTGGCACTAAGAAGTGGTGGGGATGTGGGAGTGGCAGAGGCCTGGGAATGCCTTCTTTCAGGCCTTGGGCTCCTCATAGTGAGAAGAGATTGAACCAGGTCATCTTTAAGGCTTCTTTGAGCCTGACAGTCTGCAACAGGGACAGTTTCCCACCAACGAACATGTCCCTTGGCTTCTATTTCCATTCTCATCCCCACTTTTCTGGGGGCAGCTTTACCACTGCTCTGAGGTCCGCTTATTCTGTGCAGCACTTGTATAAAGAAGCTGGGCCTCTGCAGGTGCGAAGCCATTGTCTCTCTGCTGCTAACAGCTGTGATGCCTGGGGCCCCGCCCGCGGGACAGGTGAAGGTCTCCACCCCGCCGGGCCGTTCTGGGCAGTTGAGTGAAGCTCCGTATAGAGTGCCAGCTCAGTGCTTACTAGTTTGCCTGCCTTCTCAGCAAGGCAGATGAATCATCGCGATGTTTTTCTCTCCAACAGCCAAGCCCAACAACTCTGGGGGAGCCCACTCAAGCCCTCCCCCTAAGGCAAGTCTGTCCTCAAGCAGATGTGACCCCAAGCACAAGGATTGTCTGTTTCGCGAGTTTCGGAAGTTGTGTGCCATGGTGGCTGAGAATCCTAGCTACAACACGAAGACCCAGATCATCCAGGACTTTCTTCGGAAAGGTTCAGCAGGAGGTGGGGCCTAGAACATCCTGGATGGGCTTTTCCTCTGAAGAGCTCAGAGCCATGGCCGGTTTCATGGCTGTGAATTGTACAGCTGCACGGGGCTTCATGTGTGGTTTAATCCTCTGTTAATGCCATCTTGAAATTCCCTCTCTCTCTTTTTTTTTGAAGTTTTTTTTTTTTAAAGGTTTTATTTATTAGAGTGAGTGCACACACGAGCGCGGGCAGGGGGAGAGGGAAGAGCAGACTCCCCTCTGAGCAGGGAGCCCGATTCGGGGCTTGATCCCGGGACTCCGGGATCACGACCCGAGCCAAAGGCAAACACCCAACCGACTGAGCCACCCAGGCGCCCCAAAGATTTTTTATGTTTAAGTAATCTCTGCACCCGACGTGGGGCTCAGACTTAAAACCCTGAGATCAAGAGTTGCATGCTCTATCAACTGAGCCAGCCAGGTGCCCCTTGAAATTCTTAATAATTTTGAACAGAGCCCTGCATTTTTACTTCTTATTGGGCCCCACAAAGAACGCAGCGAGTTCTGCTCAGAGCACATTGGTATCGCTCTTCTTCTGCCCTTACTTTATCCCCAGGAGGCCAGAAGAACGTACTGCATTTGACGAAGAGGAAAGTTTCCTATCCTGCACGTTTGATCAGGTTTTTGTGACCCACGTGCACAGGTGGAATAGAATCTTCCAGCTCTTTGATTCATCTGACAAATCATCACTGAGCATGTGTAGTGTGCTCCTCACCAGGGACACTGAACTGGAAGTGTGGCCCTGCCCTGTGGGAGCTCAGCCGGAGGAGGTAGACACGGGAGCCATGAGCCACCAAATGCTGTGGCCTCTGCCACTGTAATGAAACTCGCAGGGCATTGTGGCAGCCCAGACAGCGATGTAGACCCCTCTCTCAGTTCCTTGAGTTTATGTATGTATTTGTTTAAGCTCCATTTCTGAAGAAGGTCTCCGTTCTTCTGTCTCCAGATGGTTTCCACGGCGATGTGTACCTGACAGTGAAGTTGCTGCTGCCGGGTGTTATTAAGAGTGTTTACAACTTGAATGATAAGCAGATCGTGAAGCTTTTCAGCCGCATTTTCAACTGCAACCCAGATGATATGGCACGAGACCTAGAGCAGGTCAGAGGAAAGGGAGGGTAGGCAGCGTTCCAGGTGGGGTTCTGCCAAGCCAGGCACCTGCAACCTCTTTTTTTCTGGTTGGGGCACATACTGTTTTGGGAAACTGAAACCCGTTTGGGCAAGCTTCCTTTATGAGAGCTGAATGTGAGGCGACAGGCGTCAGTTGCACAAGGCTCCGAGGACTGCGGTCATACTCCTGCAGAGCCCCGAGAGGCCTGGATCTCGAGGGACAGGATTTCAGACCTCCCACAGTCTCTCCTGGGCTTGCTGTTCTGGATGCAGCTTTTTCTTGCTTTTTTCCAGTACAACTTGGTATAACATTCAGTTTTTGTTTTTTCATGACTCCAGCTTGGGCAGCATGGAAAGTTTCTATCCAAGCACCTCCCCTCCCCAATCTGATGACCATATTTGTTTCTTAGTTCAAATTCTTTTTTTAATATTTGGGGGGGGGCAGTGGGGGAGGGGCAGAGGGAAAGAGAGAATCTTAAGAAGGCTCCACACCCAGCGCGTGAGCCCGACGGGGGGGGGGGGGGGGGGGCGGCGCTCAATCTCACAACCCTGACTAAGATCATGACCTGAGCCAAATCAAGAGTCAGGCACTTGATTGACTGAGCCACCCAGGTGCCCCCTAGGTTCAAATTCTAACAGGAATCAAATTGGTTCAGTCCTGGATTATTCCTTGCGTCACCTCTCAGCCAAGGCAGGTTGGTGGCCAGATCCTATGGTGGATAGAGATGCCCTTTCCAGGAACTGTGGGCGGGATAGATTCTCCAAGAATGAGATTAATATATGTGAGGTGGGGACAGAAGTGATGTTTGAAATCTCTGGTTTACCTTTAGTCCTGGGGGCTTGGGGGATACACTCGGCCACTCTGGGGTTGCAGCCATTTTGATTTTTGGAGACAGGGCGACGTGTCAGAGACAATCAGAGTCTTCTTTGAGCAGAGCAAGTCTTTCCCCCCAGCTGCCAAGAGCCTCCTTACTATCCAGGAGGTGGACGAATTCCTCCTTCGGCTCTCCAGGCTCACCAAGGAGGATGAGCAGCAACAGGCTCTGCAGGACATCGCCTCCAGGTGGGGGAGTTGCCCGATGGGCGATGGGCTTGGGGAGATGGAATCACCAGGAAAGGAAGGTTTGGGGGTCCAGAGCTCTTCAAAGACCAAGTTGAATGTGCCTCACCCCTAGGTGTACAGCCAATGACCTCAAGTGCATCATCAGGTTGATCAAACATGATCTGAAGATGAACTCAGGTGCAAAGCACGTGTAAGTACCGGCTCCTCTCTGACAGCCAAGCTGCCCACTTCCTTCGTTGCCAACTGGTGTCAGGGCTTTGGAGTCCCAATCTGGATTCAAGTCCTGATTCTACCTTACTCCTTCCTGCACAGCCCATCACTTGACCTCGCTCAGCCTCCCTTTTCTCATATAAAATGTCACAATACTCTTCTCACGCAGTTGAAAGTATGGAATATGTTCAGTAAATCGAGTATGAGTTGCTTGCCCCCTCTTTGCTAAGGCAGCCTCCACGTAGACCCAGGATCTCAAAATTGCTGAGTTTTCCAAGAGCATTTTCCCCTTCGGAAGGCTTGAGACAGGGAAACATAAGCCTTCCCCCTATATTGAGATCCCTCCTGTCTGCGAGAACTGACCGCTATCTAAAGCAATGAAGTCAAAGGCAGTGGTTCTTGTTTCTTTGCTCCTGTCTGCCTTGACAGGTTAGATGCCCTTGACCCCAATGCCTATGAAGCCTTCAAAGCCTCGCGCAACCTGCAGGACGTGGTGGAGCGGGTCCTCCGCAATGAGCAGGAGGTGGAGAAGGAGCCAGGCCGGAGACGAGCTCTGAGCGTCCAGGCTTCCCTGATGACGCCAGTGCAGCCCATGCTGGTAAGGCTGCTGCTCCAGCCCCGCTTTGTCCAGATGCTCCGACCTTCCTTGAGGGCTGGGGCGGCAGCGGGGGGGTTGGGTGGGGAATGCGGAGGAGTTGGGGCCGGGCACGGAGCAGATGCGGAAGGGTATGTGTCAGCGGGTCTGTAGAGGCGGAGGAGAAGACAGTGTGGTTTAGTAGAAATGTCTGCACTCGAGGCCCAGCTCGGCCAACAGCAAGCTGTAGAGTCTTGAAGGAGTTGCTTAGCCTTTCTTGGTTTTTCATTCCTTGCGTGAATGATGTATGAAACTTTCTGAAGCATCCACCTAGAATGGTTTACCGATCGTCTTTCCTGTAGATGGGTGGATGTGTTAAGTAACTCCCAAGGTTCTGTGACCTACCCCAGAGTAGCTCTGAGAGAGGCAGAGCCCAGCTTCCTAGGACAGGGGGCCTTGGCCTCTTTCTTCTGGAAAGAAGAAGCTTAAGCAATGAAGACCAGGTGTGACCGAGATCATCTTGAGCCTCTGCTCATTTTGTGAGAACTGGGATTTCCTTTCTGCTTAGGTTTTTCTGTGCGACGGGGGCCCCCACCAGTGCTGCCCTGCCTAGTGAGAGCCTTGGGGCTGCTCCCGTGGGGTGCCATGCCTTTCCTGAGCCCTTCTCGTGCGTTACATACTACAGCCTTCCGTTAGGCTTCTATGTTTGGGCTGGGGAAGTGTCCTCTCTCACCCGGAATGTGGGAGAGCCAGCCCCCAAATAGTGGGATCTTCATCCCGGGGACAGGGCTCCTGGCACCTGCAGTTGTGGCCTTTCTGACTTTTATAGGGACTCTTCTTGGAGTCTCTTCTACAGCCTGTCATTTATTCCAAGAGGCATGGGTTAGATCGCTTCGTGATGAACCGCACAGGCTTTGGAGTTGGGCCTAGCTGCGAGCATCCTTCCTGCCCTTCACGAGCTGTATACCGTTAAGTGAGGACTTACGCTCTTCAAGTGTCCGTTTTCTCATCCATAAAATGAAATCAGTGTCTCTTCCGTAAAATAGCACATCGAGGATGCAGTGAATTAAACCACCCCCCCCCCAGGATGGTCGGTGATCATCAGGTTGAGTCAGGATGGCGTTGGGATGTGCAGAAGCCCTCCTGGGTCCTGTCCTAATGATCCCCGACCTCTGCCGCCCTGCCAGCCTCCCTGTCACCTACACTCTCTCCTCCCCTCTGCGTACCGCATTTAATAGCAAACCAGGGCCCTGCAAGATCCTGAACTACTGAGAAAAAAATGAAATGCTGTTTCAGTGGAATTTTATTTGCTCTAACATGGATCGCATTTGTGGTCCTCAAAAAGCCAGCTCCCGTGTCCGCTGCAGCGACGCTGTAGTCCAAATAGGGCACTGCCTAGCCTTGTCCACTCCCCTCGCCTCTTCAGCGGCCTGGCCCGAGGGTATCCTCTGGTCGGCAGGCCCCGGGACCTGGACTCTGGGGCTGTCCTTGCTGAGCAGCCCCCATTGAAGAGCACCTGTAAGTCTCCAGGCTTTTCTTTCCCCACCCCAAGGCCGAGGCCTGCAAGTCCATCGAGCACGCGATGAAGAAGTGTCCTAACGGCATGTTCTCTGAGATCAAGTACGATGGGGAGCGAGTGCAGGTGCATAAGAAGGGGGACCACTTCAGCTACTTCAGCCGCAGCCTCAAGCCTGTCCTGCCTCACAAGGTAGGGGTCCCTTCCTCTCTGCGGGGACTGCCTTTCCCTTCCTGCCCCTAAGAACCTCAAGGCCAGGCTTCCTTGTAGTGATTTCAGCTCCGGGACGCAGTCGGGTTTATTCTGTAGTTGTTGAAGGAATGTATTTATTTTTGGAGTCTTAAAATGAAGGGCTGCTCCGTGGGGACAGCCGAAGAGCCCAGACTTGGGTTAGCACAGAGCCCACAGTGATGCTGGGATAGGGAGCTCACCTGGCAAGTGACTCGCAGTGCTTGTCTTTTGTGTTTCCATGTCCTGTGTGCTCCCCAGTGCTAAATCACTGCTCGGGGACAGAGGGCTGTGAGCTTGTCATTCATGAGTCTGTTTGATAAAGCTTTATCGAGGGCTCAATCTGGACCAGGCACTGTTCTCAGTAGTGGGTGTGCGGCAGTGGATAAAGGACAGAAGTACTTAAAGGCTCACGTTCTGATGTAAATGCAATCTAGTGGGGACATAGGAAAGTGCAGACTCCTATCCTTTGTTAAGGCGCATTAAGAACCTTGCCCCTCAGTCCTTCTCAGCCCCCAGGGCCTCTGTGAGTCTTTGGACTCTCCTCAGGGCGGAGCAGTGGGGACATTTGGCCCCAGTAGCTTGTGAGCGATGGGACTTTCTGTGCTAGGACCGGCTGCATTCCTCAGAGCCCTGGGGGTGAGGGGATGAGTTGCATGACTCGGTGCTGCCCTCACCCTTGCCTTCCCGCTGGAGCCCTTCATTCCAGGTGTCCAGAGGAGAGCTAAGCACTGGCCTCCGCGGGGCCCCGGAACTGCTCCCGGGGAGCTGCCCAGGGGGTACCTCTGTTACACAGAAGTTTGGGCCCAGCTTTTCAGAGTTAGAGCCCTTTCCCTGCTCTCCCTCACCGGCTGTCCCTGGTCTCTCCTGTACTTGTGGTTTGTAAAGAGCTGGATTAGGGATTGATGCCGAGCGGGACGGCGGGACAGACCTCTCCTGTCCCTGCTCTGAGCACACCTGTGTGCCCTGCCCAGGGGAGGACTCGGGCCCCAGTCATGCTCTCTGACCCTCACGGCTGGCATCACTTGGCAGGGGCCGCCCTGGGTTCCAGTGGGACTACCCCCTGTCTGGAACTCTCAGAGACTGGGCTTCTGCCTGTATCAGGAAAAGCTCTGGGTTGCAAACATCCGCTCTTACTCAGTTCGAAGATGGCTGTGGGTTCCGAGCTCCCGCTCGGAGACCCTCCTGTTTCCTTGCTGCTCCTAAGGGGGTTCATATCCTCCTTTCCATCCATCTTTTTGTAGCTCACCTGTTCTCTCCCACAGTTGTCTGCCTGCCCGTGTTTCCTCCTCCTTCCACGTTTGTGTGCCCCCACCCCCTCCTCCACATACTCAACTCCCTGTTTCTTCCTTTTTCCTCCCAACTCTCCTCCATGGCCCAGAGTGGCTCCATCCAGGCCGACCTCTTCCTGGGCCTCAAACACTCCTCTCCTCTCGTCTCGGTGGCTGCTAAGGTCTCGGTCTGTTTTGCACATGAGTTTGGCTTCCGCATGTTGGTGTTCTGTGTTCCTTCTCGGGCCTGGCTTTCGCTTTCTGGCGTGGCTTTAGGTGTGCTGCCTGTTCCTCCCTCACCTGAGTCCCCTTTCTGCCCCCCCAGGTGGCCCACTTCAAGGACTACATCCCCCAGGCTTTCCCCGGGGGCCACAGCATGATCTTGGACTCTGAGGTGCTCCTGATTGACATGAAGACAGGCAAACCGCTGCCCTTTGGGACTCTGGGAGTGCACAAGGTACTGGCTCAGTGCCAGGTGTGCAGGAGTGAGCGGGTGTGTGCATGTGTACACGTGTCTGTGTGCGCTCTTGCTCTCGACGGAGGGGAATCCGTCACCCACTTGGGGTGGGGCTTATTCTTTGTTTCTGGACTGTTTCTGAATTTAGCCCTGAGTTTACATGTGTTTTTTGTTTTTTGTTTTTTACATAAAAGGAGCTAGTATTGGGGACTCAGAATCGGGTTGGTTTCCATTTAGGACCATCTGCCAAGTGCCCTTGTGGCCCAGGGGCTTCCAAGCACATACAGGAAGGACTGTTCTGTCCAGAGCTTCACGGGTCCATGTTTTACACTTGCTTATTTTTGGCCTCGTATATCTATGACCTCCTTTTCCCTTACAGAAAGCTGCCTTCCAGGATGCTAATGTTTGCCTATTTGTTTTTGATTGTATCTACTTCAATGATGTCAGCTTGATGGACAGGTGAGAGATCTGTTTTTGGTTCCTGGGTTGAGAGGTGGGGGTTCAGACTGGACAGGAGGGAGGGGAAGAGGCTGAAGCCTGTGCTGCTTTGTGCCCAGGAACTGGGGAGGAGGGAGCCGAGAGGTCGCACACTTGCCACACAACTCCTCAACTCACTGGGAGAGCCAGTTTGCTGACTGGATTTCCTGAGAGCTTAAGTCAGAGAGGAAACCCAGATCCCCACAGAAGTTTCTGTGCTCCAGCAGAGTGGACTGTTGAGAGAAACAGACTGTGAACAGTAGAGGTTTTCAGTTTCTCTCTCCACAAACAGCACCCATGGGGGCATGAGGCAGGTGCTTTTCAGCTCAGGTTTTGCTTTTGGCAGTGTCCGCCAGGAAGCTGGGGACTAGAGGAGGCCTGGCGGTGGGACCGTCTGAGGGAGAACTAGCGGTCTTGACTTCACTGCATGCAGATTCTTGGGCCTGAGAAACCAGGATTGGCCCCTTGCACATCTAGACATGTGTCCCTGCCCCCACCCTCCCACACTGGCCCTGTCACTGAGGGGGGTGGGGGGAGGAGAAAGGGGGAAAGGGAGAGACTTGTCAGGACTTCGGTCCTGAGAACCAACCAGCCTTGGGCCTGGGGGCAGGGGGGCAGCTGCATGGATGAGAAATGAGAGTGGGAGTCATTTTTCATATGGGACCAGACGGTCTGGGCTAGAGGCCAGTTCTCCCGCAGCTCCGTGACAGAAACAGGAACTACGAGGATGAAGTGGCTTCGTACCACAGCTCACGGTTGTCCGTGTTCAGTCACGAGGGAGCCCTTGTTGCCCCCGACAGGCAGAACTGTGAGGCTGGGGGGCTTCCCTCCTCAGCACTCCTTATGGGGGTGGGAGGGGCCCGACCTGACCTCAGCTCTCTCGTCCCCCATTAGGCCTTTGTGTGAGCGGCGGAAGTTTCTTCATGATAACATGGTTGAAATTCCCAACCGGATCATGTTCTCAGAAATGAAGCAAGTCACTGTGAGCAAAGACCCCACCCCAGACAGCAGCCTGGTGGTTTGCAAGCAGGGCAGAGAGCCCCTTGGTCAGATGTGACGGGGAGAATGAGTCCTCATTTTCTCCCGGGGCTGTCACTGTGTGTAGGTTGTCTGAGTCCCCACCTACGAGGGCAGGCCCTGAAACATCCTTCCTAGCTGGGCTCCCCGTGTCTCAAGGCTGCAGCCACTTTCTGGTTGGGAGAACGCCTGCTTTGCAAGCCCTTTGCCCAGTGTGTTCAAGTCGGGGTGTTTGCAGCGGGCGCTCTGCTAGTGTGCGAAAGGGAACCACCTCCACCTCCCCGCCATGGTGCTCTCTGTTCTCACACCAACTTGAGCATCTCTCTGTTACCCTCAGAAAGCTGCGGACTTGGCCGACATGATAAACCGGGTCATCCGAGAGGGGCTGGAAGGGCTGGTGCTGAAGGACGTGAAGGTGAGCCGCCCACACCCTTTGCTTGCTTGCTCCCACAGGCTCTCGGCCCCCCCAGCCTTTCCCGCCCTGGCCAGCAGAGGGCGGTGGCGGTCTGAGGCGGCCAGGGCTGGGGGGCCGCAGGGCCACCTTTCCAGGGCCTGATGGGCTCTGTTCTGAATCCGCCCTGGATCCGGAGGATGGGTTTGTGTGTGTTCCCTGGGCCGGGAGCTAAGGGCTCTTGCTCAGAGTGGCCTGGGCACTTTGGTAAAGCTGAAACGTCGAGGAGGTAAATCTCGGCCTCCTGGAGTTCTCATTCTAGTTTGAGGTCTCTCTCTGCTCTTCCCTCAGGGTACATATGAGCCTGGAAAGCGGCACTGGCTGAAGGTGAAGAAAGACTATTTGAACGAGGGGGCCATGGCGGACACAGCTGACCTGGTGGTCCTTGGGGCCTTCTATGGGCAAGGGAGCAAAGGTAAGGATGGCCTCGGCCCCTGGGGCGCTGCTTCTGTGAAAGGCACCACTCAGGGTGTAGCTGGCCTTTTTACTGGTGTGGTCTGCCGGCATGGCCGGTCCTGCCTCCCACGGTTGTGGGGTCAGGGGCCCTGACCCAGCCCATGTCACCTCAGGCGGGGACATCTGACAGCTACAGACTTGGGCAGGGAGAGGTCAGGCAAGAATATCCCATGCTCTCTGGCACAAAGAAGCCCACTGTCGGCTAGTTTCTGGGGGCCTGGCCACTTTCTCCTCAGGGAAAACCTCAAAAATCTGACTGGGGGGGAAGGTGCGCAGTCTTGAGTTGACAGTGTGCCAGACGCTGTTTAATTTTTTTTTTATTCCTCACCAGAGTCTGACGAGTTATATACGATTATCCCCAGTTTACTGAAAAGGAAAATGGGGCTTGTAAGGGTTAAACTTGTACAGTTAGTAGGAGGTAGACCTAGGAGGTGAGCTCGGCGCTCTGATGCCAAGGCTCAGGCCTCTCCCCTCCAGCAGGCTGCCCCTCACCGGGCCTCCATCCACAACTTAACTCACCCCCCTCCGCTCGCAGGTGGCATGATGTCCATCTTCCTCATGGGCTGCTATGACCCAAGCAGCCAGAAGTGGTGCACAGTCACCAAGTGTTCGGGAGGCCACGATGATGCGACCCTTGCCCGCTTGCAGAAGGAACTGGACATGGTGAAGATCAGCAAGGTGAGCAAGGGAGCTGCTTGGCCCAGGCCTCTGGACTGGACCCTGTCACCGAGCCTCGCTGTGCTTGGCAGACGACAGGGATCGTCTGTGTCCGCAGAAGGAGAGCCGCTGCTTGGCCGTGAGAGCAGCGCAGTAGGTCTTCCGAGGCTTTGCGCGCCCCCCTTGTGGAAGCTGGCCCGCATGCCCCCCAGCGACGCCCTCGGGGCAGGGAGGGTCCCATGGGGTGAGGTTCAGCTTTTTGTGAAAAGTCACCTCTTCACACAAGCCCCTGACAAAGGGGGGTTCACGTTTCATTTTGGCTTGGGAACGGCCCAGGACAGCATCTTTTTTCCTCCAGGATCCCAGCAAGATACCCGGCTGGCTGAAAGTCAACAAGATCTACTATCCTGACTTCATAGTCCCAGACCCAAAGGTACCAGCCCAGTGGCCTGGGCTCCCCCAGCCCACAGAGTGAGCTTGCCGCCTCTCTAGCGCCACAGACACGCCCTCTGGGCCTCACTGACTGTGTCCAGCCCAGGATGGGGGTCTGGACTGTTCCGCCAAGGGATGGGCCAGTCAGCACTGAGGAATCGCCCTTAGTGTGGGCAGGAGGAGAGGAACTGTCCCCTAGACACACACAAATGGTTTGCTCTGGAGGCAAGTGGGCCCATTCCTTCCACGCACTGACGGAGGAACTGGGGCCCCAGAGGGGGGCTGGAACTTGCCTCGGGTCACGGAGCAGCAGCAGGCGTGGTGGGACTAGGGCCCATCTCCCGGCCGTCGGCCGGCGCCGGTCTGCATTGCTTCTCGCTGGTTGCGGGCAAGCCTGCCTCCCTAACCAGCGACTGAACTCCTGACAGAAAGCTGCCGTGTGGGAGATCACGGGGGCCGAGTTCTCCAAGTCTGAGGCGCACACGGCCGATGGGATCTCCATCCGCTTCCCACGTTGCACCCGCATCCGTGATGATAAGGACTGGAAGTCTGCCACTAACCTCCCCCAGCTCAAGGTGCCAGCTTCCCTTGCACGTGTGTCCTCCACCCCCGTCCCAGCCTCGCAGCCCTGGCTCTCTGGCCTGCTCACGCGTTCTCTCCTTTTGTGTGCGCGTGCCCGCAGCACCGCCCCACCCCCCCCCCCCCCCCCCCCCCCCCCCGCCCCCGTCGCCCCCCGCCCCCCCCCCCCCCCCCCCCCCCCCCCCCCCGCCCCATCCGCTGAGACGGGGCTAGGAGGGCAGTAGCGGGAGAGCCGCCGGCCTCAGGGCCTCGGAGGAGGGACCTCTGCGGCTCTCAGCCTCCGCCCTCCTGCTCAGGCTGGGCCCCAGGCTCTAGTCTGCGTTGCTGATAAGAACCCGGGGACGAGAACAGTGATTTGCACTGATGATCCAAGAAATGGAGTTCAGAAAAGCTCCAAGAAAGCCAGCTTCTGTCCCTTGCGCTTTGTCTCTGCTCTTTGTTCCTTGGCCACATGGGCCTCCGTCCCGCCTCAGAGGCCAGTGGCTGGGAAGGGGGTGAGCGCCGCTGCGGTTGTCTGTTGCCCCCCAGGAACTGTACCAGCTGTCCAAGGAGAGGGCCGACTTCACCGTGGCGGCCCGAGAGGAGGGGAGCTCCACCACCGGGGGCAGCAGCGGAGAGAATGGGGGTACCTCGGGGCCTGCGGGGGCTCGCAGGGCCTCCAGGGCCTCCCCGAAGCAGCCCTCCACCAGCGCCAGGAAGGCAGGAGGGAGGCTGAGTGGCCCCAGCAGCAGAGGCGGTAAGAGGAGGGAGGGGGTGGGGTGGTGAAGCGCGTGCCGCGGGGGCAGAGCTCACAGGACAGAGCACGAGGTTCGCTGGGCCCACCACGGCAGACCCAGACCGCATTCCTGTGGCGTGTCCAGCCGCGGGCCCCCCCATCTGCTCAGCCCACCTGCGTGCCCGGCCCCTGGGGGAGCGTCCGTGTGACCCCGGGGAGAAGCCGCCTCCGAGCCAGAGGCCGCCTCGGCTCCCAGCAGAGCCAGGGCCTGGCCCTTGCGTCGGCTGCCCCCCGCCTTCCGAGCTCCCATCCCGGCCTCTCCCCCGCAGGCCAGCAGCTGACCTTGAAGGCGGGCCAGAAGCGGAAGGCCCCTGAGGAGACCCCGTGCCCAGCCAAGGTAAGGGGAAGAGTGCCGGCGGCCCGGGGCTCTGCCCATGGCCACGGAGAGGAGCGGAGGCCTTGTGAGGTGTTGTGGGGATGAGCGGCCAGACACACACCCCCCCCGCCCCCCCAGCCCGGGCAGGCCCTGCAGGACGGCCGCTCCACCCTGTGCCCTCCCGTTGCCTTGCAGAGGCGGCCGGCCAGCCCGCAGAGCCGAAGGAGAGCCGCGCCAGCGGGCGAGAGCTAGAGCGGCCCAGCCTAGGTGACAGAGGCCGCAGGCTGCCCCCGGGCTGCTGGTCCTGAGTCACAGTTTACATTAAAGACAGGGGACAGAGCCCGGTCTGGGTGGTGCGGCTGCGTGAGTTTGTGCTCAGGGCCCAAGGAGACCCAGCCTGCGGGGAGCGAGTGACTGTCCTCCTAACCGCCGCGCTGTCCCCTGGTGCCCGCCCATTAGTGTTTGGTTTGAAAACAGTTGTTGGGCCCCTCCTGGATGCGGAAATTAGGCTCAGCCCTGGGGGGGCTGCTGGCCCAAGGGTACAGAGAGGTACACACTGGCGCTCTGTCCGTGTGGTGGAGCCACACGGTCCTCCTGCCCCCCAGCCCAGTCCCCAGCAGAAGCAGGCAGCCTTTCCCATCCTTTCCCTACCTGAAGCTCCTGCCCCCGTGCACGGCAGAGCGGGGCTGACCCCCAAGTCTAGCTACCTGTGCGCGGCGCACTGCCCCGTCCGCCGGCACCCAGAGGCCAAGAGCCACCGGCCCTGCCCACTCGATGGAGCCCGGATAGACCCCCTCTCCTCTTCTCCAGCTCCCCAGTGTGGGGACCCACCAGCGCTCCCTCCTTTTCCTCTAGACCGGGGGGTGGGGGGTGTCCTCTGGAGTGGCTGGGGGACTGGGGTTTTGATGCCCGGTCCTTCCCTGCAGTCCGCTCTGAAGGAGGTGGCGGCCCCCTGCCGGCCCTGGGCTGACGGCTGTGCGTTCGCAGGTGCTGCTGGACATCTTCACTGGGGTCCGGCTCTACCTGCCCCCCTCCACACCAGACTTCAGCCGCCTCAGACGCTACTTCGTGGCATTCGACGGGGACCTGGTGCAGGAATTTGACACGGCCTCAGCCACACACGTGCTGGGTAGCGGGGACAAGAACCCTGAGGCCCAGCAGGTCTCCCCGGAGTGGATTTGGGCATGTATCCGGAAACGAAGGCTGCTGGCCCCCTGCTAGGACCGCGGCCCTCCCTTGGCCTGGGCCGCGCTCACTGTGCCCCGGCTGCGGCGGGCGGGCGATGGCAAGGACACGGGGGGAGGGGATGGCCTTTCTTCTCCAAGCAGTGCGTCTTCCAGAACCCACCAGCCATGCTTGGTCTCCTCCCGGCCAGGACTTCGGGGACTTCGGGCTGTGGGTGCCGCCAGGGAAGTCCGTGTCTCCTGCTGGTTCACCGTAGATCTTTCCTATCTGGGTGCTGGTTTGGTTGTCTTTTTGTTTTCTTTTAAAAGAAGCTTTTTTTTCTATAAATAAAATATCTTGCAGTTACCCCGTCCTCCACCCCTTCTCCCCCTGTCATCCCCCTAGTGGTAAGGCACAGAGTGACGCTGAGCTGTTGAAGCTCCGTCTGCAGAGCCACCTGCCCCTTTACTTGCAGGTTCCTTTTAAAGTTGTATTTAAAAGATTGCCCTCAGAAATGCTGCTTCTATTTGGCAGGACTTGTATTCAGCTTGACCCTTTCTGCCGGGAATGAAGCCTCCTTTGAAAGAAAACAAAATGAATTTTATGACTTAATTCTCTTGTGTTCTCTTACAGGGTGTGGGTCCCAGTTTGAAGGGAGGGAACCAGGACCAGGTAGGAAAACGGGTCCTTTATAAAGAAAAGGGAGGTTATTGGAGCTACTCCTCTGGGGGATACAGGACTCCAGGAGGCTCTGCCTCCCCCAAATCTGGAAACGAGACTGGTCTTTAAGATTAAAAAACCCACTCGAGGACAAAGGCTCCCGTGCCACCCGAGGCTGGTTTATTGGAATAAAAGGGAAACCGTTTCGTGGAGAGGAGTGCTGTTCAGTAGGACTTTTTGTGGCAATGACAACACCCTGTAAATCTTCACTGGCCGAAAGAAACCAGACACGCTTGGCCACACGTCAGGTGCTCAGCAGCTAACAACTGAGGAACTGAAGTTTTGGTTTTACTTCGGCCTTGACACGGTCACGTGTGGCTACGGCCAGTGCGGGGCCGGGCCTGGTTCACACCTGAGTTACTCAACACGTGGGCCTCCGTCCGCCCCGGATCCGCAGGCTGCTGCCAGGAGCAGACGGACTCGGGCTACCTTACGTGAAGCGCCCGGCACAAGGCCTGGCACGCAGTCGTGTCGAGCTGGGCCCGGGCCTCTCCCTCCCCGGCCTCGCTGTCGCACTCCAGGCTGGGGCAGGCCCCCCAGGTGGTCCCCTCCTTACAGACTGGCCCCCTGGAGTTCATTTCTGCTGACTCGTGAGAGTCCGTTCTCTTTTTTCCTGCTGTCAACAGGTTGCCAGGCTTGTTTGTCCATCCCCTGTGAGTTAAGGTAATGAGACTCAACCTCTGGAACACATTTTGGGTCTGGGCCTGTAAGACTGAGGACCACTGCCTCCCCCGGCCCTCCAGTGTGCTCGGCTGAGGTAGTACTCCGCCGGAGGCCAGCTCTGACCCGACCTGGGTCTCTCTACCTGCCGGCTAAAATGTGGGGAGGAAGGGGCGGGGAGGCTGGCACTGCCCTGACTCTGGCCAAGCACGTTGGTGTTTTTGAATAGGCCCCGTTCAGTCTAGCGTGAGTACGCGGAGTAGGACCGTCTTCATTCCGCCCTTTGTGGAGACAAAAGCCGCTCCTCCTTTGAGCGCTGACCTACATAAATTTCCATCCCCCTCTCAAGCCTCCTCAGGCCAAGCCGCCAGACTGGGCAGCAGAACAAAGCATTCATTCCCTTTGGGATTCTGCCAAAGGACACGGTCACTGCCCTCTGACCCGGCTGCCCTAGACCCAGCCCCCTGCCCTGACCGGCGGCTTACACTCGGGGTGCAGCCTCGCAGCCCCGCCAGCGGCAGGAGCAGCTCAGGAGTGAGTAACGCGGCCTTGCTGGGTGTTCTCTCCAGTTCCCTGTCCGAGGTGTTCGGTCTCTTTCCTTCCGGTCTTTTCTCAGGCATGTTTTTCTTTGCTGCCAAGATTATACTGTCTGTACAATCCTCTATTTCCACGGACACCCCCCGCCCCGGGCGACAGCATCTTACACCTCCCCAGCACCGCGCTCGAGGCCTGCCCTCCTTTGAGCCTTTGTGTTCACGCTGCTGGTTGGCAGTGGACGGTAGGTCGTCCTGGGTGCCCAGCAGGTCAGCCGCACAGAACAAGAAGGCCAGAGTGCTGCAGCTCAGCCTCCAGCCTTCACGGCCTCCGGGCAAGATTCCTTCCTCTTCTCCCTTCAAGTCCCAAGGCAGATCTGCACATCCTCAAGCTCTCCCCACACAGGTCTGTGCGCACACCAGCTGTAGAGCTGTATCCGAAAGCTACCAGCTGTCTCCCGGGGTCACCTGCAGCCTTAACTGAGCACGCTGGCTGGCCTCCGATTCCGCTCTACCCACATCTCTAAGGCCCATCTCTCCACGATAAGTGTCAACGGCTGACCTCACTTGGTGTTTCTTCCTTGGTCCTAAGGCTGGTCCTTTTGCTACACAGTTCCATCCTCTTCTAGGCTATGCCATGGCAGCTCCCACATACTAGTTGTGAGATCTTGAGCAAGTCAAAACACTACCGAACTTCGGTTTCCTCATCTGTTGGAACAGGAATGGCCGAATGGCCACATGGCCACGTGGCCCAAGCACCTCCACAACTAATGCGGTCTCTCGAGAGCCTGGGACCAGCATGTGGTCTGTCAACTCTCTTGGCAGTCTGAACTGTCAGACCTCTGGTGTCCTCCACCAGATGAGACAGGCATCTGTAGTGAAATTTTATTACAAAATTATAAAGCAGAGCTCTGTAACAAAAAAAATACACATTTGGGTTTAACACCCAAGGAAGTCTGAGAGAATCTTAATATAAGCCACATCTCAAAGATTTCAACAAATTTATACAATATAGTGCATGGATTCCTGTACAGCTTAATTGTTACTAGCTTGGATCCAGCTATTCCAAGGCATTATGAACCGGTCAGCTCTCCCAAGTCTTAAAACAAGTCTCAGATGAAATCTCAGAACGATCACAGCCAAAGCTACAGAGTAACTGGAAGAATTAAGATGTTGCATGATAATTAAGACCAAGGATCCATGAGGGGCAAGGGAGAGCACTCAGAGATAAAAAGTTCTCTACCTAGGTTAGATAGTAACTGAAATGGGATTCCAGCCTTTATTTGGTGTAATAATGATGAGTAACAACAAATTGTTAGACACCTTTTTTCCTGAATGGAAACCTTCACCAAAAGAGATCGAGAGACTTAAAGGCAAGTTTTCTCCAAACTGAGCAAATGATACCAGTTCTAATTCTTAACTGAGGTTACTAAACAACCTTCAGGATATTATTTTTAACTTCTGTCTAGGAGGGAATGTGGGAGGTAGGGAGAGGTAAGGCCTCAGCAGTGAAAAGCTTTAAGTAGGGAGAGAGCCAGCTTCTGCCCTGAAGTTATTACTAGACCGTAACTGAGTTGCATATATATATGTAGACCTGTTTCACAGCGGAATCGAGAAGTAGCTGAATCCTCCACTAAGCTGGTAGGCACTGTAAACTGTAGTATGTACTGTCCAGCAAAAAGGTGAAAGAGGTCCTCTTCGCAGACCTCTCTTGATTCCCCCGATTCCTACAAAGGCTGTCCCAGAATCAAATCATCCAGGACTTGGTATAATGTCAAGGTAAGTGGCCCAGTGTGCAACTGACAACCACTTTATGAAATAATTTCATTCCTCCGAAGGGGAACAATGGTTGATAATGGGGGAAAGCCAAAGTATGTCTGTACCAATAAGCAGGTCCCCTTAGAGGTTTCCTACTGTTTTCCAAAGTCCTGACTGGTTCCAGTCTGAGAGAACTTGACGGCACAGCAGGGGGGATGGTGGGCGGGGTGGCGTGCCAAGGCCCTCAGGTGCTTAGGGGCTGCGTAGCTCACCCACAGGTAACGGCAGCACACACAGCTCTTTCTGATAGCACGTGTCTGTTCCTGGCTAAGCTCCAGCAAACTTAAGCCCTTCGGCTCTTCCAGTGGTAGAACCACCCTAAGAAGGCTCGAGAATATCCTCTAACTCATCGTACGGTCTTTCCTAAAGGGCCTGGAGAATGCTTCTTCCAGACCAGCGCTCAAGTCAGTAGGCTGAGAAATGAAATGGGAGCAGGGAGTCCCCGCTAACCTGGGGAATTAAGACTTGCAGCTGTCTACCCCAGGGCTGAATCCAGTCTCATTCAGGACCTTCAGATACCCCTTAGCTGTTCAGTTTTGGTCTCCAGGAACTTCACGAGAAGTGTGGCTAGAGAAGAGCAGGGCTCCTTGCCTTAGTCTTTATGCCTTCAGTGAGACCCTGTTTAAAACTTCCGTGGGAAAGAGAGGGACTTCATTCTCAGGGGAAAGTGGTTTGCAATTCCTTTGTGTTGGAGAAGTCAAAGTTAAGCAGGAAGCCACTGCTTCCACCCAAAACTTTCCCTTTTCTCGTAAACTAAAATTAAGGATGGTGCACAGGCCCTAAACTAAAATTGATGGCGCACAAGGCCCTAAGAGCAGCAGAGATGATCCCCGGGCCATCTCACACACACGACTCAAACTTCCCTGCAGATGCTTTGCTGGCTCCCAGGGTTCGATCAGGAGACTCACTGCTTCCAATCCCAGCACTTAAGGAAGCAACTGTAAATGACTTTGAAATTTTTCAATAGCATTTGTGTTTCACTTCTCACCAGAGAAAGTTTACTGGTCCAAATTTAGTCCTAAGGAGGATCACTATTGGTCTGGTAAGCTAACATCTTTTTGGTCTGAAGAAACAAATGAATTTTAGGCAATGCAGCAAGAGACTAGCAAAGCTGGTTAAAGCACAGAAAGCCAGAGAGACCAGAAATAAATCCAAATGTGCTGGGGAGGAAGAGAACCATTTCTACCAGGACTTCTGACGGTTGGAACGCAGACAGGCGGCTCGGGGATGGCCGGGGTGCAGGAGGAAGGGGGGAACTGTTAAGTTTACAGAGCAAGGGAGGAAGATCTGGTCCAAGTTCTGGAAAAGTCCTCTCTTCATCAATTACCATCATTACCCCAAGATCACTGGAACAGGAACTTGCCCACGCGATCTGTACCAGTTCCCACCAGCCTCGGGCTCCGCCGGCCGAGAGGTGCACCGCCGAGGCAGGACAGGCACGCCCAGAGGTGACCGCATCTTTGCTCGCAGATTCTCTTGTTAGCCTGCCCCTCTGCAAGCTGGCTAATCTGGAGCCCAGACCCTTCCAGCTCCGTCCCTGTAAGGCACTGAAGAAGCTGGCACCAGCCCTCAGGATCGGAAGACATGCACGGCTCGGATCACGTACTGCCGGCAGATGGGACACTCGTTCATGCGCTTGCCGCACTTGGTGCAGGTGACCATGTGGCCACACTCCAGCAGGACACAGTCAATGGGCGAGTCCATGCAGATCCTGCACAGGTTCTCCTCCACGCTGGGCGGCACCGCTCCGCCTGGACAAACAGGGCAGAGAAGGGGTGGAGGGGAGAGGACACCATAAGTGCAGGGGGCGGCGGGGGGATGGAGGACGGAGAGAAGGGGCATGCTGCGGACACACCCCCAAATCCACACACTGCCCTCAGCTAGAACTCCAGGTATCAGCCCCCCGCTGCCTGTTTCAGCCACACCTCTACCGGCCAGGCCGTAGAGGTGCAGAATAAAGTACTTGGAGAGCAAATACAACCCAGAACAGGACAGCTAAATAAGGCAGAGTCCTCAAGGCTTCAAAGAATTTTCAGACAGTTGAGGCTGTAATATGGTGAGTAAGTGGCACTTAGGGACTCATTATCCCCTGAGGCAGAACATGCTGAAAAGATAAAAACTGGTTCTAAAAAGTGTGATACCAATGGAACTGTAAATGGCTCATGAAGGATCGCAAGGCTTCTCAGTAAACCTATCCCCAACTGAATATAGCCAAGGATCCTGGGGGGCCCCTGTGCCGTCCCACAACCTTCCCCAGAGCTTCCTCTGAGGAGGCTTCCTGGTGGAAGAGCCCAGCAGAGATCACGGCTCCCTCTTCTGTGCTACCCCCACCCCGGCTTCTCACATGGCATTAAAATGTCTAACTACTTAGCTCCCCCACGACCCTATGAGCTCCTTAATTCAACCAGTTCGCTCAATTTCTGCAACTATATACTTAGTATTTGTTGGATGCTCTGAGGTCAAGATCTTCCTCTTTGAATCCCTAAAATGCCAATCATGTGGTAGGTGTTCTCAAAATGTCTGATAAATGAACATCTCCCAAGGGAGTCCGAACAGCTCACATTTGTAGAATGCTGTGCCAGGCAGGGTCCTAAGAGTCTTGCATATTTTAACTCTTTTTGAATCCTCGTGAAAACTTGAAGTACTCATTACTCATTTTATAGACTTGAGGCCACTGAGGCCAAGGAGTTAAGTGGCTTGCCCAAGGGCACAAAGCTGCTAAGCAGAGCCAGGATTCAAATCCAGGCAGGCAGGCCTTCTGGGCAAGTGGCCTGAGGACAGGGACTCTCAAATCAGTATTAACTGCTCAGTGCACAGAGTTCTCAGTAACAGCTGGCTGGCTTATGTGAGCAGGGAGGTGCACAGGGCATGGCCAGTATCCTATTTTAATGCAAACAGAAAACCTTCACGTCCAACAATGTAGCCATCCCCAGCAGGTTTTAAATGGTGGCCTGAAGCCCCAGGTGGGGCTCCATGCTCAGTGCAGAGTCGGCTTGAGATTCTTTCCCTCTCCCTTCCCCTCTGCCCATCCCCCTACCCTGTACACTCGCTCTCTCGTTCTCTAAAAATAATAAAATCTTTAAATTGTAGCCTGAACCAGGGAGCCATAAGTAGGGAGCTGGCTTCATGCCAGTCACCTGTCCCACTCCACAGGGGAATTCTCTGTACTCTGCTGCCCAGCACTTTCTTCTGCTTCCTGGACTATTCAAAAAGTCAACACTTAGGGAGGCTAGCTGTGAAAGGCAGTGAAACCGATTTACCCCTCTGGAGCAGCTGTTGGCCCTAACAGGGGTTTGGAAAAGGGCTGAACTGTACATATAACTGAACTGGAGTGAATTATAGAATATCGTATTAATTTCCTGAGGAATAACAGACTCAACCGACTCAGTTACCAGTATTCCCCCAGGGAATCAAAAAAAGGCGGCAAGGGCGCCTGGGTGGCTCAGCTGGTTGAGCGACTGCCTTCAGCTCAGGTCATGATCCTGGAGTCCCGGGATCGAGTCCCACATCGGGCTCCCTGCTCAGCAGGGAGTCTGCTTCTCCCTCTGACCCTCCCCCCCTCATGTGCTCTCTCGCTCTCTCATTCTCTCTCTCAAATAAATAAAATCTTTAAAACAAAACAAAACAAAAAAGGCGGCAAGACAGCAAGTGGAACAGCCCAATCTTGGTACTGGGGAGGGAGGAACTAGAACCCACAAGGGTTTTGGGGAGCTAAGAAATCAACTCTTCAGAATTTATCAGCCGGAAGACTGCCCCATTCTGAGCAAAAGGCCATTTTGCCAAATAACAAATTTGGAGTCTTCTGAAAGTGTTAAAATGGTTTGCAGGCCCCCAACACTACTCTGAGAACATTCTCTCTTGGGGGAAGAGCTCACAACCACACAGCCTTGAAGCTTTCAAAAAGACAGAAGGTATTTTAGAATGAAGCCCAGACCCAGCCAGATGCCCGCAGTGCGTCCTGGGGTCCCCGAAGGCCCCGTGGTGGTCTTGAACGCACTGATGGGTGTGTGGCAGCTGAGGTGGTATATGCGCCTCGTGTCCAGAGAGCACACAGGTGACCCCTTTCCTGCTCTGTCCCCAGAGCAGCTCTAGCCACCGCCCAGCCCTGTACAAACAAGGCTCAGGTCACCTCCCTTTATTTTTGGTTGGTACCAGAAGTTGTCAAGCATCCCAAGTGATCTCCCTGAAGGTCCACAGGGACCCTCCCCATTCGGACCAAAACGGAGTTAAAACCGTAGGGGAAGGAGTGCCGTAGCAGCAGGGGTATGAAAAATGAACCGGATGTGACACATGCCACCACTCACTTTGCTAAATATTTTACAAATGCTCACTCCTGAGCTCTGGCAGCCCCGAGACATGCAAATCAAGCTGTCCCTGGGTCTGCTGCCACTCTTCACGCTTCCTGGTGAGGCAAGAATGAGAATTTTTAAAGATGCTGAGAAGCCCTGCTTCCCCATGCATTTCCCCCAACTCACTCTCTGGACGCCACTACGCTCAGAATTCTTAGACTGCTAAGAAGAAGCAGGGTTGGCGGAAGGGAAGGGCCGCAGAGCTCAGAGCCTAAGCACGGTCCCAAGCAGAAGCAACTACGTACCGTTTTGGTCTTCAGCACCACACACTGAAAAGGAAAGAGAAAGAAGAGGTCTGCATATGTGACGGCGTGAAGAAAGTCTCCCACCAGCCCGTCTAACTGCCGCACTCGGACTGCTCCCCTGGCCCGGGAACCCGGCTGGCCTAGAGCCCGGCCGGACGCCTGCCCTCCCCTCATATGCTGAGAGCTCGCGCACAGCCCCGGCTGGTGTGTCTGGTCCGGTCTTAGAGAAAGGGATTCCGCTGGCTCGCGTGAACAACACTGCCAAGTAGGCAGGACACTGCACAGGCACGGTACCCTTTTCTATCGCTTCTGAAGCCCGTGTTAGAACCGGCTGTTCCAGTCAGCCAAGGAGTCTGGATGGAGTGCCCCGGTGGGGCCATGTCCTGTTCCCCAGGACCTCACAACTCTATGGAGATTCTGGGGACAGCCCCAAAGGGAAGTGAGTCTGACTAGAGGACTGGTCAGACATGCCCAGCTCGGATGAACCAGTGGGATAGGAGAGCCTGGAATCGGACTTCAACCACTAACAGGCAAGGAATCAAAATGCTGATTGCAGGAGCTAAATCGGTCGGGGAGGGGAAGGTTCTGGGTAAAATTTTAGGAAATGAGTTTAAAACAGCCAAATACACCCCTCTTCTGCAGGACTTCTCTGCCTTAGTACTATCTACCAGGAAGACCTAGTTTTCTTCCCCAAACTCAATTAACCACAAACCTAGACAACTTACCTTATTGGGCATCGCCTAAAAATGATACTGTGTGGAATGCTTTGGGAAAGGACCCTAGGGAAAGCCCAGGCCCAGGCAGCACAGATCTATTTCCCTTGTACCATGGGTTCACTTCCCCGTCTCCCAACTGTTGAGAGCAGTACTGCTGAGGTACTAGTGGGGATGGCAGGGTGACACGGGGTGGGAAAGGCTACGGGATCAGTCCAGGAAATCTTCAGTGACACCCAGGCTCTACACTAAAACGGTAATGCCAGGGGCGCCTGGGTGGCTCAGTCAGCTGAGCGTTCACTCTTGGTTTCGGCTCAGGCCATGATCTCAGGATCGAGCCCCGAGTTGGGCTCCACACTCAGCGGAGTCCGCTTGAGATCCTCTCCCTCTGCCCCTCCCCCTACACTCATGCTCGTGCTCTCTCTCTCCCCTCAAATAAATCTTAAAAAAAGCGGGGGGCGGGTAGTGCTAATAATGCCTATTTCACAGGCAGCCCTGAGGACGGAATAAATGTTTACGGAGCGTAGCCCGGTCCCGGCACTCAACTTCAAATGGCAGCTATTATTAGCCGGTGCCAAGGTGGAAGGTGACTCCTTGCTTGGCTAAGCACACGGAAACCTAGTCAGGCCATGCCGTCAGGCTGCAGAGTGACAGCAAGCGCCCCCCAGACAGCGCCTCACCCAGGTGCTGGAGCCCCTTCTGGTCCTTGTACAGCCGCGTCACCCTCTCCATCAGCTCCCACTTCTCGCAACAGCCCTTGTAGTTGACGAAGTTGCGCGCCAGGATCTCTTTCAGCTGCCGCACGGTCAGACCTTCAATGTCCTCCAGGTCGGTCAGGTCAGACAGAGAGGCCCGCCGGCCCGGGACGAAGCTGTCCTCTGAGTCGACAGACTGCAATGGCAACGGCGGGATTGGTGGGCTCAGCTCTCACCTCCCAAGCTCTCTCTCCGAGGACCCCGGAGCACTCACCAGGCCGTGCCCGCGGGGACTGACCTCAGGAAGAGCGGGAGCGGAGGCAGGAAGAGTGCCGGCATGGCGCTCTGCATGGCCAAAGAGGCCACAGTCTCTTCCTGACCCGTGGTTCCGGGCTCGGGCACGGCCACAGCCCCCAACCAACCCATCAGTGGGACGAGTAGAAGGGGCACCGGTGTGAGTCACATGGCCCTGATTCTAACTCCTCCACGGACTGATGCTAAACACTATGGAGCCAGTTGCTCCCCGGCCTCGGCCTGTCTGCCCCCCCATACAGGAGACCCAGCAGTCCCACCGCACCGGGTTCCTGTAAAGACTAGCACAAGAAACCAGCGAGCCTGGTGCCAGTCTCTGCTCTCCCCGCTGCTTCCTTGTGGAAGGGGCAGACTTCCCTGGTGAGCACGCCTCTGTACGCAACCTCGACCACGGCTTCGCGGCCCCGCTGGCGGTACCCGCTGGCTGGCCTACCACGGCTGAGGCCTGACCCCTGCTCATCCTTCCTCCTGATTTTCCGACCTCCTTCCCCTGACGATAGCTACTGTGTGCTAGCAGCAGACGAAAAGAACAAGATTTGCACAGCAGCACCGGGAGCCCGCCCATCGGCAGCTTACAGGAAATCAAGAGACTAGAAAGGAAGGGGCCATGAGGCTCCCCGGTCTCCACTGGGAGCTCACTACTCTGCCCCTAACAACTGACAGCTTCGAAGGCTAATCTGGAAGGCTAACACTAAGCCCACCCCTGACAACAGAACTGTAGGACTGTCATCACACATGGATTCTTCTGCACGTCTGAGTCTGCTGAGAGGGTCCTAATCACCGCCTACCACCACCAGAGAAAAGAGCAAACGCAAAGGCACGGACCGGAGCAGAGGCCCCACCTGGGTCTCATCCTCAGCAGGTGCTCTGGCTGTGCTCTCCAGGTAGACGGGTTCCTCTTGGTCCTGAGACACATGGCCATTGGCCTGTGGGAAGAGAAAGGTGCCATCACACGCACAGAGATGCGGGCCTCTTCCCAGCTCATTCCACATCCAAACATGTTCCCATCTCCCCAGGAACCTGGTGTCTCGAACAATAGCATTACAGAAGCCTGCTCCCTAGTACCGACTTTGTCGGGCAGAGACATGACACAAACAGATTTCAACTCCAAAACGAGAAGGTCGCTAATTCTGCTCCCCACCAGCATGGCATGAGCGGCCACTCACCGTCAGTGTGGTCTCAGCTCAAACAGTCCGAACGCGAGGAAGAGCACAAGTCCACGCCACTGCGGGACTGCTCTCTAACTGCCATCCGCTCTCTCCTGGACACTGAGCCCACACCGCCCTCCCCGTTCACTCCCACCCACCGTTCTGGGCTCTGTCCCGAGCAGCAATGAGCACCGCTTTCTTACAGATCGTTCATACCATGTCTTCCTGCCTCCACGCTACATCTCCCTGGCTTCCTCCTCTGACACAGAGGAAACAGTTCTTAGTCCCTCACCACTCTGTCCAGTCACTGCTCCACCATTCTAGAAATGGGCTCCAACCAGCAGCGCTCACTAGTACTAAGAACTATCTTGAAGCCTGGTCAAAAATTATTTTAACGCACCTAAGCATCTATTAGCCTAAAACTATAAAGACAGACGTCTATGCTTAAGGAGTTTGGAATTCTAACTTCTCAAAAGGTTTTGCCAAACAGTAGTTCAAACTGTGAGCCTCCTCGTCCCATCACCCTTTAAGCCACAAACCCCTTCACCAGACACTTCACCGACTGCTCCCTCCAGGCAAAGGGCCTGGTATGAGCCCAGAGCAAAGACGTGTCTGAGCTCACAGGCCTTTCCTCTAGACTCTCGGAACACCAATAAAGGGAACAGTCCCAGGAAACCAGTCACCCATGGCCCCAACCACTCATTCCAGATTAGAATGCCTAACACAGAGTTGGTTAAGAGGCAAATAACTATAATGGAGATGAAAGTAGAAATTACCACCATCATCCAAAATGCCAAGTGGTCAGAGGAGCACGCATACAGCATACGTGTACGGGGATGCATCCCACACCGTCTCCCCTTGGCTTTATGGAAACGTGGCACCCACCAGTCTCCTGGTGTTACCTTGGAGTTACAAAGTCTCTCCAAGCCTAACCTGTTCCTAAAGAAGGGCTTCTGTATGTTTTTTTTTTTTTTCCTAGGAAGAGAAACTGGATGTCCCACTGCAAAGCATGCTCTTGTCTCTTCAGTTTGCCTACTGGCTAAATTAAAATCTCTTAAATCGTATCTGTCCACCATTTTGCTTCCTCCACCCACTTCTTTCCCCAGCAACCACTGCCAGGGCACTAGAGGTAAAGGGCAAGAACTCTGGGGGGCAGGCGCCCCGGGCAGATCTGCATCCTAGGTGCGGGTAGCCTGCACAAGTCACTTGACTTCCCCACGTCTGTTCTCCCGGCTTGACAAACGCAGATCTCACCGGGACAGGGGATGCGAGCTGACACAAAGGACCCGATGAGATCTGGCGCCTGCGTGGGACCCGCAGCTGAAGTCTGGATTTCTGGTTAACGACAGGAAATTTAGAACCCCCTGCTTTCATTGCAAAATCCACCTGAAGGTTCTTCAGGGAAAAACAATTCCCTCCAGTTAGGCCCTGGGCCCCCCCGCCAAGACAGAGAGGAGTGCTCCACCGAGCCGAGGGAGGAGCCCGCGCGGGAGGCGGACGCCAGGCAGAGCTCACCTCGGGCCGCCAGGGGAGCGGAGTGCGGCCCGGCCTTTATGCCCTGGTGCCCGCCAGAGCTGAATCAGGGGCCCAGTGCTCGCACACCGGAGGCGGCGGCCAGCCACGCCGCACACAACCCTGGTGCTGCGCCAGCCGGACGGAGCTCCCAGCTCTTCAGAGCTGTTGTCACGCCAGCCGGTCCTCCCAACAGCCTGCCAGGAGCCACAGTGCCCTGGGATTACTAGCCCCATTTCACTGCTGAAGGCTCGAAGTTTGCCCGAGGTGACCAAAGAGTCAGCGACAGATTGGTCCGAATGCCCCGGCTACGGCCCAAGCCACATACACCAAAAGGTCACTGAGGCACTGAAGTCTTATCTATGGGATGCCATCAGCCTCACGCACTGGTTACGTCTCCCGGGCTCACTGGAGCCCAACAGCTGCTTTGCCCGTCTACCCCGCTCCCGCGGGGGCCTTCTGAGGGCACCCGCCATTCTGCACGGCCCCTGCGCGGTCCGCAGGCCAGCCAACGGGCCGCTCTTCGCTGACCATTTCTGAGTGCCCCTCCCCCGGGACGATGACAAGGCAACTTCCGGTTCGAGAACATGCCAACCATGACCTGGCCCAAGCAGTGACTGGCCACAGAAGCCGTGACCGGCCCCCTTCCGTCGACATGTGCCTTTCCCTCTGCGCCCTGTGATGGTTCCCTACCCGCTAAGAAGACCTTAACAAAGGTAAGCAGGAGGGCAGTCTGAACAGAACGAAATTTAGAGAGTTAACAGTGAGTTTTCTCAAAATGTTTCTGGAACGAGTTTTTCAAAAATGACTAGCTGGGATAGGTATGTATTAAAAACATCAAAAATACCTGGTACCATGCATGATCACCTCTGAAAAAAACCCAAACAGGAGTCTGAGGTCCAGAAAACATCCCTGCCGCAGTAGGCAGAAGGCCCTCCCCTGATCATACCGCACCCCCCCACCCCGCCGTGCAGGCAGGGGAGCAGACTGAGCCCGCAAAGCGGCAGACACGGGCAGGGGCTGTAAACCGGCGCGTACCTGCTGGCTTTCCTGAGCCGGGGCCGGGGACACAGACGTGGCTTGTGTGGGCGAAGAGGGGAGGCTCGCCGAGGTAGGAGGTACTGTGCCGGCGTGAGGCTGGGCCAGGAAGGCCTGCTGCTCGGGGAAGTCCGGGGACAAGGGGGGGGCGCGAGTCCTGCCCTCCTGCTGGTCAAGCACCAAGAGCACCAGCTCCTCTTTCTCTCGGCACACTTCGGTAGAGATGTCATGGAGGCTGAGATAGTCCCTCAGGTCCTTCACCTTCATCTTCATGAGCTCCTCCCGCCGAAAGGCTGTGGCTCGGACCCGCTGGCAGAGGAGGCAGAGGTGGGGGCCGTTCCCCACTTGGCTTGAACAGGTCATGCAGAAATTCTTCTTGCAGTCCAGGCAGGTCTGCTGCTTAGACCAAGAGGCAGAGGGAACCATGTCAGACTGAGAACAAGACAGCGGGAGGGGGGCTCAGGGCCGCCATGCCAAGCGGGACTCCCCTGATCACTCCTGCTGGTACGAAGCTACCTCCTTACGTCAGAGTGCAAGCTACCTTGATTTCAGTAAGCACCACTCAGAGGTGGCACACCCCCCCGTAGGCACCTGTGTGCCCACATCCAGGACACTACATTCATTATTCCAGTTGAGACTTACTTTTTTCATTGCAGATAGAGAAACAGAGGGTTTCGATTCTAATCAAAAAAGCCCACATTTTCATTTAGTCTGCCTCCTCCATTTTTTTATGGTGTCACCTTGGGTGTGTAACTTAGCCTCTCTGGCCCTCAGTTCCCTCATCTGTAAAATGGGGGTGATGACAGTACCTACATCTCAGGATTGCCCTACAGTTAAGAGACAACGCATTTAGCGTATTGTGACACATGATTCTTCAGGGTAAGTATTTTAATTATTATTGTTAGGAAACGCGAGCTAATTTTGAGAGCCAGGATTCAAATCCTGAACTATGATTTTTTTCTACTTTATTGCTGAGAATAGAAAGCAAATGCATAAGTACGATGGTGATTATTATTAATATTATTGATTAAATTTACTGAGAGGCTACTAGGTGCTAGAGCTTGTCATTTAATTTTCAAAGCAACCCCGCAAAGTATTACTCTATCACTGTATCACGTATTAACATACATCATCGGGGCGCCTGGGTGGCTCAGACGGTTAAGCGTCTGCCTTCGGCTCACGTCATGATCCTGGGTTCCTGGGATCCAGCCCCGCATCGGGCTCCCTGCTGAGCAGGAAGCCTGCTTCTCCCTCTGCCTGCCCCTCCCCCAATGCTTGTACTCTATCTCTGTCAAATAAAAAATAAAACGTCTTAAAAAAAAAACCCACATCACTAATAATTACTAATGTACCTCCCTATGTCACAGACAAAGCAAGCGAGGCCTAGAGAGATGAAGCATCGCACTCAAGGGCGGGCAGGGAACAGCAGAGCTGGGGTTCACGCTCAAAGCCTGTCCCTGTGGAATGCCCACAGTCACGCCCTTCCCACCAGGCCACGCTGCCTGACTCGGCCCCGCCCAAGCCGACAGCAGGACCCAGTCCAGGGCCTGGCTCTCCATCGCCAAACCCCCGCCCGGTGCCCCATCCACAGAGGCTGTGCCCAGGCTCCCCCACCCCAGGAAGGCCCACTCAGAGCACCGGGAATCCAGTGGCACAAAACAGCGTATCCAAGACAAACACTCAGACAGCTACGGGGGCGGGTAAGGGGTGGAGCCTCTGGAGCCGATCAGGGAGCTCGTGGTTTGTGCGCGCACAGGTCTCAGCCCGCAGTCGGCACACAACAGCACAAGCCACACCACACCAGCGCTCGCTCCTGAGCCCGCACAGTGACATCGGACTGAGCTCTGCTCCGGCCGAGCACAGCCGCACTCCCACAGCAGAGGGAGTTCCTGGGCACACTGGGATGGTCCCGGGAGCACACTCACCAGTCCTTTAAAGAAATGAAGAACTTTTCATCCTCTGGTAACTTGAGCATTAACCTATTTCTGATCCCTCTTTTCTAAGTAGGGAAAACTGAATGCAGAGTAACAAGAATGCCCGGGAGACTGAGATTCTCATCACCGAAATCGGACTCCGGCGCAGGGCTGGCGAAGGCGCCACAGCTGAGGCAGCGGAGCCCGGCTCCGTCCAGGAGTCCTGCGTGTGGACGGGGAAGCGGGCAGAACGTTCACCACCCACGTGTGACTGTGAATAGCGAAAGGCGTTTCGAAAGGACGCATATCAAGCTCCCTCACTCTCTATAGTTACAGCCAGACCATAACACGCTCAGAGGCCGACTTAAAAGGACGCAGGGCTGCACTAGCGTCCTAACGGTTCTGGGACCTGCAGCCGCTCAGGTGGAAAATGGACGTTTCGGGGTCTTGGGGGTTCCTTTATATCAAAGGCTTTTCTGTTGGGAAATGAAATGCGTTTAGGATGACTGGGAGTGCAATGAAGAGGCTTCAGTGTCAGACGCTGTAGGACATGGAACGTGACTCAAGTCCGTGCAGTCTGACAAGACCTAGCCTGACACAATTAAAAAGCCCTGAGATGCTCCATCAGCCAGATCTAAACAACTCTCTATTCTTTCTTCAAACATGCACGGCTTATTGGAGACAAGACCAGAATGCAAAGGCAGCAACCCAGCTTCTCCGCGTCCCCTGGCTCACCAGGGGCTCTGAAGTCGGCCTGCATCCGAAACATGCCCTCTAGGAATAGGACGGCGCTCCAGGCTGAACGCCCAGTTCGCAAAGGAGAAGTTGGCTATCAACACAGATGGGCAGAATGAGCCAAGGAAACTCGTCCGTCTCAACTGAAGCAAACCGCGTGCGACTGAGGAAGCAGGGGGCCTGAAAGATGAATTAGTGGAGCCAACATGCTTGCAAACACACCAAGAGGACACGCAAACCTCCAGCAGCAAACGGCCGCACCAACTTCAGGGATGCTCCGGGGCCTGCTCGCCCTTGCTCCTCTGCCCTTCCCTCTTCCTACCCAGCCACACACGCATTCCCCAGACTCCTCGGCCGGACAGGGCTCCTCCTCACCGGCCTTCCCCTAGGCTCCTTCTCTCTCTCTTTTTTTTCTTTCTCTTTCTTTCTTCCTTTCTCTCTCTCTCTTTCTTTCTAAGATTTTATTTATTTATTTGACAGAGAGACAGCGAGAGCAGGAACACAAGCAGGGGCAGAGGGAGAGGGAGAAGCAGGCCTCCCACGGAGCAGGGAGCCCGATGTGGGGCTCGATCCCAGGACCCCGGGATCATGACCTGAGCCGAAGGCAGACGCTTAACGACTGAGCCACCCAGGCGCCCCAACATGCTTTTCAACATGCTTAGCATGCTGGTCCCTGAGCCTGGTCACCGTCACTGTCCTCTTTGCTCCTTCTCTGTTCCCCACTCCACAGACTATAAATGATATTTTTTAAAAAAAGGTTCAAACAAACCTACGGCAAATTCACGCTGCCTCATTTAAACAAAGGTCCTTTCATGCTAATTACTCTGCCACTTCGGCCAGCAGTTGTTCCTAGCATTTCTCAGTGTAAAACAATGAAAACAGCAAGACCTGTGACTACCCAACAGACTCTAGATGCACCTGAGGAGTCCTTGAAACAACCACCTTAAATAGAGCTATTTCTGGGGTGCCTGGGTGGCTCAGTCGTTAAGCGTCTGCCTTCGGCTCAGGTCATGATCCTGAGGTCCTGGGATCAAGTCCCACATCAGGCTCCCTGCTCAGCGGGAGGCCTGCTTCTCCCTCTCCCACTCCCCCTGCTTGTGTTCCCTCTCTTGCTGTGTCTTGTCAAATAAATAAATAAATAAATCTTTAAAAAAAAAATAGAGTAATTTCTTCATCTATAAAATGGGAACAAATAATAGTATATATTTTGTTAAAGATTCAAAGAGAGAAGACATGTGAAACGCCAAGCTCAGTGCCAGGCATGTGACAAGTCACCCCGGGCCTCCTTCCATTTCACCTCAGATCCCAAAGCCACCCCCATCTCCATCCCTGAGAAGACTGAGGCCATGCGGCACCAAGCTCCTTCCAGTCCCTGCTTCGGCCTCCGTCTATAGACTCAGCCTTCCAGTCTCAGTGTAAAGGGAGCGGCACCGCAGCCTGCCGTACCACAGTCCCCTGCGACCCACAGCGGCCTCTCTGGTGGTGTCCTCACAGTGACCGGGGCAGCCAGGCGCATCACGACAAAGCTCTGCTACGTGCCCAGCCTCACTGCACTACAGCGAGGCGCAGGCAAAATGCCAATCCTCCTTCAGCTTGCGGGTACGAAAGGGCGGGTGGTCAGCACTGCAGGCTGCAGGAATCCGGACATGCTGAATGTCTTCTGGGAGACAGCCTGAGAGTTCAAAGAGCTGGGTTTGAATCCTAGCTCTGCCATTTAATAACCATGTGATCTTGGGCCACTACCTATGTAGCCGGAAAAGGAGAAGTATTTCCATCTCTCTTATGCCATTTATCAGGAACTTGACAAATACAGTTTCTTTCTTTCTTAACTGTTACACTCTAAATCTCAGTGTCTCATATGTAAAATGGGAGTTTAGGGACCCTAAAACCTCTACCATAGAGTTACTGTGAGGCTTAAATGAAACCAAAAGATCTAAATTGCTCACAACAGTCCCTAGCATACAGCACATAGCTTAAAAAGTAGCTTTTCAGGGCGCCTGGGTGGCTCGGTCGTTAAGCGTCTGCCTTCCGCTCAGGTCATGGTCCCAGGGTCCTGGGATCGAGCCCCGCATCGGGCTCCCTGCTGGGCAGGAAGCCTGCTTCTCCCTCTCCCACTCCCCCAGCTTGTGTTCCCTCTCTCGCTGTCTCTCTCTAAAACAATTTTTAAAAGTAGCTTTTCCTCTCAAATTTCCCATCACTGCCACTTTAACCTCACATCCAGGGCTACAGCCCTCTCTGTTCTGCAGAAGAATGCAGACCGCAGGTCAGCGTTCACCCTCAGCCCCGGTCGTGCTTGACCTTGGAGAATGGGCTGCCCCTGGGCACTGGCACAGGATGGCCCACACCCACACGCCATCATCCAGCCAGTGACTTCCCTGCTGCTCGCTAATCTGGACAACACGGTTGCCGAGCATTTCTCATGAAATCGCTACAGGAAAGGAGCCCCAGTCTTTGTCCTGCTGGGGTCTGGATGTACATGAGATGTCCTCGGCACCGCGCGGGATACGAAGACCAGGCTAATCTGCAGTCAGGCGTTCACAACGACAGCTAATGAAGGGAGTGACACCAGTGTCTGCCGCATGCTGCACGGTGCTGGGGCCCTTGGTAGTCCAGCTCATGTTATTCTCACGACCCTGTGAGATAGGCACGACGGCTGTACCCCCATTTTAGAGATGGGGGAAAAGAATCTCCAGAAAGGTTAGGTCATACAGCTAGTAAGCAGCAGAGCTGAGGTCTGAATTCAGGCCTGTCTGGGTCCAAATTGACGCTGAGATGCTTTGCTTTTGAGTGGCCTTTCTGTAATGCTTTTGTGAAAGGATCCAGTGTGGGTTACCGGCACCGCACAGGCAAAGGCAAGGTGGCAGGCATTGTGGAGGGGTCAGCAGGCTTGCCCGAGGGCTGAGGTTGTAGCTGCCGAGCCGGCCAACAAAGCCAAGAAGTCAACACTTGGGGCGCCTGGGTAGCTCAGTCGTTAAGCATCTGCCTTCGGCTCAGGTCATGATCCCAGGGTCCTGGGATCGAGCCCCGCATCAGGCTCCCTGCTCGGCAGGAAGCCTGCTTCTCCCTCACCCACTCCCCCTGCTTGTGTTCCTGCTCTGTCTCTCTCTGTCAAATAAATAAATAAAATCTTAAAAAAAAAAAAAAAGTCAACACTCACCTTCCTGGCCATGTTTGCAAAGTGGGCCCCACAAGCCTTGCAGCTTGGTTCCGAGCCTGTTGGTGAAGGGAAGGAGCTGTACCCAGGGTTGGAATAGGCCTGCGTCCTGGCTCCCTGGGCCGGTGGGGCCTCCTCAGGCTGTCCATCCAAGCAGAACCAGTTGCAGCAGGTTGCCCACATGATAAAATCTGGTGCAAGGGAGGAAGGGGAGAAAGGTCAGAGTTAAGACACACCTCTGCTCCACTCCATTCCCGAGGGCGCACGTGAGCAGGGCAACTCAGGCCACACCCGCTGCCAGAGTCAGGAGTCGAGGTGAGGACGTGTTTTCGGGGGCCACAGATTCCTTGCCACCTCCTGCTTCACCACAGTTGCCACTGCTCCCAGGAGGAGAGCACAGACACCTGATCCGCCAGGACAACACGGGATGCCAAGCTGGCGCACTACCTCTGAAAGGTTGCTGGTCCCTGCTGTGGTTTAATCTGAGATCTAATTTTGAATAAAAAATGGCCTTAGCAATTACAAGTGGCCTGAAACCCCCTTTATTCAGGCACATGAACCTGCTCCTAGAGCTCAGAGACATGGAACTTTATCATTCATGTGCACGTGCGCACACGCATGTGATCCCATATTCACACCGACTGTGTAGAGGAGGGGTATTATCTCCTTTACATGGATGGGGCCACCCAGGCTCAGAGAAGTCCGGGTCGCACCGCTAATATACAGAGAACTGAGATTCTGAAAACCCAGGTCTTCTGACCCTAAACCTAACGTTCTTTTCCTAGACCATACCCCCCCCCTTGATTTTCCCTCCGCCAGCCAGCAGCATGAACTACTCTTACCTTTGTACTTCCAACTCTACCTAAACCTCTCCCTCAGCACCTCTGACACTCTGTTCTGTCTGCTGCCACTACACCATACATTCCTTGAGGGCAGTGTGACTTATTCTTGTGTCTACTGCAGCCTACCAGCGTCGTGCACACAGAAGATGCTCAACTAATGTGGGCTGTCTTGCTGAACAGGTGCCTCGATGGACTTATTAAGAAGTTTTGGAACAGGATTCCCATTTTACATATCAAATATGGGTACTAGGGACAAAGGGATAGATGATTTTTTAAGATCACAGAAGAAAACCCAATCCCTCAAATGTCAGAATAATCTACAGTTGCAAAACGGTCCACCAAAACGCCAAGCATTGCTGTGATTAAGAGTGTGCTTTTCTTGGGCGCCTGGGTGGCTCAGTTGGTTAAGCGACTGCCTTCGGCTCAGGTCATGATCCTGGAGACCGGGGATCGAGTCCCGCATCAGGCTCCCTGCTCAGCAGGGAGTCTACTTCTCCCTCTGGCCCTCCCCCCTCTCATGCTCTCTCTCTCATTCTCTCTCTCAAATAAATAAATAAAATCTTTAAAAAAAAAAAAAAAAAAAAAGTGTGCTTTTCTCACCAGACCATGGCAGTCTATATGGACATCTGGAGCCTGACCTCTCTGCTTACAGAGATAATAAATGAAACACTTAGTGTTACTGCTCAATCATCAGTTCACACAAAAGAACGGTACCTTCAGCTCTCTGCCTCCTGACTTATGGAAAGTGCCTTTATTAAATCGCAGTTCAGAGACGTGCTAAGCTGGAAAGCACTAACAAGAAGCTGGCTGGTTCAACCTTAGTCATCTCACAGAGGAAGCCAGAGGCCCAGCAGGGGGAACACAGATATAACCTCACACAACTATAACCTCAGGTCCCCCAATGACTCTCGGGCCTTTTTAGCTTGCAGCACTTCCCGAGACTCCTGATCTAGAATTCATTCACTTTTTTTTTTTTTTTTTAAGGGAGAGAGAGAATCTTTTTTCTTTTTTTTATTAAGATTTCTATTTATTTATTGAGAGAGATAATGATAGAGAGCATGAGAGGGGGAAGAGTCAGAGGGAGAAGCAGACGCCCCGCTGAGCAGGGAGCCTGATGCGGGACTCGATCCCGGGACTGCAGGATCATGACCTGAGCTGAAGGCAGTCACTTCAACAACTGAGCCACCCAGGCGCCCAAGAATTCATTCACTTTTATAGGCAGATCTGATCCACACCTGTCTCCCCCGCTTGCCTGTGGCCCCCGTGTGAACAGGGACCATGAGAGTCGGGTCAGTGCCCAGCAGACAGGTGGCTCAACAAGGACTACTGAATGAATCACGCGATATTTGAATTTTAACTAATCATGTTCATTCTTTCCGTTTCCTACACATCAACATTTCTCTCTGACTCACTCTTACTTGTCCAAAGCCTCTAACTTCCCAGAAGACAATTGTAATGAATAGTTCACATGGAATAACAAAGGAAAGAGCAGTTAAACAGATGAGTTCTCTGTTGGCAAGATAAGGGTGATAATAGCAGTGTGGCCCCCCCCCCCCCAGAAAGAGGGATTTTTCAATTCTCTAAATCACCTGCTGACAAAAGCATCTGAGGCTGCATATGATAATACAAGGGAATACAGGATCCGGACTCAGAAGACCCGGGCCCAAGCCCCGCTTGACTACATACATCTTTATAACAAGTTCTACCTTTCTGTGCTTTCTCTTTCTCACTGGACATTCTCCAGGCTGTGAGGCACTAAATAAAGATCAGTCGTGGCTCCGAGCATTGTAACAATGCTTCAACTACAGTTTCTCTCGCAAGGCTCAAATAAAAAGGAAACCTAGAGGTGTCCCCACAATTACCATTTGGCTCTCCGGACTCATCCCAAAGAAGGACAGAGAAATCTGTGACAAAATCAGCAGAATGGGTCAAGTAACTGGAGGAGCTGGGGGCAAGGCAAGAAGCAGAGCGACCTTGGGACAAGGCTGTGGGTGATCTGCTGGCCTCTGCCAGAATCGCCACTCTCCCAGGCATGCAACCTTTAGTGAAGCCAGTGCCTTGCTGTTTCCAGTGCCAGGTGAGTAAGGCAGAGAACCTGCCCTTGAGGAGTTCATGGTCAAGGAGAGGAACAAGAAATGTAAAACCCAAACAAGAAATTTCAGAGGAATCAGTGCCTTACCAGAGATTCGTACAGCATACCGGGGGCTATGAAGATAGAGACACAAGCAGCTCTTCAGGGGCGGAGGGGTGACCGGAGAAGACTTCTCAGATGATGTGCCACACATATCCTCCTGTTGGAGTAGCTGGGGATTCATCAGGAAGCCCAGAGTAAAAGGAATTTTCAAGAAAAAGCAAACAGCATGCAACATGGCATTAAAGAAACTACAAAATGTTTGGTTGGGCCAAGAGTAGGGGTGGGATGGATGAGGGCATGGCAGGCAAACAAGCAGCCACGAAAAACCATGGTAAGGAACGTGGACTTTATCCTATAGGCAGTGGGACACAATGAGCGGTTCAAGTAATCTCGTTTTGTGATCTTATTTGCATTTTATAGTGGGCACTCTGACAGTAGGCAGGCTGGAAGCAGGCAGCTGGTGTGGCAGAGGCAAGACAGGAGGAGAAAGGGACAGACAGATCTCTGACAGAACTCGTGGGATGTGTCAATGGATTGAAGCGGTGGAAGAAGGGGGAGAGAAAACAGTCTTGGATGAATCCCAGGGTCTCTGAATTACACAATAGGACACAGAGTGGAATTGTTAACAGGAGTAAGGGACAAAGCCCTCAGGACGAGGCATGTGTCTGTGTGTGAAGGAAGCGGGGCAATTACGATGATGGGTTGCATTTTGTACCCGGGGGACTTGCTGGTGGATACACGGCACACAAAGGGAAGAGTCCTGGTTGAGGAGAAAGTCTGGGAATCCTCAGACCACCAGAAACATGAAAAGCCGAACAGGGCAAAAGACTGACTGGACATTGGGGTTACAGAGGACGGCCTGGGAGAACCCCCGGGGGCGCCCAACCTAAAGGGCTAGCGGGGGAAACAATCACAACAGTGGCAGGAAGACTGCTCAGAGTGGGCGATCTGGAAGAGGGTTTTGAGTTTCAAGAAGAAATGACTGATGCTGTTGAATGACCCGGAGAGTGGAATACAGGAATACAAAATGCCTGATGGACCTAGTTTTAGGAAAATATGAGCGTGCTCTTGGCCCGAGCAGGTAAGGAAGAGAGAAGCTGACTGACAGCTGTAAGTCGGAAAGTGACGGGGAAGTGAGGATGTGCACAGACCCTAAGGATAAACTATTCTCTGAAGAAACTTCTGGCCGTGAAGGGAAGGGTGGGAGCTGAAGAGGATCCAGGTCACTAAGACAGCGATGCAGACGCATGCATCGACTGTAGAGGAGACCCCCAAAGATGAAGAGCCTGCAGAGGAAGGGAAGCTGATAACAAATGGTGGGAGTAAGGGCCAGGAGCAGAAAGAAAGGTGACCTGCTGGGACGCCTGGGTGGCTCAGTCGGTTAAGCGTCTGCCTTCGGCTCAGGTCCTGATCCCAGGGTCCTGGGATCGAGCCCCGCATTGGGCTCCCTGCTCCATGGGGAGTCTGCTTCTCCCTCTCCCTCTGCCTGCCGCTCCCCCTGCTTGTGAGGAAGGAAGGAAGGGAGGAAGGGAGGGAGGGAGGGAGGGAGGAAGGAAGGAAGGAAGGAAGAAAGGAAGGTGACCTGCCGACAGGTTTGGGGGCAGGAGAAATGTCACCTCTCACCAGAGACTGGAACGGAGGGAAGAGAGAAGTCACCCAAGAGAAGCTTACAGCCTCCTCAGACAAAGGTGAACGAATGAAGTACAAAGGCAAGGAGGGGGATGCAGTTAACCACAAGAAGAAAACAAACTTTTCCTGCACACGGGGCAATTTCTTCTGAGAGCCGAGGAGGACTTTGCCGCAGGAGGGCCAGGCCCGCTTGGTAAAGCGCGATCGAGGGGAAAATAACGGCAGGCCGGCCAGCCGTCTGTTGTTTAAATTCCTGTGCTCTCCCGAGCGCGCAGGGAGCACTGGTGGCCTGCTGGGCCCCGGGAACAGCAAAAGCCATGGCCACCAGGTCCTGGCCCCCAGCGGTCTCCAGCCCAATGAGGCGCTGCCGTCTCGCTCAACTCCGCCGCCCGGGCAGGAGAGCAAAGAAAGCTCTTCCTCAAGCCGAGAACCAAGACAACCTATCTCCCTCAGCACTATTTTCTCTCAACTTTGCTTCTCATCTTTTTTTTTTTTAAAGATTTTATTTATTTATTTGTCAGAGAGAGAGAGACCGAACAAGCAGGGGGAGCGGCAGGCAGAGGGAGAAGGAGGCTTCCTGCCGAGCAGGGAGCCCGATGCGGGGCTCGACCCCAGGACCCTGGGATCATGACCTGAGCCGAAGGCAGACGCTCAACCAACTGAGCCACCCAGGCGCCCCAACTTTGCTTCTAATCTGAACCGCCTCCTGTGACGAGCTCAGAAAGAAAAGCCATCGGCCTACGCCAAGTCTCTGGTTACTAGGCTCAGAAGGACTTGGCTCTGGGAGAAGGCTTGAAATGTGCCTCTGGGTTATTGCCTAGGCCTCCCCGTGCCGGTGGAGGACTGAGTCTTATCCCGGGCACACGTATACGCGGGGAAGGGACTGGCACGGTGGAAAGTCTCCAGGGCTAAAATACCTACAGACTTGCTCAGCCCAGCCGAACAGGGGTACCAACGTCAGGAGACTAGGCTTTTACTCTTTTTGACCTATATTTAAATACCATTTCCTAAAGGGGTCAGTTAAAAGTACTCTCTTGCCAAACCGGAAAACGCTACGCCTAAATAACAACTAAATTCGGGGTTACTTCAAGGAGTGCAAGGAAGGAGTTGGTCATTTGAACACTGCCACACAAACTTGGCCGTATTTTCTCCTCCCTTGGCCCCAGACCGACAGGCACACTTGGCATATGATGATGTTGCCAAAGGGCTGGAAGCAGAACCAACTGCGGGGCATGTGATGAGCTCTACCTATGGCCACACTGGGAGAAACTCCGCTCTCCGATCTGCAAGCCTCCCAATCTTGAAAGAAAATGACCAGATCTTCTCGTAGGGCTTAAAACTCTCCCCACCCCACCCCCAGTCCCCTCACCCTCCTCAGAAAAGAGGAGGACTTGGTGATTTCAGCCTCAAATACAATCTCCCACAGCTATCCCACAGAGCTTGCTGGAAACCTGCCGGGCCCACCTCTTCCACTGGGCCTGCCCCAGGAGAAAGAGGGGAGGTGTCAGGCCAAGGGGGATGAGAAAACTTGCTCCTCCCTCTGGAGGAGCCCCGCGGGAAGGGGCCAGGACGGCTAGTCAGCACCTGGGAGTTTGTCAGCCTGACAAGGATCCTGGCATTTCTTGGGAGACTAAGCTCTGCTGAACAGGAAAATTACAGTTTTAATAACAGGGTAAGATAAATGACCTAGCCCAGGTAGGCTGAGTACAGTCGTAGTTAGAGGCAAGAAGGGAGATAATGTGATTTCTCCCCATTAAGTCCTAGAATCCTAAGTAATTTTAAGACAGTCACTTCTCCACTTGTTCACCTGCCCCAGGCAAATCATTTTAAGCGGATCAGTGGTTGTCATGGGCTTTCCCAAGGAGGAGAGAAGGGTCAGAATGGACCCATGGAGTAGAAGGGGAAGAATGTCAGGGCCCTAGGAAAGTAAATGCTAGTGTGCAATGCGGCTCCAAACCATCTTGCTAACCACCCAAATCTAAGGCAGTAAAGTCACGTCCCCAAGGTTCTCCTCCCATCTATTTGGATTTTAATTAACTGCTCTGGGTCCCAAGGTACTTCTGCAGCAATGGGCTTTTCACAGACAGAAGATCTCAGAATTAACGGACTTAGGGTGAACCCACTGTGTAAGACTTCACAAAAATCCTTTTTAAAAAACCTAATTACGATGCCCTCAATCCTCAAAGAAGTACCCTTCTGACGTGGCAAACCAGAAAGCAGCTCCGTGGCAAGCCCACCTGCGGTCACTACCATATATATTCCCGGAACTGTTCAAAGCAGCTGGGTTATAAGAGCACTAGGAAAAGTTGTCCACGTTGAGGATCATTAATACAGAATGCATTTTGCTTCATCTTGTATATTATCCTTAAAAAAGCAATTAAAGTACAATTGCAATGACTTTGAAAGGAAATGCTATGAAAGCCTATCAATATGGCTTAGTTATGCCTCTCTGAAATAACTGATAAGTAATTACATGGTTTGAGAAGTAAAGAAGAAAGTAGTCATTCTTCACTGGAAGGATGCTTCTCATCTGCCAGGCACTGAGCTAGGGACTACCTAGTGCTTTATCCTGTGATCCTCACAATCCGGCAAGGCACATTAGGGATTTCACCCCATTTTCAGGTAAGAAAACCAAGGTTCTGAGAGTAAAATACCTGTTAAAGGACATAGCTAGAGAGTAGTAAAGCCAAGATGTGACCCTAAATCACTTAAACTGTGAAGCCGGTGCTCTAAGGGCTACAAGAAGTCGTCCTGATCCCACAATCACTCAAATAATAACAAAATCAGTCTGAGGGGAACGGGCTGCACAGTATACAGAGCCTTTGCTTTCCATCTCGACGGGAGCTTTCCCATCAGCACACAGGCACGCTCCAAGACCTCCCAGATTTAAAAACTCCCCTTGTCACGAAGAAAGGACAGAGTACAACCCAACATATTACACCAATCGCTCACTGGAATGGCTAAAATGGGAAAACTGGATACTAGCCACTGTTGGCGAGGATTTAAAGCAACTGCAACTCTAATATTCCTGGCAGAAGTGTAAACAGGTACAACGCACGTGTACACACACACACAGTGTAAACTGGTACAACACACAGTATAAACTGGTAACACACACACACACACACACACACACACACACACACACACACCATCGCTCGGCAATTTCACTTACAGGTATATTCCTAACAGAAACACATTCACCAAAAAGGGTACATGAGAAGGTTCACAGCAGTACGATTGTCCCAGCCCCAAGCTGGAAACCAGTCCAAATGTCCATCAACAGGAGAATGGAAAAACAAATTACAGTATTTTCATACAGCTGTGAGAATATACAAACCAGTGATACACGCAACAATACAGATTAACGATGAGTGAAGGAAGACAGGCACAAATGAACACATACTAAACAGTTCCATCTATACAAAATTCAAACACAGGCAAACTAACCTATGGTGTTAGAAACAGGATAGTTATCATCCTCGGGAGTAGGAAAATAAATGGAAGGGGACACAAGGGGGCTTCTGGTAACATTTGGTTTCTTAGCGTGAGTGCTGGTTATATACACAGATGTTTACTTTGTGAAAATTTAAACCATACACTTACAATTTGTATACTTCTCTACTCATATTTCAATTAAAAGTTTTTTAAAGCATCTAGTAGAATATTTGCAAAACATAGTAACAAAATATTTTGACCTCAGTAAAGGCCCTTTTCTTGGCTCTCTTCTACATCGGAATTTCTTCAAATACTTGACTCCACTTCCTCAATCTCAAATTCACTCTTTAACCCTCTCCAGTCTCGCCTAAACCATTCTACCTAATTTCTTCTTCACAAGGTCCCCATGGAATCCCAAGTGGCCAGATCCAAGTGACACTTCTCTCTCTTATTCAACCTCCCAGCAGTGCCAGACACGAGCAACCCTTCCCTCCTCCTTGAAACACTCTCCACAGCTCTGCACCGTTGGTTTGCCGCCTATCTCAAAAGCCTCCTTGTTGGTTCTCCCCCCTCCCTCTGTTCTTCAGTGAGGTAGGGAGCTACCAGGCTGTCTTTGGCACCCTCTCTGTCCACACTCTGTCTCCCAAGGACAGCCCTGGCAGGTGGCTGTGGTTACTATTTTTAAGCTCGATGATTTCATAAATTCCTCTCCCTATCCTACCTGTCCCCCCGCAGTGATCTCAATCACCATCTCTGATCTGTTACGCCCATTTCCCTCCCTAGACCCTTTGAATTTGCTATTTGCTCCTGGAAGAGTCCCACCTGGACTCTTCTTGCCAGGATACCACATAGTTGGCTCCCTCTTGCCATTCACCCCTCAGTTTAAATGTCATTTTCTAATCTCATGCATAAGAGCACTAACTGATATGATTGGCTTACTTGTGAACTGCTTTTCCCCAACTAGAATTAACAAAACACATGAGACAGGGATTTTGTGCTCTATTGTAATTCCAGAGTCTAAAATGGCATCTTGGATGAAAGAACTGCTCCTAACTAGTTTCCCAGCTTCCGTTCTTGCCTCTCTCCAATTCTTTCTCCCCAACACACACAGACACTTAAAGCTCTTTAATGGAATCCCACTGCATTTTATTTTATGTTTTTTAAGATTTATTTATTTTAGAGAGAGGGGAAGAGAATCTCAAGCAGACTCCCCGCTGAGCGTGGAGCCTGAAGCCGGGCTCAATCTCACGATCCTGAGATCATGACCTGAGCAGAAACCAAGAGTCGAATGCTTAACCTACTGAGCCACGCAGGCGCCTCCCCCCACCCACTGCATTTTAGAAGGAAAACTCAACTCCTGGCATGGTTAAAAGACCCTGCCTATGCCACTAGTCCCTGTCGGCTTCCCCATTCGTGCCGTGCTGCTCCTCTCCCGGCTCACTAAGTTTCAAGCCCTGATGGCCTCTCGCCGGTCTCGCACTCCGAGCTCCTTCCTGCCTGGATCGCTCCTCCTCATCATTCAGGTCGAAACTCCCACACCACCCACGTAGAGGAGTCCCCCTCAGTCACACGCTCTCTCCTTGCCCTTTCTGCTGCCCTCCTGGGCACTGCCATAATCTGTCATTACAAATGTTTGCTTACAGCCTGTCTACCTGCAGACTGGAACCTCCAAGGGCAGGGAACCCATCTGTCTTCACTTTTTTATCCGCATCTAGCAAGTGCCACTTTGCAGCAGGCACCCAAATTGGTGCAATGAACAAATGGAGGTCAGAGGAACCTTCAAGTATTTTATCAATACAGCCAATGAGGCAAGTACTAGTTATCTCTCCTTAGGGCCAGAGCATTTTGTCAACATTTACAGTGACATAAAGGGACTATGAAAAAAGTCCTTTATCAAAAACAAAGGGGAGCTAACCTTGGACGGGTTACTTAAGGTTTTTGAGCCTGTTTCCTCACCTGTATAAAAGAATAATCCCTCCCTGTTGAAAGGCAAGTGTAGGGATAAAAAATAATATTCATAAAGTGCCTAACCTAGGGGCACCTAGGTGGCTCAGTCGTTAAGCGTCTGCCTTCAGCTCAGGTCATGATCCCAGGGTCCTGGGATCGAGCCCCGCATCAGGCTCCCTGCTCGGCGGGAAGCCTGCTTCTCCCTCTCCCACTCCCCCTGCTTGTGTTCCTGCTCTCGCTATCTCTGTCAAATAAATAAATAAAATCTTAAAGAATAAATAAAAAATAAAGTGCCTAACCTATAGTAAGTGATCGATAAATAACATGTTAAAACTATAAAATGGACACAGCCTAGATGTTCAGTAGTGACTACTGGCTGGAAAGCCCAACATGTCTCTTGCTCTTTCTCTCTCTGGTCACACCAAGCTTGAGTTTCCCACCAGCTAAGGGATGAGGTTAGGTGGGGCTCTGGCACAGCTGATCACATCACCCACATAATAAAGAATCAATCCTTATCTTAAGAACTCACCTGAAATTTAAAATCATCTCTCAACTTGGAAGGCTGCTTACTTTTAAAAATAAGTTTGAAAGGAAATTTGAAATCCCTCACAACTGTTTAAATTTAAAACAGAATCTCCGAGTCACAACTGGTATTTTCCAGTAAACCTGCCTATTACGGTGCCCGCCCTGACCAGGGAAGATTTAAACCGCTGGTGACAACACAATGAGCATGAAATAGGGCAACTGTCGCATCTGCGAGGAAGTGAGTCGCAGAGTACACAACAGTACTTGCTGGGCCTGCGACAGTGAAGTGTGTTCTCTGTGATACTGAGATCATTTCCCAGACAGTTGTTTTAGAATAAAGAATTCCAAACACCTAAGTCACAGAGGAGACAGATATATTGTGGAACTCTAGAACCCCAGGCCTGAATCAGATCGGCAGCCCTGCTGAAGTGGTGTCTGGGCTGGACATAAGGGATCGTTCACCAGGCTGGAACACAGAAGAGGAAAACATTTCCAAAGGCCTGAAATCCTAATCCTCCATAGCAGTCCTTAGGATGTGGGTAGTGGATAATGTGCATTTCCTAGATAGGAATTTCATTTTGGGGCTCAATTTTTAGAAAATAGACGAGTTAAAATAAAAATTCCCAACTATGTTTTACTTTGGTTTTAAACTCAGTCAGACATGACCTTAAATCCTGGCTCTAATACTGAGTAACTGAATGAGCTTGAGAAAGTAGCCTCCTGAGCTTCAGCGGAACATAAACTTAACCTACATCTCACAGGCTGGACACAGAGTAGGTGCTCAGTAGAAAGAGGGAGCATACCTTTACGAGCTTTCTAACATTACATAAAGAGCAGAAGATGGTACTAGACATTCAGCAAATGGCAGGCATTATAATAAGGCATGGGGCTACTGATTAAATGTTTGCCTCTCTCCAAACCAGCTCCCAGAGCCTCCATTCACACTAAGATGTCAGACTTCAAAGATACTAGGACTCCTGTGCCCTCCAGTTCTCAAGGTAGACTTTAATATAAAGGATCAAAGCTTTAGGTGAAAGAATTTCCTGTCATGTTATTTTAGGGGTAGACAAGGGAGAAATAGAATGTATTCAGACTCAGGGGTTCAGAAGTCCCTTCTCAGATGATCCTAGAAAACATCATTTTTTAAGTAAAAGTAAAAACACTACAAAACACCGAACATGTGCCAAGTGAGTGGTTTTGTCTGCATCTGTTGTGTATTTTAATACAATAATCCTGCAAACATCCAAACTAAATTGTTCCTTCTGTAAACCCAGAGGCTGGGCCCTAAGGGTTGGCTAACTGGACCGGGGTCACAACGCTAGAGGGTGATTAAGATTCCTATGGAGGGGCGCCTGGGTGGCTCAGTTGGTTAAGCGACTGCCTTCAGCTCAGGTCATGATCCTGGAGTCCCGGGATCGAGTCCCACATCGGGCTCCCCGCTCAGCGGGGAGTCTGCTTCTCCCTCTGACCCTCCCCCTCTCATGCTCTCTGTCTCCCATTCTCTCTCTCAGATAAATAAATAAAAAACCTTAAAAAAAAAAAAAAAATCTCAGGACTCCTTAAAAAAAAAAAAATTATTAAAAAAAAAAAAAAAAAAAAGATTCCTATGGAAAGAGGGGGATGCTTTCACCACCCACAACTCCCTCCCCATTAGCACTAGTAACTCAGAGCCCGTATGCTTGGAGAGCAGGTAAGTGAGCTGCTTGCGGGAGAGACCATGGACATCACCGGCGCACCAAGCCACCCCTTCAACACTTGAGGACCTCGTAAGAGGTGCGGCAGACAAAAAGCCATCCCTGAGAATCCACAATTTTAATTTATACATCCAGTAAGTCATCTGCATTTCCGACCTACTAAAACTTACAGGGTACTGATGCTACGAATAGACCCCCAACCTTCTAAAGAGAAATATTAATCCGTATTTAAGAGGTTTCAGTTTCTATTCATGCCCGCCTCTGTTCCAGCTAGAGGAAAGGCTTTTGACTTAATTGTCTCAACTACCTAACGCTCTATTACTCTCCTTTGAACACGTGTTTTCACTGGTGCCCATGAAATAATGATGAAAGCAAATCCTTAGCGCTCAGGGCCTCACCCTCCTAGCTATTTGCCCCAGCTCCACTGCTGTCCTCCCAGTCCCTCAAATGCCAAGCTTATTCTGATTTTCAGGAACCTCCCGCAAGCCCTCCTCGTGCAGCACTTATTTCCTCAGGAAAACCTCCTCTGACCCTGTCTGTGCTCTCCCAGCATCTCGGACACCTCCTGGTAAGTTTAATTCATTCATCTGACTATCTGGTTAGCACTACTTTCGGACAAGCCCCCTTCCAAGCCCGGCAACTCCGAGAAGAACAAAACCAGGCAAGTTCCCCGCCCCACAGGATTACTTGCTGAGGGGGTGAGCACGCTCACAGCACTGCATTTAATCAATGGGCTAACAATTTGTATAAATTCAAGTATTCTCCCACGGTAAGGGAGTGAAACAGGAGTCTACAGCTTAATTTTGAGCCTTGGTGCCAGGTAAGTGTGATCACCAGGTATTTGAAGTCTTACTAATAATAACAGCAATAAAGCTTAAAAAAAAAAAAAAAAGGACACAAATTCATGCTTGAAAATGCCACAGTCATGATTCCAGGGTAATGAGCAAATTAAGGGTTTTAAACCCAAATAACCATAGCAGTCCCTTGAGGGAAAGGCCTAATAGGAACATGCCTACCTCACACTTGCTGAAGATAAGTTTGTAGTGTCTGCTAAGATGACTTGAAAAATAGGAACAGTAACAGACTGAGTTTCTAGAAGTAGCAGAAAAATGTTAAAATTATCAGGTATGACAGCATTAGAAAGCCAGAAAAGGGACAGCCTGGAGGATGAACAAGAACAGGCATGTCCGTCCCCTCCCTGCGTGAGAAGGCACAGAAGGCTTCAGTGGCCTCCCAGCGGCTTTGGTTCAGAATACACAGCACTGTGGTAAGAACTGCAAAGAATACAAATGACAGTGAAAACAACACATGGAGAAGTAAAATAACAGAGACAAGAAATGCCAGAAATCGAAGAGGCTCTACCAAACACATCCAGGTCTGGGCAGAGCTTTGCTGGCGGCTACCGACAGGCACAGCCCAAGCAAGACGGGACAAGAAACCACAGCCGAGGGTCTTGGAGCAAAAAGTGTTAAAATGACAATTTGAAGAAGGGAAAGGAGAGAGGTTGCACTTTCTGCTAGTAATAAATGAGCTCTTTTCCTGAAGTGATAACTGTTGTAAACAAGTGAAAAACATACACAATAATCACAAGTTATAAATGTTCTTGAAAACTCCCTGGTTTCAACTAGTCTATGACAAATATCTGCAGAGGGACCTCGGCATCTGCTATGAAGTTCAGGGAAAAGTAATTCCAACCAACGGACTTGTGCCAAAATCTCACCCTCGGGGTCTGACCAATTAAATGGCTGCTTCTTACTGTGGCCTTCAGGAGAGATGACAGACTGAACACTGCAGCAGAGAAGCCTACACATTTAATTTCAGCCCAGGCATTTTGCCCCAAAGGGCGAGTCAATCAGGAAAGAAAGCAGTTCAGAGTACAGTCTTCAAACAAGCTGAAAACAGAATAAACGGACCTGCAGTTTAATTACCACAGGATCCTTCTTCCATCAAAACTGATGACAAAGCTCCTCAAGAATTAAGAGCCTGATCCCCCTGTACTCTTGTGCAGGAAACAGGATTTACCAGACAGGCTTTTTCTAGACTGAAGAAGCTGCTTTCACGAGCTACTATCCCACTGACTGACTACCGGGTAACCAGGATGGAAACGTTAAGGAAGGGGCACCTGGCGGGCTCAGTTGGTGGACCGTGTGACTCTTAATCTCGGGGTTGTGAGTTAGAGCCCCACACTGGGTGTGGAGATTACTTAAAAATAAAATCTTTGAAAAAACAAACAAACATTAATGAGGCCAGGGATTCGTATGGTGAGTGGGTCTCTGGCACAACCAATGCCCTGGGGAAAGGCAGCACTTGGGGACATGAGTTCTGTCTAGGGCCAAAATCATGCAGTTTGCCTTTCCAAAGTGGACCACACACAAGTTACTGCAGCCAAATGTCCGGTATGGTGTGGACTCAAAGAGGACTCTAAACCCTGGTGTTAATTAATCCCTTTAAACCTTATTTTCCTCAAAAACAACAGAACCTGCTACATTTAAAGGATAATAGAAAGGATTAAAATAATGCATGTCAAGCATTTACTCCAGAGCTTAGCACCTAAAAGGTGCTCAAAAAAAGCTGGCTACAAATAAAGAAAATCTTTTTCAAGGTTCTCTAAAGTGGCAGAGTTTATCTGCTCTATCCCCTATCTACTTTTTTTAAGACCTGCTGATACCTATATATCAGGCTCAATGTAGTTTTCTTTTTTTTTTTAAGATTTTATTTATTTATTTGACAGAGAGACACAGCGACAGAGGGAACACAAGCAGGGGGGAATGGGAAAAGGAGGAGACTTCCTGCGGAGCAGGGAGCCCGATGCGGGGCTCGATCCCAGGACCCTAGGATCATGACCTGAGCCACCCAGGTGCCCCTCAATGTTGTTCTCTAATGATCCTCCCAGAACTAAAGCACTCTAGGCCCCTCCCATGAGCTCTTAACTTTATAAGCCCAGGAGACCTTCTCTCAGAGGTGGTTTAGCCTCTGCGCAGCCCAGCCCGCTGGATTTCTTCCTAATTCTACCACACTGCCAATAAGTCTGTCACTTTTCCCACAGTGCGGCCAGTTTAGACTTTCTCCCTTAGCTCCTCAACCCTCTTGGCCTCCGGATTCAGAGAAGCGAACACCACCCCACCGTGTTCCGTAACTGCCCTGCTGCACTGAAGTCAAATGGGAGTTTGCGATGAATCCGATGAATCCAGACCAACCACTCCCTTCCTCCCAGAGACCTTTGGCTTGGTTTGATGTCTGATCTCAATCTGAAAATAATGCTGACTTTGCTGAAATGTTTTCTGCTCCTGCGAGGATGTGATATGCCATTTCCAGTTCACCTCATGCCGCAAAGAAAACCTTCGTATCCTCATCATAATCTCTCCTTGGGAAGAACGCCTGTGTTTAACCTGGTCTTCAGGTTTTATTCTTTGCCGGTATATCCCACAATAGAGCGCAGACTGGCTCATATTCACCACTCCTTGACAGATTCAAGAGAAGAAACACGTGTGCTGATATCAAAATGTCATAGTGCTGTTCTCATCGATGCTACTAAGATGTGCCACTTTACCTATTTGCTCCTGGAATTACAAAGTGGAAGCATAGTCTGCAATGTGGCAAGGATGCGGATGGCACAAAAAACATTACCCAGACTTTCACCTGTCCCATATTCATTCGTCTATGGTTGGAGACCATCAGAATAGACCTGCTCTGGGGGCGCCTAAGTGGCTCAGATGGTTAAGCGTCTGCCTTCAGCTCAGGTCATGATCCCAGGGTCCTGGGATCGAGCCCCGCATCAGGCTCCCTCTCAGTGGGGAGCCTGCTTCTCCCTCTGCCTCTGCCTCTCTCTCTCTCTCTGATTCTCATGAATAAACATTAAAAAAAAAAAAAAAAGAATAGACCTGCTCTAGAATAGCTCAAGTGGTTATGGTAATCCACAGATCTCAAGATTATTCCTCACAGGATTATGCAAATCCAGCCTGCTGATGAACATAATAAAGCAGATTTCAGCAGTGGGAAGCAATGAGGAATGAGAAGGGGATTCAGAAAAGAGGGGTTCCTATGACTGTTTACCAGCTGAGTGACATCTACCCGCCCCCAAGCAGACTGCTTATTTAATCTCTTCTCCAGAAATTTGCCTATAGGGGTAAAACAGTTCAACAGTTAGCATTAGATCCAGCCTTCAACACTCAAGGAAATTTTCAATTCAAAGACTACAACAGCCCCAGGATAATTTGTAAACTACCACACTCAGGAAACACTCAAAAGGTGTGCTAGAAATCCTGGAATCCAACAAAAGGAATCTGTAATTTAAAAGGCTGGTGAATTACAGGCTAAGATTTCCTATTGTTATTAAGAAATAAATAGCCAAGCACAGCTTGGATCCCTCATCTACCAAAAGTAACAGACCAGCAGGCATTCAGGGGGTTCGCTTTATAAAGTATATGGATGCAATATGGTGTAAGTGAGGAAAAACCATCATGCACCAGGAAGAATGGCCTGATCCCTGGAAGAAAGAGTGCACCTGTATAAAGGCGAGGGCAGTGAAGGACTAGTTGCCTTAGCTCCTTTTCAAGCCAGAAACAGAGACATCTTCAGTCAAGCTCAAATACTAGAAGTCTTGACCTTTTAACTACACCAAGTTTCAAAACACAGACACACAAAGTTACAGTAAAGACAAGCACATCCTGTTTGCACTTGACTTCCTGTTCTGGGCCAGCTGATCTATTTACACTGCCGCTGCCTAGCCACAAAATAGGTAACCTTCCATATCTGCCAACAACCGGTTCACTGAGCACTGTTTCACGGACAATAAAATACATTATTCTACCCGTCAGGTAGAAAAGATTCACCTAAAGAGCACCAAAAACCCATCATGAGCCTCTAAGCCACTTTGTCTCTCCTATGCTTCCTAATGACATCTGACTTACATAATAAAAACTTAACACAAATATGCGCTGAGATAAGAAAATTAAGCCTGAAACAGAACGTGGAATATGGGGGCTGGGAAGAGCAAGGAAGATTGGAAATGTTTTTATTATTAAACGTGGGCCCCTTTTCAAAAGTAGAAGGAACAGATTCCTATCAGCCAGAATCCCCACTGAGCAGATCCCCGGAAGGGAACCACCGGGAGTGATTACAACAGTTAATAAAGGGCCCTTCTGGTGAACACTGCGCCCCCAATCCAACCAGCTACCAACCGGAGTCCACATGTCAGCAAAAGTTTTCCAGTTTTAGAGACCTGAAGCCCCCACTTGAAGTGAAATTTCCACCACTTTCAAAGAGCTAATAGTTCTCCCCACAAGCTACATTCAGTGTTGGGAGTAAATGCTGGACAATGAATATCCCAGTTTTTATGGACCTGTCAGTTAGCCTCCTTGGGTCTGTTTTCTTATCTGGAAAATAGGAAGGTAAGATGACACAAATCTCTAATGTTTCTTCCAGCTATCGAAAAAGTTCCAGGAGGGCGCCTGGGTGGCTCAGTTGGTTAAGCGACTGCCTTCGGCTCAGGTCATGATCCTGGAGTCCCAGGATCGAGTCCCGCATCGGGCTCCCTGCTCGGCAGGGAGTCTGCTTCTCCCTCTGACCCTCCTCCCTCTCATGCTGTCTCTCATTCTCTCTCTCTCAAATAAATAAATAAAAAATCTTTAAAAAAAAAAAAAAAAAGAAAGAAAAAGTTCCAGGATTCAACACTAAGAGTTAGAGGAAGCTTCTGTGGCTCCCAGCATTATTTCTTTGGTCAAATAAGACACCTCTGACACCCCACAATTCAGTGTGAATATATGCCTTGATCTATACCTCTCAAGTACGCAAGGATTCTTTTCCCTCTCCCTTGAAATGTGGATCAGAAAGTTTCCCCCTGAAGGCAAAATAACAAACCTTAAGGACTATTCTCTTTACACATGGGCTTTTTATTAAGATCTTAATGTAATCACCACTCGGCCCATGCTGGTCATATGATTCCTGGACAGAATAAAGCCACAAAAGGATGAAGAAAATCTGACCAGCAGCTTGTGGCCCTCCCACACAGTGACTGCTAATAGCAAAAGAATGAGGCAAAATCTGGGTAAGAAAAGGGAGTGGTGAAGACAAGCTGGGTGAGTCAGTGAAAGGGAAAGCCCAGCAAGTTAAACAGAAAAGAAAAAGAAATGAGAAAAAAAGAAGAGCAAAGGGGGGAGGGGGGAAATCCAAACTAATGAGCAGAAACTTAAATTCTGCTTATCCATTCATCTATTCATCCAACAGACACCGAATGCCTACTATGTTACCTGCAGAGAACTGAACTAGACACTAGAGGAGATAAAAGGTCAACCAGATAAATCTGCTCAATGAGGTTATGGTCTAGTAGGAGAGATAAAGACATGTATACAAACTATTGAAATATATAGCAAAAGTATACTGTGCCATAAAGGAGACATAAAAGAGAATTCTCTACTATGAGACCCAGAGGAAGAAGTGATTACTCCCAGTGAGGGATCAGACAAGGAGGCTTCATAGGAAGAATGACATTCCAAGCCAAAAACACAACAGAAACAAGGACACCCAAGTAGGAAATCAAGGACATATAGGTACAGTGAGTAACTGGATTTGATCTGAGATAGAAGTGGGCCTGAAGGGAGGGACGTTAATAACAATAGCTAGCAATCCACAGAGCCACGGCTAAATTGGTAACTGGATTGGAGTCAGACAAGTATTCCAAAGTCAGACTCAGAATTTGAGTTTAAATCCAGTGGAGAAGGAAGGAAGGAAGGAGGGTGACAAGTTAGGAGCTTGGAGGAATCTCAGAACCCATAAAATTAAGATAATAAAATTAACACAAAATCAATGTGTACAGATATACTTAAAGTCCCTCCAAAGAGATGCAATGTCTTCCAAACTAAAAGCAAGAAGACAGGAGGACAAAAGGGCTTGGGTAATGGCATTAACATATTTAAACGAAGAACATGACCACATATGGGCTCCTGGCTGGCTCAGTCGGTAGAATATGTGGCTCTTGATCTGAAGGTTGTGAGTTGGAGCCCCACGTTGGGGGTAGAGATTGTTTAAAAATAAAATCTTAAAAAAAAAAAAAAAGTGACCACATCAAAGTGTGATCTACAAACTTGGAAACATCTAGAAAAAATAGAGGGGGTCATTTTGACTCCAGAATCACCCAAGGCAGACAAATACTGCAACAAGGTGACACACCATCTTCTCTGCTGTGGGACAAGGTTCTTTCATGAAGCTTAAATGGGAACTGCACATAGAAGCAGTTAGGGGTATGGGCTCTTAGAATCCGAGGAACTTGGTTCCAATCTAAGTTCATCCTCTTACCAGCTTGGACAGAGCCTTGGTTTCCTCATTTGTAAATTGAGGATAATGGGCCCACTGGGAGAATTAAATGTCCTACTGTATGCAAAAGCACTTAGTACAATACCGAGCATATAGTAGGCAATCAATAACCTTAGCTTTTTTCTAACTTCCCTCACAAAGTATTCTATCATATTATTCCATGCTCACCAAGCAAGCTCGGTATTATTAAATTTCATTTCTCAGATCTCTTGATACAGAAAAGCAATACCCTAGCAAAACCCAGAATCCTGTCAATAGGGAAGGCCTCCTTCACTCTGGAGTAAGAAATTGTCATTCTGTTCTGAGCACAGTCACTCAAGTCCTGAATATAGTGCTGTTCCCAAAGACTGATCATTTCCAGATACAAAGCAAAACAAATTTTGTGACCTGAGAACCAGACCTAAAACACAGTGACCAAAACCCTGAGGGGTCTTCCTGAGAAAATAGATGGCACCCACCAGGCTAGCCCCTACCTACTGCCACCCTCAATCTGCAACAAGCCAGTTTGTATAACATAACTTCCCTATACTTCTTCTCCACTTTTCACCTCTCCGTACCCTTCAATCACGCACTATGGCGAAGCACTTTACCTGCCTCTCTGACCTTCTGGAGGTCAAAGATCCCATCTTATCATCTTGGCATTCTTTCCTCCATATCCCAATGTACCTTGCATCAAACGGAACTACATTTATTATAAAAATGAATTTCAAACACAACTTTCTTTAACAACACAATCCATTGCAATCCACCAGTCCTACACCCCGAGGCAGGATTTATTGAACTCTTTTGATTTACTGAACTCTTATTCTATGTCCTTCTTCCCCTCTAACTCCCCAGCCTTTCCACACCTGAGCTACCGAGTATTACAGAAACGTCAGAAGACTTTATTTACTGGGTGCCCAACAAATTCATACAACTGGGACCAAGCCACCACTGGGCTCAGAAGTCTTTTATTCATCTCTAGTTGATGTCTCCACAGCAACTTTCCAAAGAGCAGCGTTGTGCAGGGGTGAGGACATGGGGCCTGGAGTTAGACAGAATTCAGTCTTCCTCTGTGACCTCAGTCAAGGTGCTTAATTTCCCTGATCTTCACTTCTGTTTCTGTAAAATGGAGAACCTAAATGAGGTAATTAATGCAAGCCCTTAACAACACTAAGTGCTCAAAAACTGGGATCTAAGTCATGACTGTTTTCTACTTTGTCTAAGCTCAGCCCCTCTCCTCCTCCACTCCTTTGAGTAACTAGAAACCTCCTCATCTACTTTACCAAAGCAGTTCAGTTGGGTTCCGACTATTTATTTTGAGGCAGTGGTGATACCATGGGAAGAACATGGAGATCAGGAGTCCAGCTGGTGCCCTACATGAGATATGGGACCACGACCCGTTTCACCTTTGCCTCCAATTCCTCGACTGCAAAATGAGTATTTTAATATGTGAGAATGAAATGGGAAAATATGAAAGAGCATATTCAGTGGCAGATGAGGGGAGAGGGGAAGTAAGGTAATAAGGCTTTCAAGTAAAACAAACCTGGCCTCAAATTCCAGTTCCACCACTTAACTAGCTGTGTGACCTCGGCGAGTTTCTTGTGTGTAAAATGGGGGAAATAGCACCAAAGGGTTTTGAACAGGTTTAAAACAACGTACAGACAACTTGGCATGTTGGTTTTCCCTCCTCCTTTCTGCCTCTTCTTTCCTTTCCATCTCAAACACTCCCCTTTATTCACTTAGACCAGAACAGCACCATTTCTGACCATCAGTTAAAAAAAAAATTAGCGCATCTCCAATATCTCTATATGTAACAGCAAATTAAGCAAGGGCTACTGTAAAAATGTGCTGCGTTCTATCTAAAACCTAACACTAAAAAGAAATTTCAGAGAGTAAGATGAAAATATAGAAAAACTTAGTTCTGGTATTTCCTTCCCATACCCCAAAATAAGGTCTTCCATACTCTTTGACTCTGGAAATTCATTCTGGCAGTCACTACACTACTAGGCACCCTTTTTAGAAACAAAGATACAGAGAACAGACTTGGGGCGCTTCCTAGCCCGGGGACACTCATGGGGTCAGAGCTCAGCAGACATCGGCCTCCGCACACCCGCTTCTCTGTGCAGGTCTGCGCAAGCGAGCTCTCAGCCTCATCTTCCCTTCTCTTCAGTTCCCTACTTCCCCCCACAAAGCAGTGGTGCCCTGTTTCACCCGCAGGTCACACACGTGTTTGCTCACTCCACTCCGCTTCACCGAAAGCCCTCTCTCCAACGTCACCAGAGATCTTCTGACAGCTGAATGCATGGCTTTTTCCTAAGTCCTCCACCTTTCTGACCTCCCCGCAGCCCCAGCCATGGGTGACCTACCCATGTTCTTCCTGCAGGCTCCTTCTTCCCCTTCCGTTTCCACTGAAGGTGCAGTAGCTGACTCCCCTTTGACTTCCAAGACCAACCTTTCTCCCTGTCCTTCCCTGGCTCCTCCTTTTTGCTCCCTGAGTATCCCCTAGGGCTGTACTTACCACTCTCTCCTTCTCTAATGAATTCTACTGGCTCTTTTAAAAATCTGGGGGTGCCTGGGTGGCTCAGGCAGTTAAGTGTCTGACTCTTGATTTCAGCTCAGGTCATGATTTCAGAGTTGTGGGATTAAGCTCCTCATTGGGCTTCACACTGACATGGAGCCTGCTTGGGATTCTCTCTCTCCCTCTCCCTTTACCCTCCTTCCCCGCTCATGCACACGTGCATGCTCTCTCTCTCTCAAAAAATTAAATTAAATTAAATTAAATCTATCCCATAAATAGCCCATTCTCACCACATACATTGCCATACCCTGCCCTGTGTGCCATTATCTTTCTCAAGAGCTAGAGCAAACACCTCCTAACTGGTCCCCTCTTTGCCACTCTTTCTCATATAGTACTCAGAATAATCTTCCACCGCTTGTCACTCTCCTGCTTTAAAACCTTCAGTGGCTTCCCATCATGCTTTTCTGGTAAAGCTTAGACTCCCCATATAGCCCACAAAGGCCCCGTGTGATGTGGGCCCTGTCTTCCTCTCCTGCTTTACCTCATGCTGCTCCCCACCCCCATTCACCTCACTCTAATCCCTTGGCTGTCCTCCTTTCAGTTCCTCAAAAATAAAAAGACTACTGGGGCGCCTGGGTGGCTCAGTCGTTAAGCGTCTGCCTTCGGCTCAGGTCATGATCCCAGGGTCCTGGGATCGAGCCCCAGTTCAGGCTCCCTGCTCAACGGGAAGCCTGCTTCTCCCTCTCCCACTCCCCCTGCTTGTGTTCCTGTTCTCCCTGTCTCTCTTTCTGTCAGATAAATAAATAAAATCTTTAAAAAAAATAAAATAAAATAAAAAATAAAAAGACTACTTATTGCCCCCAAGGTCTGCACACTTGTGGTTCCTTTCCTGCCTGGAACATTCTCCACAGCTCTTTTCACCAAGCTGGCTCCTTACTTATCAGCCAGACTTCTGCTCACCTGCCCTATAACGCAGTTGTCTGGCACACGGTGGGAGCTCGGTGAGTATTTGTTGAATGAACAGATTCCACAGCCTTTAGTCAGAGAACTCCAAATCGAAATACCCGGAATCAGTCTCACCCTTCAGTTTCAGCACCTTGTTTCTAAATGCTTGCTAGATAGGTATCCATACCTTGAATTTAGCATAGCAAGTACAATCAAGACCAAACCCTTCATCTCTTCCTAAACCAGTTCCTCCCACCTTCCGAAATTACACGAGCAGCTTGATCCACACCTCCACTTCAGAACCATGAATTTCCCATTCATTTGCTCCACCTGTCCACAATTCTAACCAACCTTTAAAACTGAATTCAAAATCACTTCACTCATTCATGTATTCAATCAACCACTTATTCATTCAACAAACACTGAGTGCCTTTTATGAGGCAGGTATTGTGTTAGATATCGGAAAGCAAAGCAGACATATTTTTGTCTACTCTCTATCAAATAATCACACAAATGTTATAAATTATAAAAATTATAACCTACAAAATGCTAGGAAGGAAAAAGTGCTAAAAACTAGAAGAAAAAAATGTGAGGCATCAAAAAACATTCCTTTAATGATGGGCTTATTGAAGGAGATAGAACTTAACCTAGGCAGACTGGAGGGTAGAACCTGCCAGGTCCCAGAAGCAAGAGGAGATCAGCAGGCCTATCTTAAGGCACCTACCATTCTGCCTTATATATTATACCTATCAGGATCAGTCCTGTTCCCTTCCCCAACCTCCATCCTCATTTTACTGTCACCTGAGAGAAAGGATATAGAGTGTCCCATATGTGCCACCACCCCCCAGGAGATACTGATTAACATGTCTGGTACTATGGAATCCATGCTTGTAAAAAGCTCCCAGACGACTCTGATATGCAGTCAAGTTTGTAAATCAAATGCCTAAACCATCCACTCAATAAACATGTATCAATTAGTCTCTCATTAAAAATCCCTAAGGTCAGTGTGACAAACTCTTTCCAAAACTGGTCACAATAATCTCAACCATACTGTATGGCCTTTTGCAGTGCAACGTTGATACTCTACCCTTCCAGAAGTGGACTGTGTCCCCTCCCCTTGGACGTGGGCTACATTTGTGACTTACTTTAACCAAAAGAATGAGGCAAGTGATGATGTAGGACTCCCAGGCCTAGGCCTTAGGAGGCCCTGTGGCTTTCGTTATGGTTGCCTTGGAAGCCAACCACCATATAAAAGGAGCCCAATTAATGAATGATGAGAGACCAAGACAGAGTCAAACCTCATGGAGGAGAACCAAGATGTCTCAGCCAACAGCTAGCACAGAGACCCACGTATTGTGAGTGAAGCCATGTTGGAGCCCCTAGTCTAATGAAATCACATGGAGTAAAGCAGTAGGTCCTTCTTCCCTGGATTATAACTCACAGAATCATGATCCATGATCCATAAAATGGCTGTCATTTGGGGTGCCTGGGTGGCTCAGTCATTAAGCGTCTGCCTTCGGCTCAGGTCATGATCCCAGGGTCCTGGGATCGAGCCCCGCATCGGGCTCCCTGCTCAGCAGGAAGCCTGTTTCTCCCTCTCCCACTCCCCCTGCTTGTGCTCCTTCTCTCGCTGTCTCTCTGTCAAATAAATAAAATCTTTAAAAAAAAAAAAAATGGCTGTCATTTGAAGCCACTGAAAGTTTTAGGGTGATTTGCTAGACAGTAGTAGATAACTGAAATAGTCAGAAATTCAACTCACTTTTAGCAATCATTCAACTGTTTCCCAGCTTTGATGATCACAAGAAACTCTTCCTCATACTCATTACAATTACTCCTCCTTCAATTTAAGCCCATTTCCTCTTAAATCTTTGAAGTACAGGAAGAACAATTAATCAAAATGCCCCCGGCAAAAACTATTCTTATACTTGAAGATGGTAATCAAGCCATCCCTTAGCTTTTCCTTCTGTAGGCTAAAATCATTCTTTTTTTTTTTTTTTTAACTTATAATGATAGGACTTATTTTTAAACTTTTTAATCATTTTTATCCTCTCAAGTATTGGGGCAGCAGGGATGGGGGGAGAACGACAAAATTGGATGCCACATGCCAGTATCTAACAGAGACTATTTCCTAGCCCTTATGGTTCATCTTTCCATAATCCAATTCCACAAAAGTTTATTACCCTACAAATGTAATCATTTACTGAAAATACTATGAAATGTTTTGGGCTCTTAACACTCAGCTTACTCTATCTTGTGCTGACTCCCTTCACTCATCAACCTGGTTTGACACTCCATTATTGAAATAGGTTTTTTTTTTTTTTAAACTATACTTGCTCTGTATTTTAGCATAAGATTTTGAAGGAAAATTATTTACAACTTAGAATGCTATACCCAGCAAGACTAACAATCTTATGGGACAATATAGAATAAACACAATTGAAATAGGTTTTTAATAAATTTTAGATATTTGAAGCACAACAGAAAAGCTTGAGGTTGGAGTGGGCACACCATTAATTTCAATCAAGGTCCCTAAACACAGTCAAGGCCTTTCTGTAGGTCAGGCAGGCTCTGGGTATCTCCTTCTACCTTGATGGTAAAGTGGCCTTATAAAAGGCAAGCTCTTTAGCACTTGCCTATTAAGCAAAGGCACCTTTTCTGTAGAACCCAATAGGGTATATTTAACTACAAAGAGACAAACCAGTTGCTTAATGCAATGTAAAAACATGTTGTCTCTCTGAAGTCTTACCTGAATGGACGCTTCAATGTCAAAAGTAGCTTTATAATCACCAGTAAAATAGGCATAATAAAGCCTACCCAACACAGAGTACCATAGGTATCAAATAAAATGATACAAGGGAAATAATTTTGTAAAGTATTATAAAAATGTTAGGTGATATTGTGGAACTAAGTTTAAGTTTCAGCAAGCCCAATAAATCTTCAAATTAACTTTGGATGGTTACCTGATGATTTCAGGTGAAATATATGGAATAGCACCATGGGCTCAAGTTCATCAAACAGGAACTAAAAACATGCCACCTCACAAGAGAGCTTATGGATTTTCTAATACTGCCAAGACTAATAAACATGTTTGGACTAATGGTTTGAACCTGGGGACCCACTTCAGCCACTGTCTGATGGTGTCAGTCTCTAGGCCAGGGAACAGGTTCAGTGAAGGAACAGTCTACTGGAAGAAACAGACAGTGCTGTGGAAGTCCAAATAAGTACTTTGCAAGTCAGAGCAAGGGAGGCCACTAGGAAGAGACAGAGTCCTAGAACAACATCTATAGCCAGGGACTGGGAAAATGGGAGCAGTTCAGTGAGGATGGAGAGGAGAGAAATGACTGGGGAAAGGAAGGAGATGAGCCAGGTAAGAGTAACAGGTAGGACAGGGTCACATCGTGAAGGGCTTTACCTATCAAGCTAAGTAGAAAACAGGAAGCCAATGGCACTCTGAAAACCTGAGAATGATTTGGGCCTTTAGGAAGATAACTTTGGCAACAATGTGGAGGAGACAGGAGCAGAGAGAGACCTACAGTGGAGTGGCAAAAGCCGAATCAAGATTTGACGGAAGGTGCACCTGGCTGGCTCAGTCAGTACAGCATGCAACTCTTGTTCTCAGGGTCATTAGTTCAATCCCCACACTGGGGGTAGAGGTTACTTAAAAATAAATAAAGTCTTAAAAAAAAAAAAAAAAAGATTTGATAAGGCTCTCAACCAGAAGTTACAAACTCAAATTCCTGGAGGCAACGTGGATAAAATGTGATATCCTTAGTCTTTAACATCTGGGAGAATGGTTACCTGTAATCTTTGAAGAGTGCAGGCCCTGCCTCAAAGTATTCACACACAAAATTCAAAGCCACTGGGCTGGTTAAACAAAATGTCTAGTTTATGACCTCTAGTAAATTAAGGCAATACAGTGGGAATGAAGAAAAGCCACACATCAATCAAACAGTACTCCAATAATATCATCAAAAGCACTTAGCAACCACGGATTTAGCATACTTAGGTGATGTGAGGCATAAACAGAATGAAGAGGAAGACCTGGTGGACATAATTAACAGAGTTCAAACCTACAGCAATGTAAGCAGCCAATGGATACTGGGTGGGGGAGATAACGTATGCCATTTAAGATGCCTTTTGAACAGTCTGGTACATCTGTCAAGTTGGATAAAGTTTATCAAGTTGGAAATAAGGATCTAAAGCTTGGGAGAGACAGTTGGGCTGCTAGACATACTGAGGATAGCTGAATTTATGGGCCTATTTGAGATCCCTGGAGTAAGGGGGGGTGGCAGGGGAAGAGTGGAAAGATGCTCAAGGTGAAGTCTTGGAGCCTCTCAACATTTATGGGATAGCCAAAAGAGAATGCAAAGAAATAATAGAAGGACACTCTCTAAACTCAGAAGATTCAAGGTAACCTCAAAGCCAAATGAAGAGGGTCACTGGGGGAAAGAAGAATGGCCCAAAAGTGCCACATGCCAGGCCGAGATTAAGTAAGGTGGAGGCTGAAACCACAACATTGAGTTTGGTAATCTTGTGATCTTCAGGAAACATGAGTAAGGTAATGTGGGCAGAAGCCAAAATAACAAAGCATTGATAAGAGGATCAGAGTTGAGGAAGTACAGTATAAGTTCTTCCTCACTCTACCCTTACTGAGAATCAACTATGTGCCAAGTAAATGGATATCATTCTAACAAAACAGACACTGATTCTCGACATACCCTATGATCAGAGTAAATAGAGTGTTCCCCTGAGTTCTCATCCAGTCTTGGTGAATAGGAAGAGACTTCATGGAAGAAGTGACTTCCGGGCTGAAGCCAGCTGGCTGGGTGAAGCTGGGGCAGGGTGTTACAGAGACAGCTGGCTTGTGTACGGGCCTGGGGTGAAAGAACACCTGGGCCATTTGAGGGGAAACCGTAAGGAGCAGAAGCAAACTTTGAGAGGGGCAACTGCCTAGCAGTGAGGCTTAAGTGGTAAAAAGTTTGGAAGTGAAGAGCAGGAGGGAGATAGAGCAGTAGTCTGAACAGAATTAGGGATGAGGTGAGGTTCTTCATAGTCCCTCAGAGAAAAATATGGAAACTCACTGGTAAGGCAGTGTTCCCTACAATTCAATATTCCCAATGATTAGATAGATAATAAAATACATTTGCTTCTCTCGTCCTTCAATAATGGTTTAATTTGACTAAACTACTTCTCACAAGACACAGAAAGGACAGAAAATACAAGAGCAAAAGATGGATAAAGCTGTAAACCTGACATATTTGTCTTCTCTAAGGTTTCCATGATAAATGGTCTACTTAGGACTAAAACCACATCCAGATCCCAAATGAAATGAAACTTTTCCCCCTTAAGACCCCTCCAAAGGGCTGAGGGACTGACTTTAAGATATCCCAATTTCTAAGGCAATTCTGAAGACAAAGGATTTCCCCAGCTCCTCCTGCAGCTCGGTTTAGCTAATGAAACAGAGAAAACAGTCTGGGGTTACCTGATTTTGCCTGTTTCAAAACATGACCACAGCAGAGAGCAAGCTGCCTCCAGTTCCTGCCGCTGAGGTCCTTGGAGCCATTTCAGATGAGCTCATCTCAGGAACCAACAGCAGCAGCTTGCAGGCAAAGTGAATGGTGCCGCCTGGGGACGTATCTTTGGTAAGCAAGATTGCAACAGAGCAGGCAGTTTACCCAGGGCAGTGCTGACTCATGCGAGGCAAAACTCCTATTTCCCAAACAACCCAGCCGGAGCCAACCACAATCAACTGCAACTCAGAAAAGAAGAGGCGCCCCACTGATTTTTTTAAATCCAGTGCTGATTACTGGGGGCAGGTCCCTCATTGCCCTCCTGCTGGTGGCTCGGCTGCCCCTGGAGCCCTTACCTGGAAGGCTCCAGTGGTCACTTTCTGAAATTTCATTTGAGAACAGCCCGGGCTCAGGACAGCAAGATTACTGAAGGTAGCAGGTTCACAGCCCTGAAGATTTCCCCCGAGAGGCTGCTAAAGAAGTCACTTTGCATTTACAAATTAGAACCTCTGGGTCAGAGGAAATGGGGAACTTGCCCCGTCATCGCTAGGCTGGTCAAATCACACACAGCTAAAGCCACATTATCCACCATCACACCTACCGGATGCTTAAGGAATCCAGGAGTCTGTGAAAACTGTATTAACACTTGCTTTTAAAAGAAAAATCCCTAAATCTGTGTCGATTCTCATTTATTGGCCAGCTTATTAAAAAATCAATTCTAGAATGACTGGCTCATCAACAGCTATTAATTATTATTGAATTTGCCCTGACCAGCTAGAATGGGCTTTGGTGCTATATAAAGAAAACAAAAGATTAAGCCCTTGCTTTCTGTGTTGCTATTGTTGTTTTTTCATTTGACAAGAAAGAAACATTAAAGTTCATATCAGATCGTTCTGTTCCCTGCTCAAACTTCCCAAGGCCATCAGCTCTTCCTCAGCATGGGCATTCAAGGCCACCACACCTAGCCTTGTCCATCCTTCAAGGTAGGTCCCACGTGGCGTGAACTCCAGATGTAGCTGCCAACCCAGTTTGTCACTCAATAAATGCTATTAGGTTAATAAAAACGTATGTGCAGACCGTCAGAATTTGGGTTTAAAAACTATGCTACTTAATTCTATTCCTTTTCAAGGGGCTAGTTTAAAAAAAAGTTATTTATCCAATTGGCTTAATTCCCCTTAATTACACTATTCCAGTAGGATAGCCACACTGAGCTTTTATAAGGTTTTACAAAATGTTCCCTCTTTTATTCTTCCCTTTCAGTGTTTTCTTTTTCAGGAAATGGCTGTGTTTAAAGTTTTCCTACAGTATGTGTTAATTAGTTCTTTTCAAATGATAAAAGCGTCTTTATGGCAGTTGGCAACCATTATCTCATGGAGCACACTTTAAGAAATATTTCTGTAGTTGATGATAAGTCACAAACATTCTAATATGGAGCAACCCTCAAGACACGTACAAAATGGACAAATAGGAAACCTCCTTTGAAAAAACACATTATTGTTAGAAGTTTCTGGCGTGTTCTATATATTACTAAACTTTAGATAAGGAAGAGAAAATTCAGACAGTACTGTGCCCAGGAGGTAAATGTGAATTATATAAAGAGCAACACGGCAGCCAGAAGCATCAGAATTTCCTAATTCTGCTAAAATAAACACCATTTAGCAGGTGAGAGAACCATCGCAGATTATCATTTCCCTGTTTGAAATTTTTTGGTTTTGCAAGAAACACATATTCAAATATCACTTGGTAATTTAAATTGGGTTAATTTTAAATTTTTTACCGTTTTATGAACTAATCTTTTCCCTTTCTCTCCCTTTTCTCTTAACATCTCCCTTTTACCTACTTTCCCCTCCCTAACATCCTAAATGATACTGCACATTTATTCTGTTCAACAAATTAATCCTATTTATGCCTATATCCTTTTTCTTATTGAGAAGGGGTTGAACTGATAAATCCAAGTTTCCAGGAACCAGTGGCTGGCTGTCTCACCTTCTTGAAAATTAGGGACATTGCCAAATTCTAACGTTTGGAGTTCTAAGATCTTATAATGTTTAAAACAAACAAACAAACAAAAAACTAGAGTACCTCCTCTTCAAAAAAGACAAATGAGCATCAACCAAACATCTATCATCTAATAAATCACAGAAATTAAACATGAGAAATGAAGTAGATTTTAGGATACTCGAGAATCCACTCTAGGGTACTTAACAATCAACAGGGGTACTTATTAAGAATGGTTATTTCCCATCCCAGTCCCTCAGCCATTCTGGATTAGCACAAATGGAGAGGCCCCAGAATCAGAATTTTCAATAAGGAACTCCCTCTCCCACGTGATTCTGATGCAGGTGGCCCTGGCTATTTTGAGAGATGGGTCATACAGCTATGTTCCCTGAGCACTCACTGTTCACAGAATGAAAAGTTTTATTTCAAAGACCACCAAAATGAAGAGTAGTCTCACTGAGTAGGTCTTAGACATTAGTCCCCTTACCCACCAGAACCGCCAAGAACATAACAACTGAACTGTATTTATTTTGTCAATTGGGCCATTATTTTCTTAAAGACTCCAGAGACAATTATCCTAACTATTCTTAAGGATTTTAGCTGTCACCCACAGTCATTATACGGAGACATCTTCACACCTGGGATGCAGTACAAGGGGCTTAATGGAATTTTTATGGCCGTGAAAATTGAAGTTCACTTGACTCAACAGAATAGTCAAATAAAACAAAGGATAAAACCTCCCCAAAGGTGCGGGTTGAAAGTAGAGGCTTTTGACTTCCTGATGAGGCAGTTTTGCCCAGAAATTCAAACCATGGGATGCTATGTAGCTCATATGTCTTCAGAGTACCCAAATGCCAACTTATCACCACGGCATCAGCCGACGCAGGCTCACTGTAACATTTGGAAGCACAAACCTCCTGTATAAAATGGCCTCTCCTGGGAGACAAACTCTGTCGCCATGGCGGGGATCATTCCATCTTGGGGCCAGAAGGACCAGGCAGTCCCTTTAATCTTTAACGAGCCACTTTCATGTTCAGATGTAGGAACTGGCACTGCGTGAGGCTCAACCTGCCTCACAGCACTTTGCTGCACAACGCCCCCCCTCCCCGGAGCTGTGTGAGGGCACGCGAAGTAAGTCTGTCCTTGCTGGTACAGTTACCAGAATCTGTCCTATAAAGTAATTGTGGGCACTTGATTATCCACTGTGGTGTAATAGTTCAGAAAGGTATCCAATATCAAGGGTACAGCAACTGCCTACCTCAAGCACAGTGAAATACTAGATCCCTAAATGTCAGGGAATTGAAAAAGTAGCGAGCCTGCAGGAAAAGGAGGAGTCCAAAGCTGACAGGACACAGGCTGAGGCCCTAATAACAAGATGGGGGGCGGGGGGAGGAAGTCAGCGAATCGACAAAACTGCCATCCTGGGCAGCTCACTTTAGAAACCTGGCAACAGGGGCACCTGGATGGCTCAGTCGGTTAAGCGTCTGCCTTCAGCTTTCAGGTCATGATCCCAGGGCCCTGCTCACTGGGGAGCCCGCTTCTCCCTCTCCCTCTGCCACTACCCTCCGCTTGTGCTCTCTCCTTCTCTCTGTCAAATAAATAAATAAAATCTTAAAAAAAAAAGAAAAAGAAAAAGAAACCTGGCAACAGAAATCTTGGAACGTTTGACAGTGTAACTTTCTATACAAAGCTATTTCTTCATTTTTTCCCCTGAGCTGCTAATACAGAAGGGCAGGGAAAGGCCCTTGTCATCCAACTCCCATCACCAAAACAACTCCCATAGCTTTATAATGGAGTGATTAGTAAGCTCAGGTCCTATTCCCCAGTAACCAACCACCCTCTCAGAACAAAGATTCTGTCATTCAACTCGAAAAATTTCTTGAATTCACAATTCTTCTTTACTGTATACCTCTGGATTCTTCTCCTCAAATACATCCACACACACTCTCTTCTTTTTCTCTACTCCCTGCCACCTCCTATAGTCACACCCTGCCTCCAATAAGTCAAACTTACTAACTTTTCACGTTGGTTTCCATTAAAAATGCCACAAGATTAAGTTACCTTCTCGCAGGTTCCCAAGCCTAGGGGGCCTTTGTTGACATGTGTTTCATGTGGACGGGTGACTTCTAGCCAAGTAGATAAGGTTACCTGTTCACCTACAGTTAATCTTCAAACTAGCTTATGTAGGCTATGGAAATAAAAGGATAAGACGGCACAGCTTGAATGTCCCATCAAGGTAATCAAAATAATGAAAGAGACAGAGAAGACAGGAGAGATTTCAAAATAAAGACTGAACTGTGCATTTCAGTAGCACTTAAGAAAACACTCCATCTGACTAAGCACTTGATGAGTAGACTAATACCCAAAGGACTGTACATTCTCCAAAGATTACTGTGCTCACAGTTCTTGCTTTCTTCAAGGTTCATAAAATCAGACCTGCATTATTTATAATAAAGCAGATAGGCAGATCCTAACATCCAGAATTTTACTGATTTCCTTGCAAATAAAGCTACAACCTTATTTCAACCCAAACCCACGTAACAAGGAATAAAATATATTTTGTTTCGGTCTTTTAAAGGTATCTCTCAACCCCCCCCCTTTTTTTTTTAAGATTTTATTTATTTATTTGACAGAGAGAGAGAGACAGAGCGAGTACAAGCAGGGGGAGCAGGAGAGGGAGAAGCAGGCTCCCCGTTGAGTAGGGAGCCCTATGTGGGGTTCTATTCCAGGACCCTGGGACCATGACCTTAGCCGAAGGCAGAGGCCTAACCAACCGAGCCACCCAGGCGCCCCTCAACCCTTTTATAAGAAAACAAAAAAAGGGTTAGAGAAAGGAATGCAGCATGGTCCCAGGCTGAAGCGCTTAAAAAAAGAAAAAAAAAAAATCACAGGGAAAATGCCCATAATACATTATCCATTGAAAACAAAAAAAGCATTAACAGAACAGCAGTTGGGGACTACACAAACACACACACAGATATATATACATAGAGTGGAAAAAAAAGATACAAAACATATAGCTTAAAAGTCTAGAACCATTGGGGCCACTAGGTGGCTCAGTCGGTTAAGCCTCCCACTCTTGGTTTCGGCTCCAGTCATGATCTCAGGGTTGTGAGATCAAGCCCCGCATCGGGTTCTGTGCTCTGCGTGGAGTCAGCTCGAGGATTCTTTCCCTATGCCCCTCCCCCCCACTTGTGCATGCACAAGCTTGCTCTCTCTCTCTCAAATAAAGTCTTAAAAAAAAGTCTAGAACCATTTAATAGTAGTTACTTCTGGTAAAGGTGATGTTTACCTTCTGCTTTATATGTATACTTCTGTGCTATTTTAGTATTTTAAAATGAGCTGTATAAGCTAATTAATATTACCAGAAATAGGATCACTTGACAAAATGAAACACTTTGAACAAGCTGGCAAGGCCATTCTAAGCCAAATTTTCAGCGTATTTAAAGCTATATTCATTGAGGCACACTTCTAAAGAATTTACCAGAAATGCTAATTTGGGGATAGCACCGTTCGTTCACCTTCACTGGCAGCACTGTGCTAGGTACTATCGGGTAAAGGGAGACAGTCTCATGCTCACAGTTCTTGCTTCCCTCACAGTGAGTTTTGGTTGCTCCTCCCTCTCTCAAGGAAACCACAGCCAGGGGATTAAAGAGCAACTCAACAGACCACTGAATGCTGTACAGAGGCAGAACCATGAAGCATGCTAACAACACACGACTCAAAAATCTTTGCTCTTCATCAGTCAGGTCAGTTTTACCAAGTTATCTTATGAACTTACAAACCAGATTTCTACCTAGTAGAAAAGCTAAAATAAAAAATGGTGACAATTCCGAATGCTGGCAAGGATGTGGAGAAACTGAATCTTCTACATTGCTGGTGGGACTGTAAGATGGTACAGCCACTCTGGAAAACTGTTTGGCAGTTTCTTTAAAAAAAACTAAACAGAGGGGCGCCTGGGTGGCTCAGTCGTTAAGCGTCTGCCTTCGGCTCAGGTCATGATCCTAGGGTCCTGGGATCAAGCCCCGCATCGGGCTCCCCCTGCTCAGCGGGAAGCCTGCTTCTCCCTCTCCCACTCCCCCTGCTTGTGTTCCCTCTCTCGCTGTGTCTCTCTCTGTCAAATAAATAAATAAAATCTTTAAAAAATAAATAAATAAATAAATAATAAAAATAAAAAACTAAACAGATACTCACCATCGGACTCAGCAATTGCATTCCTGGGCACTTAATCCAGAGAAATTAAAACCTGTGTCCACAAAACACCTGTACGCAAATGTTCACAATGGCTTTATTTATATTGCCAAAAACTGGAAACCACAAAATGCCCTTCAACAGGTGAATGGTTGAGAAACTGCGGCCCATTCACACCAAGGAATACCACTTAGCAATAAAAAGGAATGGACTATTGCTACACACAACTTGGCTGGAGGGCGTCACGCTGAATGAAAAATGCCGATCTCAGAAGGTCACATATTGTTATGATCCATTTCCATAACACTTCAGAAATGACAAAATTAGAGAGAGAAGAGATTGCTGGTTGCCAAGGATTAGGGATGATGTGGCTCTCATAGTGCAATTACTCATTCCACTGTCCAATCACTATGGGGAACCCAGAAAGGCGAAAAGTTTGTAAAACAAAGCACATTTCTTATCATTTTGCAGTCCCTACTATGCTGGGGGGTGAGGGGGAAGACTCTCTAAGCATGGATCAGTTGCTCACCCAACCACCTGACATACATTTCAGGCATTACCCGCCCCCATCCCTCCCTGCATTTGCATCTGAGCCTTGAGTAATGAGCCAAAAGGCAGAAGTAACCCCGCGCAGAGTGAAGCCTGCGGTAGTTCCAGCTCAGCATTCAGCTGAACTGTCCTGCTTGAAATCAAAAGCATCGGAACACTGCAGCAATTAGACAAAGAAATTGTGAAAGACGTGGTTACCAGGCAGGGCAGCTCACATTTGACAGGCTTCTGACCACAAGCTTTTCTTACAAAAGTCTCAGGAGCAGTCTCCAAAATGCGAGGGAGAGGTTAGCAGAAAAACTTTCAGGGACGCTTCCTCTGATTCTTCGGGCCAGTCCTCACAGGGCCTCAGAGTAGGGGAAGCAAGACACAGGTCTCAAGCCCGGATAGCAAAGTTTTACTTTCTCTGCTGGTCAGGGCTTCTTCCTGAAAGTGGTCTGTCATCATTTATGCCACTATCACTTACAACATGAGGCCAGAACATCTATACATCTTACGTAGAAGGCACTTTACTGAGAAGGCCTATCGACAAACAGGAACACACTCCCCCCACAAGAAAAAAAAACTGAAAAATGAACTGCCACCAACAAATTCTCCTCTAAGCCAGGGCTCTAGGTGCTTAGCCAAATGTGCTTTTAAGGGTGACTGGCTTACACATCAAATATCATTATAATGTTAGAATTAGGAATAAACTATAAAGCAATCCTTCAGTGCTAACAGAACCAAAACTAGAATACGTAACAAGTATTATTAATACCATTTTTAAATCACATTCCACACAAGGAGGCCCACGTATAAAAAATTTCAAAGCCCACCACTATATGAAATGGAACCTACTTCTGAAGACCTGCTCTGAAAAGTTAATCACCATAGGTGAGCCAGTGGAGTGAGGCCACTATAGCCTGGTGATTGAGAGCCTGGCCTTTCCAGCCAGAAAGGCTCAAACACTGTGTGGCCTTAGGCCTGTCACGTAACTTCTCTGTGCAGTGTTTTCACATCTGTGGAACACAGATACTACACCTCATGAAAGTGTTGGGAGGATGAAATAAGTTCCTATAGTAAAGCCCCTGCACACAGCCAGTACACAACGACTGTCGGTAATTCTTACACAGGTAAAATACGGCACAAAGACAAGTATCACACAGCAAAAGAAATGTCAGTCTTACACAAAGCTCTCTCCTACTTTTAAACACAAGTAAGCCTTCTCCTAACTCCCACCAAAGAATGCATACAATCCCATTCAGAAAAATGTATCATTTTACACAATGGAATGAGTAAAATACACCCTGCTGAGCATGCCTAATGCTTCCGGAGCTCTCTCGTGGGCAACATATGATTTCAATAGGAAAGGGGACTGTTTTGTAAAGACAGTTTTATAACATCCTTTACCAAATGAAATGTTCAAAGTGAAAATTCAAGGCTTCACACAGCAGGCACAGACTTTCAAAAACATCTGTACCCTCACTCATGTTCCCTATCCTTCTTTCTTAATCAAGGTTATAATAACCAAAATCCTCTGTAGGCTGCCACACAGCCCGAGAGCATGCCATCCTCCTGAATGGTCACTGACGGGGGAAGGCAATATTCTCTTCACAGCCCCAACCCCCACCCCGCCCCAGTCAGAAAGATGGGAGATTGTTCTAGAGACACTTAAAAAAAGTTTGGACTTGAATCATCTAGACAAGATGCCATACCTTTCTCCACTTCTAGGCGTCCCAACTATTCAGGGGACAACCAGACATTTTGGGATCAGAAACATAAATTGTTTCCAAAATTGTTCAATAATGCTTGTCCAAAGGCCCCAGTAGAGCTGGTAGTTTGGACAGCTGTGCTAGGAGCGACAGAAGCAGCATTTTCTAACTAGTATTGCTTCAAAACAATTGAAACTTTCTCCAATGCAAAGTCAAGACACAGGGAGCAGTGTTCTTTGCCAACATCCACAACAGTTTCATTTTTGTTTAACCACCAAAATAACAGCTCCAATAATCTATCAAGTTTGACATTTTATCCAACTAAGCAATTAAACCAGGATGCAAAGCATGCAGAGATATTTTCCCCCCTGCTCTGTATCAACATTCATTTTGACATTACATGAACACAAATAATACTTGTTCCTAGACTACTTATAAAAGGCTTCTAAAAAGCAAACACAAACTTTAGTGCCTCAAAAAAAAACTGTATGCCCCCAAATTTTGTCTTCTACCTTTAAGCAGCTTTATTCATGGTGAGTAAAGGCCAAGAAGTTGAAAACTCCTTTTTAGTATTTAGTCAAAAGAGGTCAAGATCCCTCCTGATACAGACACCAAATGCAAGTTCTACTGACTTATTCTTAAGCATATTAAAGGTAAGCAAGCATCCCTCACCTAATCTCCAAGGATAAAAATTGTGGTTGTGATCTAGTAAATCAAGAGGCGATGGAACTTCTTCCCCCAAGTAGGAATGGAGTCCTCAGCTGGTTGCTTCATTTACAGGTAGCATAAGGAAGAAAATGATCTCACTGTCCTCAGAACCACCTAGAACAATGTTGTTCAAAGTGCCTTAAATTCCTCTGTGCCTTAAATCCCTCCTCTGCAAAATAAAGGCAGCCCCGAATTTCTGAGTTTCTCAACATCATCACCACTATCATCGTGGTTGTTGCCATCAGAATCCCCAATTTCAGTCCCAAACACTCTTGATTCTGTAAGTATAGGCTAGGAATCAAGAAACTGGATTTTTTACAAGTGCTCAGGAGATTCTGGTGCACGCTAAAATTTGAGATCTGCAATAGATGATGTTACCAATGTTTTTAGGAATAAAAAAAGGTCATAATTTGTGTGTAAACCCTGATAAAAAAATTATCTTAGGTAAAGAATATTTTTAAATCAGGATATTAAAACTTACAGAAAGCATTTTTTAATATGCTTTTATAATATTTGTGATATGTAACAACAAATTTCAACTTTTCCCCATTTTTTTAAGTTTGTTTTTTTAAGTTTTTTTTTTTTTTACGATTTTATTTATTTATGTGAGAGAGAGACAGTGAGAGAGAGCATGAGAGGGGAGAGGGTCAGAGGGAGAAGCAGACTTCCTGCTGAGCAGGGAGCCCGATGTGGGACTCGATCCCAGGACCCCAGGATCATGACCTGAGCCTGAAGGCAGTTGGCTTAACCAACTGAGCTATCCAGGCGCCCTATTTACTTACTTTTAAAGGTTTATTTATTTTAGAGAGAGTGAGTGCACACCAATAAGAGGAGGGGCAGGAGGAGAGCAAGAATCTCAGACTCCCTGCTCAGCACAGAGTCCAACAGGGGTCTCATGACCCTGAGATCATTACCTGAGTCAAAATCAAGAGTGGGTTGCTCAGCTAAGCGACCCAATGGCCCCTATTTATTTTTTTTAGTAATCTCTATACCCAAGGTATAGAGATTGAACTCACCACCCCAAGATCAAGAGATCAAGCCAGTCAGGTGCCCCAAATTTTCCCCATTTTAAAAAATGACGTTTGGTGGGGGCACCTGGTTGGCTCAGTCAGTGGAGTGCACAGCTCCTGATCTCAGGGTTGTGAGTTCGAGCCCCAAGTTGGGCAAAGAGGTTAAAAAAAAATATTAAAAAAAAGATGTTTGGTTGGAAAGACCAAATGTAAATTAAAATACATGTAAATATTTACATTCTATGGCATCAAAAACTGCTTTCTTGAAATGATATTCAGAACTCTTGAGTTCTGTACCAATCGCTTCCAAATAAAACCAGTGGCTTATTTTTATGTTTGGAGAAAGATCTCAGGCTGCTGTTTGCGAGCTTTTCCACAAGTAACAGCGCAGGTGTGGACAGCCTGCATCTCAAATAAAAACCAACTGAGATGTAATTGCAAATGTATTTTCCTTTTTAGTATTAGTTTTGGTAGTACAAGAGACATGTTCATGTGCTGTATGAAAAATTTTATTAAATAAATAAAATTTAGGAATCTGATGAAGATCATCTGGAGGTGAAACGGCAGAATTACTATCATTTTTATGTCCCCCAGTAACTAGCTGGCTCACTGTTCCTATTCATCAAGCTGCCGGTCTGCAACTGTGTCAACAATCCAGTCCTGAACTAGACCAGCAGGCATGGGGATGGATGATTCAGAGTCACGGGGAGTGCTGGGTCCAACTACATGGTGAGGGTCGTAAGCAAGGTGGAGTGGCCTCTGTCCAACTCTCTGGGAATATTCTGGCACCCCTCTCCCCACCTGTTCCATAGCAAACACTAGGGAAGGTAAACTTCAACTCTCACTCGGAATGACTAAGCAAACTCTTCCATCAGTAAATAAAATGACCAAGAATGGTACCTGAATCTAGCAGTGCCCGAAAGGAAGAAACAAAGGTAGACAGATGTGAGAGAAACTGAAAGACTAGGAATTTTCCACTGTGGACTGGGCAAGTCCTAGCACCTGCATTATTCCTCCCCACCTCCTGCCCACTGTACAAAATGTTAGCCCCTGACTCTCCCTCTCCGCACCTCTGTAAAATCCAAAATGCCCAAACAATGGCTGCTCATTTGCAAAAACAATTCCTCCCTCTTCCTAAAACCGTCCTTGACTGCAGATTGCTCCAACCAGCTGAACTTCAGCTGACCCAATCCTGCTAAAACAAGCCCTAGAAAACACTCTGCTCTTTCTCCAAACTAGAATGCTCCTTTTGTCCAGCATTTTCGAATAAAGGCTTATGCTCTGGTGAATCTTCTTCCACACCATGTAAAATAATAATTTAGCACGGTCAAGAGGAAGTATAATTAATTCATTGTGGCCCCACTGACTCAAGACCTAGGGAAAGGCTGGAAGCAGAAAGAGGATGAGGGCCGGTTGTTTCTCCAGCAGATGTCTTAATCATCATTAAAGTTAAAAAAAAAAAAAAGATAAGATTCACAGAAAATCCTGGAGGGACAACACACTTTTCTATGCATTTTAGGATCAAATATATTGATTCCTGTGCCATAACTCTGTATGCATGTGATCTAGACTGAGACTGCAAAGATTTTCTAAAGCAAATGAAGAGTAAAACATGAAGAGGAGGTGGTGGGAGAGGATGACGCTACATTTACTTAAGAAAAGCAGAAAAGCCTTTTTTTTTTTTTACAAGTCTTTTAACATAATCCAGCAGTTGCAAATAAACAATGGTGCTGATTACTAACCAATTATACTTAACCACTCAGAGGCCAGCAGAGCCTCCAGTTGGCCTACCTTCCTGTATGTAAATTTCAGGATGACTAGGCAGCATTTCTTTAAAGAGGATCAAGGCAGTTAAAATGTCTTCAGCAATCAGACTGGCTTCTGGTGGTTCAAATGGGGGGTGTGCTTCCCCTACTTTTAGAACTGGCCTGGTGGAAACAAACGGATGTCCGAGGGAGCCCTGACCACTCCACAACCCAGAAACAATGAAATCCTTTCTTGATATGCAATTCCAGAAAAGGCCTGAGCACGTTAAACTGTGAGACAGAAGCCTGACCTGCAGCACCAGAGAGGGCCAGCTTAATTTAAAAAGTCAAGTAATACTTGCTCAACAAAATTTTTTAGGAGTTCAAAAGCAGCACGAGGGGTGGCTGCTGAAAAAGGCTGCTGAGGGAGCAAGACGGTTTTGCTTATCTTTTTATAGGCGAGGACAATGGAGAAATTACCAGACCAAGGTCACTTTCCATTAAAAAAAAAAAAGTTGGAAGCCTTAACAAGAGATAAAAACCTGCATTAAGTCATGACTCCATGAAATCGGCAGCCTGGTGAGAATCTCTCCAAGAATCCTGTAGGAAATGAAGTGCGGATTAGAGTAATTAAATGTAAAGTCTCCTTGAGAGCAACTTCTTGTTCCTGAAGACTAGAGCCATTTCTGTGAAACGTATCACAGAGAAATTGTGAAGAGGATTTGCTAGGCGTCACAGCTTTTCCACGCTCACATGAGGTCTGAAACACTATGATCTAAAAAGAACAGGGCAGTGATTTGGGGAGGGAATTATATAACACACCTTATCAGAGAAAAGCACTCCATTCTCCAGTCTTTGCAAAAGGTCACGTGCTCATGTAAGTGTAATATACTTAGGGGTTTCAAAAATTACACACATTGCCTCAAAAGAGATGGAGGGAAAAAAATATAATCACGGGGTAAAGGCCAAACATTCTCTCTTCTGAATGCTTAAATAGCCAATTATGTGTCTTAATACATTAATTCTATGGAGAGAAAGAAGACTATTACAGGAAAGTTGAATAAGACATCTTAAAAAATGTACCCTGGGGCCTAAGTCCATTCAACTGACAGTAAAATCACCCCCTCAAAAAAGCAGTTTTATGCAACATCTAGTATTTTAATTTCCCAGCTGCCAAGAGAAATATATAAGGAGCAGAAATTAAACTAATTATGTCAGCAGCACAGTGAACAAAACTTTAATTGTATTACACACTAGTTAGACATTTGCTGAACAATACAAAGGCCCTTAAGGGTAGGAACTTCTTTAGAATATAAATGATCCCCAATCAAATGACAAAAATTAGTCTGTTTGGGCAATAAACAGATTCATGGTTTAGATATAAAATTTCAACCAACATCATAATCCAATATAAAAAATAAATATCTAGTATAAGAAACAAATCTCTAAAATGGCTTTAAATCACTCTCTGATTTACATATGCTCTATCATTAATAGGTCCTTTAAGCCAGCATTGTACTAATCAGCTTTTTAAACATCCTGCCCACAAAAGGGCCTATTCATTTAGCTGAGAGACAGGTGTTAGCAACCAGCAACCTCTTTTCGCCTGCAGTTTCAGGGGCCCGGCCTGCGATTATTGTGGCATGATTGGCAAGTCGAAAGGAAGGGCCCTTTGAAAGACGGGAAGGGAGGAGAGAGGGAAAGAGAAACAAAAGAGACCAAAAGGGAGAAAGGAAGATGAGGAAAGAGATGGATGTCAGCTGCTACTTCACGGGGCCACCCTAATGGCCAGCCTCCTGGCCTGATGGGAGTGCCCGGGCTACCACCCAGATGGATAGATACACATGGCTGAACTCAGAGATTATTAATTCATTCCTGCGGACAGTAACTCTGGATATATGCCTACACTCCACTCATTCCAAAAACATTTTTGAGTGTCCTAGGACTCTCTCATCCCCTATCATCCAGTTCCTAACTTCAGTCCTCACTCTGATAGACTCTGAAGGAGCTGATGGAGTAGATACTCCTGGAAAGAGTTACAGAGAAAGCCAGATTTAGAAAGACATCTTCAGCCTTCGGAATAAAAATCCTAGCAGAAAGTAGGAGAAGTGAACATTCATGGAGTTGCCTGCAATGTACAAAGAATCTATTTTCTCTCTTTTAATCCACCTAACAATCCCACCAGGTTTGATCTTCATCTTGGGGATGAAGAAAATGAAGCTCACAGAGATTAAGGAAGGGGTCTGAGGTAGCATGGCCAGGAGGCGGGAGAGCTGGGATTCAATAACCGGTTTGTCGATTTCCTAAACTGTTAGGCTTTTCCCAAGTTTAATTCCCTAACATATCGAGTGCCCGATTCTGTTTTAACTCGGATGGTTCTGTACTTTCAGCACTTTTTCTTCCTTCCGTGAACTCAGCAAAGGACCTGTGACTAAGCTGTATCGACTATTAAGCCTCCATTAGTTTCCATAAGCGCTTCAGCTATGAAGAAGTGAAACATCTGGCAAGTTGGTTTTAAGTCCTACACGCGGAGAGTTCCCAGGCACCCCTCCTACCCAACACTGATCATAACTAGATTAAACTACCGAGTCCAACCTCCAGTTGTTTCCACATTACCATTCATTTGTCCACTCAGGAAATAAAGGAAGCTACTTTCACCAACCCTCCCTCGTGACTCCTGATAGATAATACAGCAGAGGGGGGCCTCTCTGTAAAGTAATTTACATAAAAGTTGTAAAAGCTCTTTGTTATCTTTCATGACTAGGAAATGGGCTATTCTAGCAAATCAAACATCCTGGATAACATAATGATGCTTTTAAAGGGACAACCATTTATTAAGAATTTCAAAGCAATGCAGCAGTGGCTCCCAAACCTGGCTGTATATCAGAATCACTTGGGGAGTTTTTTGGAAATAGAGGCCAGAGTGGTTTTTAAAATGTAAATTCTTGGTCATCACTTTTCTACTCAATCAAATCTCCAGGAGGTGGGGCTGGGAAATCTGTACTTTAAAGAACCCCTTAGTGACTCAGCTGCGAACTGCAGCTTTCAAGGAACGCCTGGCTTTTGGGAACTCCTTGCAATAAAACACTCTAAAAAGGCCAAAAGCTGCACTGAATACAATGTGACCTTCTTTTGCTGATTCAGGAAGACTTCAGGATCTCCCAACAGCTCTGGTGCATCGTTCACTACTGGTCACCAGTCACTGTATTGGCACAACCAGGAAAGAAAGGTTAAGATTTCGAATTGGTACAAAGCTGGAAAAACCAGCTTCGGTTTTACTATCAGATTTAAAAAGCTGCTTTTCCCCCAGAGGAAACATAAGATTTTATGCTTGCTTTGAAAAAGGAAAATGTTTAAAATCATGCAGGATTCTCTCAACCAACTGTTTAGCTACAATTCAGAATGTTAACAGGCCCAAATGCATCAAAAATGTGGAACACTCGGGCGCCTGGGTGGCTCAGATGGTTAAGCGTCTGCCTTCGGCTCAGGTCGTGATCCCAGCGTCCTGGGATCGAGTCCCGCATCGGGCTCCCTGCTCCTTGGGAGCCTGCTTCTCCCTCTGCCTCTCTCTCTCTCTCTCTCTGTCTCTCATGAATAAATAAATAAAATCTTTAAAAAAAAAAATTAAAAAAAATGTGGAACACTCCACCTGCAGAAGAGAAAGCAGAGGAACTCCATGACCATCTTAATTAAGAGAAAGGAAGATAATAGGTTTAAACTAAGAATGGCATTATAGGATTAGATAAAACCACTGTCCTGACCATGGCAACCAATAAATCCTGGAAACTGGGAGAGCTGAGGCCCCTAATTCCTTCCTATCTGGGATGGCTTTCATGTCCTATTAAAAGTCCTATTTAAAACTCTGTTAATAATATAAAGTCACAATACAAGAAAATGACCAAACCATTTCCCTATTGAAGGAATGGGAGTTCACGTGTTTATATATAAAAAGATTGTCCTTGTGTGTCAACTATACTTCAATTAAAAAAAAAGACCAAAAAAAAGGTAATAAAAAAATTGTCCTTTTAATTGCCAAAATCTTTCTTACCTAAACACAAGTAACCACTACCAATAACCAGTAACCAAACAAAAATAATAACCAGTAATCATTACCAAACAATAATAACGATGAAGCAGCTAGTCCCTTGAGACTTCACCAATAGCAATTTAAATTATGTTTCTCATTAAACTCTAAGTTATGACTTAGTTCTGTATTACAGGGGTGATGAGATTCCAAGGTGCAGAGGCTAAAACTTTCATCCCAAAACATAAACACTATGGCCAGTACAAGTCTGATATAAAAGTCTCTAATCTACCATTAAAACAATAGCAATATTAATGGTTCTATTATAAGAATAAAAAATCAAGGTGGAATCATCCCCCTAACACTCCTTAAGTTTCTGCAGGTGTTTCCAGGTAGTCCTAGGCACAATACTCTTACAGATGGGTGTGGCTATATTAAACATCACAGTGAACATGTAATGAGGGAAGAAATTGTGCCTTTTTTTGATATTGTTGCTGTTTTATCTTTTTAAACGCTGGTAATTGAAAATGCTTTTTCAAAAAAAGAAAAAGAAAAAAGAAAATGCTTTTCCACTGCTATCTTAAGAGGCCTTAAAGATGCATTCCTATCAGATGGTGCTAAGCAGTTATGTCAACCAGCCTGGCCATGAGAAAGATTAAAAACAAATTAATTTCTAATCAGAGAACAGCTCTTTTTCTGTGCATATTATTTTAGGAGTTGGTTAAATTAAGTCAGTTTGGAGAATTTAAAGCCTTTGATCCCAATGTACAGTCAGAATAACAGCTGTCTACCTGACCAATTTGTAAGTTTTAAGTGGGCTAACTTTGTAACTAGATATAGACATTAAGTGTGTGTGTGTGTGTCCTAGATTACGTGGAAATTTTCTTCAAGCACAATCAAGTTATTATATAGCCCTGCCACATCAATCTGCAAATATTATACACAATTTCCAAACTTAAGAAAATGACACCTCTAAATAAACTGGTTTATGAATTGAAGTCCAGAATTATTAGGAAATATGCCATAACGTTTCAGAAATAACTGCCATCATTTATGTCCTTGAATGTGAAAGAATGCAATCAGGAAAAAAGGATAAAGAAGTTGTCAAACCTAAAATCCCCTGACAGAAAGGAAGTAACACTGCAGCTCCCAACCCTGGAATTCTGTATAAGAACTCAGCAAAGCACCGTGTCCCCTGCCTACTCCCATTCCTAGAAAAATGGCTCAATAAAAATGGACAGCTTTGGCCACATTTCAGTAACTTGAACTGTCACTGGGAAAATCACAAGGCTCCCCAGACAGCTGTAGCAACAGGAGTGACTGGAAGTCTTCCCTGTCCTCCAAACCACCTGTAAAAGGGATGAATAAGGAACTTACTGCATTCTTAGAAGGCCACATGCACCTGTGGATGATTATTCATTAGGTCACTGTGGCCTTTAGCCAAGGTGCAAAGTGACGGTTGTGGGTAAAGCCCTATTTCCAAGCTAACAATAATTCTTCCCTGAGGTAGACTGGGAGGAGCTTGATACAATCTTCCTTGATTACACAAGCAGTTTTCTCCCATTAGAACAAATACAGACCAACAAAAAGGAGAAAATATGCTCTTGTTGGTATCTTCTGCCAGCTCGAAATCAAGCTCTGAGCAGACAGATGCCTGCCATGCTCTGACTCCCCTGGTCTAGCCATACACTTCCCCATGCCTGGTCAAATGTCTCAGGGGCAGCCCGCTGCAGAGGGGCCCCACTTCCCTTCTCCGTCTTGGCCATTGGCGACCTCACACATCACCTCAAATAAACGGAGGGCAAATCCCTACAGGGAAGAGTGGGCGGAGGGGTGGGGGGGGCCCACATTCCCAAACTTCTCCACCAAGCCTCGGAACTCCAGCCCCCTCCTTCCAAGAAGCCTCAAGGGCTCCTCCACAAGGAAGCAGGGACAAGCTAGGTCCTTTATAGGGGGCACCAGGCCGCCGCGTACCTGACTCAGTTTCCTCTGCCGTAAAGAGGCATCTTTCCCCCACAAGCCAACTGAACCTGCAGGTCTGTAAGGCTTTGGAGAAATTTGAAGATACCCGTCTCGGGTTACTGCCCGCACAGGTGAAATGCTTTCTTTGAAGGGACTTTTAATGGGACAGGTGCGAGCTACCCCGGATGCGGAGACTTCCAGCGAGGCAGGGAGAGTCCCAGGCCGCCCCCCGCACAGAGTAGGCGCCTCCAGACCACAGCCCGGCGGGACCCGAGGTCGAGCCGCACTCCCACCCCGACCTCCCCCAGGACCCCACCCAGGCCAGGCACCTCGCGTATCCCAGCGCCGCCGCCGCCGCCGCCTCCTCACCTGCCGCGCCCGCCCGGCGGTCCGCACCTGGGAGGGGAGGGGCCGGATCCGGGCCGCGGGCGCCTCAGGCAAGGGGGCTCCGGGCTCCGCCGCGGCGGCGTCTCCGGGGCTGAGGGGCACCGGGGGGCGGTCGCGACATCCTCACGGGCGGCCCCAGGAAGTTGGCCCCCCCACCCATCGCCAGCAGCACTGCCCGGCCGCTCCCGCCCCTTGCGCGGCCCCGCCCCCGGCGCGGCCCCGCCCCTCTCGGGAGCGCGCCTCCGCTCCCGCGGTGCCCCAGCCACCATAGAGAGGGGCGAGGCGCGCGGCGGGCTAGAGTGTGGCCTCCGCGGGCGCCCCCTGGCGGAGCTGAGGCGGCCGGAGGCGGGGCAGGCCGAGCCTGAACCTGAGCCCCGCAGCCAGCCGCGGAGGAGTCGGTTCTCTGGTGTCAGGGCATCTGCTGCCCCTCGTTGCCTTGGTCACCGGACTTTGCACGAGGAGCTGGAGTCCACGTACGAGGCTCAGCTAGGTGGTAGTCCAGCTTGGTGACCTTGAGCGAGTCCCTTAACATCCCTGAACTCGTTTCGTTGTAAGAGTTTGCGGGTTGCCTCACTTTAATATTTCATTGTTCCTCCCAACAATGCTATGAGCAGGTGAGGGTTCCCAAGATTACAATGGAGGGAACCCAGGCCCATCAGGGTTCACTAGCTTATTCAAGGTCCCGTAGCTGGAAGGTACTAGAAGCCAGATGTGTAACACATCAAAACCCATGCTTTTCCCACTCGGTCGCTGGCACCTCCCTCATCTAGCATTTCCCAGTCTAACCCCCCAAGGTTAGTTAGTTTTACCTTAGGAGGGTGAGGAAACTGCTCCGAGAAGGCCTTGGTTGAAGGAAAAGGACTGTGCTCAGGAGCCCACCCCGGACATTCATCAGCCGTATACCTTTTAGCAGGTACTTAACGCCTCTGAACTCCAGCTTCCTCATCCCTGAAACAATTGGTATGGTTGTTAGGAGGTAGGGTGGCATGAGGATTAAATGAGCTAATGCATTTAGAAGTGCTTAGTAAACTGTAAAGCACTGGATTGCATGGGGGATCATTAGCCAGTGTGGACGAAGAAAATACCTAGTCATGAAAATAATATACATTCTAATCATTATTCTGACCATGTCTAATGACACAATTTTCTTCTCCTTTTAGGTTCCTATCGAAACCTCCCACAGTTGTTCTGAGCAATTTATATTTTAAAATAAGGACTATCATGAGAAAAAATGACATAAAAACACTATCATTTATACATGTGGACTGTCACTCCACAAGTATTTCTAATCTTCACAACCCAGCAAACTGAGTACTATTATTCCCATGTTATTAACGAATATCTGAAGGTTAAGTAATTTACCCAAAGCCACACCATTTGAAAAAGGCCAAGCTGAAATTTGAAACCAGGTCTTTCCACCCCCAGTAACTCATGGAAATACTGGCCTTCTAGAGGCCTCCCGCCCCTCATCTTTTTCCTACCTGGCTACTTTGGTAACTTTCCTTGATGGAATTCTGTCTTCTCTGCTTCTCTCCAGGGCTTTATTCCCCCCATGAAGGCGTTTATTGTCTCCTGTTTTCCTCCATCTGGTTCCTTTCCTCTTGAGATGTCAGGACATTGTTCATCCTCTTGTTTCTGAAATGGATTTGTGACCTGTGATTAAGGCACAGCATTCTCCACCTGATCTCTCCTTCTCTTTGTGTTAATTATAGTATAGAAAGTTAATAGGTCCAGAACAAGGATGGGGTGAGACCAGAGATGTTTTTGTAAGCTCAGTTTACAAGCTGAGTGCTCAGTTCCAAAGGGAAGTGCTCTCAATCCACTGGTTGGACCCAATGACTGGAGTTTAGATTCATGACATCCTCTGGAGGTCATTTTTTTTCCCGGGTCCTCTGGTCCATATTACAGTTAAATCATGGGAATATTGCTAAATAATGTACATATCACTGAAGCAAGGAGGTCTCAGAGCTGCATTTACCCACACTCCTCCTTTCTCCACCTTTAGCATTATCACCATCACTATTTTTCATCTTTAGCGTGCCCTTCTGCAGAGGCACTCAATAATGTACCCATTGTGCAAGTAATCTAAAATCCTTTTCGGCAAGCAATAGTATTTAGTAGTAATAAAACACTAATTTGTCTACCAAGTGACATATTTATAGGAGCTGTTTACTTTGACATATTTTTATTTCTACTCATTTGCTAAGTACTTTCCAATACATATTTATGAAGCACATGCCTTTCCCCAAACAGTAGTGAAAAAATAAATCATATTATTTCTTTTATTAGTAGCAGCATGGCTTGTAAGAGCTAGTGACCTGATTTTTGCTACTTCTGGCACAAGCTGAAAGAATTAATGGTGATTGAGCACCTACTATGTGCCAGACATTCTGTGAAAGGCACTTTACATAAATTATCTGTTAAGTTCCCGAGACATATAATTTTACCAATAAGGAAAGTATAATTCCCCTGCAACATAGATTTTACCAATGAGATAGAGACATTACCTTGTCCAAGTAATTTGGCCAGAAAGCATTTTTTTTAAAGATTTTATTTATTTATTTGACACAGAGAGAGAGAGCAAGAACACAAGCAGGGGGAGTGGGAGACGGAGAAGCAGGCTTCCTGCTGAGCAGGGAGCCCGATGCGGGGCTCGATCCCAGGACCCTGGGACCATGACGTGAGCCGAAGGCAGACGCCTAACGACCGAGCCACCCAGGCGCCCTGCCAGAATGCATTTTGAACCTAGATCTTTTCCTTATCCAAATCCCCAAATCATCAGTCCAATTCACCAGCCCCCTCTTAACTTCTCTGGACCTAATAAATTATGGAAAATATAAAGAATTCCTTTCTAAAAGAGGCTGTATCTATTACCCCAGAATGGAACAGAGATAAACAGACACGAGATGCTAATCCCAATTTTTCTACAAGAGGTAACTCTCTAAGGGAGTTATTCCCTAAGAAATCAATGGTAGGGTATTTTCCAAATACTTCAGAGTATTAAAGTAAGCACAAGGCTCTGTGCAACGGCACTGGTCACACTACCGTGAAGCTGGCCTTGCCTGGACAGAACGAAGCTGTCACTAGTACCTTTCAGGCATTGGAAGCCTCACAATGATACGACATTTAGTTCCATTATAGGCCTGGAAAAGCATTTGGTGCTTTACATAAGCTATATGACTCCAAAGCAATTCTATCCATCAGGCATTATTATTTTTTAAAGATTTATTTATTTTAGAGAGAGAGACGGGGAAGGGCAGGGGGAGAGGGAGAGAGAGAATCTTCAAGCAGTCTCCCCGCTGAGCACAGAGCCTGATGCAGGGCTCGATCCCATGACCCTGAGCTGAGATCAAGAGTCAGCCACTTGACTCACTGAGCCACCCGGGCAACCCTATGCAGCAGGCATTGTTTTCCCCATTTCACAGTAGATGAAACTGAGGCTTGAAGAGTCTAAGTGATTCATCCAATGACACCCAGCAAGTAAGTGTCAGAGCTAAGACCGAGTTAGTTGAGATGTAAAAAATCTTGTTCCTTGGGGCGTCTGGGTGGCTCAGTCAGTTAAGCGTCTGCCTTCGGCTCAGGTCATGATCCCAGGGTTCTGGGATCAAGCCCTAGCATCTGGCATCAGGCTCCCTGCTCAGTGGGGAGGCTGCTTCTCCCTCTCCTGCTCCCCCTCCTTGTACTCTCTCACTCTCTTTCTCTCAAATAAAAAAAATCTTTTTTGAAAAATTAAAACATCTTGTTCCTTGACTTTGTATTCTTTTCTGCATAGACCCATTGTCTTCTGGCAAAACCCAGTCTTCAATTAAGGCTGTTATACCCAGAAACTACAGGGAGGCAGAGAAGGGCTAGGGTTCAAAGGCTATTCAAGGAGTCAATCTAGTGCAGCAACTGAAGTACAGCCGTATAGCTCCAGGACGCATGGACCTTCCATCGACTGGGAGAGCGAGCTCTGTGCATGGCCAATGTAATGGCCAGTACTTGGCCTCCCTCTGCAGGATAAACAGGAGACACAATGAGGTCTCTACCTTGATAAAAGGTCACTACAGGGAACCTACAGAACCTTAATGATAAAATACTGGAAACAGCACACTAAAGTCAGGAACAAGACCAGGACAATGGCCATGGGTGCTTCTATTCAACTTAGTACCTTAGTCTAGCCAGTGCAGTAAGATAAGAAAAAAAATGAGAAAAACACCTTTTTGAGGGTAACATTTTTTAAAACTTTTATTTGAGAGAGAAAGAGAGTGAGCATGGGGGGGAGGGGCAGAGAGAGAAAGAGAATGAGCAGAGGGGAGGGGCAGAGAAAGAATCACACTCCCCTGCTGAGCAGGGAGCCCGACGTGGGGCTCAATTCCAGGACACTGGGATCATGACCTGAGCTGAAAGTAGACACCCCACTGACTGAGCCACCCAGGCACCCCTGAGGGTAACCTGTGATGAATAATATAACTAGCTCTAATTTAAACTCCATGCATCACAAAGCTTCTCCAATACCCTTCTCCAACATACCACTTTGAACAGTATTAACTCTACCCAGTACTATTCCATGGGGGAACACAGCAAAAACCTAGTGGGATATGCACATTTCTAAATCCCTTATCTCTTCCTGGCTCACATCTCAGGTGTTTGTTGTTTGTTTGTTTTTACGATTAAAAAAAAAAAAGAGGGGCGCCTGGGTGGCTCAGTCGTTAAGCCTCTGCCTTCGGCTCAGGTCATGGTCCCAGGGTCCTGGGATCAAGCCCCACATTGGGCTCCCGGCTCCGCAGGAAGCCTGCTTCTCCCTCTCCCACTCCCCCTGCTGGTGTTCCCTCTCTCACTAGATCTCTCTGTCAAATAAATAAATAAAATCTTAAAAAAAAAAAAGATTTTATTTGAGAGAGAGAAAAAGCATGAGTAGGGAGAAGGGGCAGAGGGAGAGGGAGAAGCAGGCTCCCTGCTCAGCAGGGAGCCTGATGACTCTGAGATTATGACCTGAGCCGAAGGCAGATGTTTAACCAACTGAGCCACCCAGGCACCCTGAAGAATGTGTTGTTGTTTTTTTAAGATTTTATTTATTTATTTGAGAGAGAGAGACACAGCAAGAGAGGGGAACACAAGCAGGGGGAGTGGGAGAGGGAGAAGTAGGCTTTCTGCTGAGCAGGGAGCCTGATGTGGGACTCGATCCCAGGACCCTGGGACCATGATGTGAGCCGAAGGCAGACGCTTAACGACTGAGCCACCCAGGCACCCCGTGACCATTGTTTTTTATTCAGATTTATTTTCCCCTAAACCTACAGTTCACTTTCTAAGTTTGTTTTTTTGTTTATTTAAGTGATCTCTACACCCGACGTGGGGCTCCAACCCATGACACCGAGATCAAGACACATGCTCTTCCAACTGAGCCAGCCAGGTACCCCTCCAGTTCATTTTAATACCAACGATATCTCCCTTCTCCATGTGTGTGTCATTCTCTCATAAATTCCCTGGGGGAAATCGGAAAGAGCTGATAAAGTAGATCTCTGATCCAGCTTTTTATGGTGAGCTAAGCTAAAAAAAAGGTCAAGATGTGTAGCCTTGGCTACTATCTGGGTAGAATATAAAAAAGAATTTTATCAAAACAGTTACATATTCACAGCTGAAGGCAGCATGAGGATGGAAAGAAGTAGGGTTTTGAATGAGACAATTCGAGTTTAGATTCTGGTGCTGCCACTTATTAGCCTTATGTCCTCAGCCTTGCTGGACTCCTACAGTCTGTAAAATGGAATGACTCCCCATGCCACAAGGCTGTCCTAAGATCTAAATGAGATGTGTACATGGCCTAAGCACATGAAAACCTTGATAAACTTGCCTTCTGGACTATGGCAGACACTTCAATTCCTCCACACAACTCCCTCCTTTCTAGTAGCACCCCCATTTCCTTCTGATGGCCATAGCACGTGTTTAAGGAAAGCCTGTCCCTAGCCCCAGCTCCAGGACTATTTTCTGGTTGATCTGAGCCAATCATAGACCAATTTCCCTTGCCATGATTTCGATGTGGGTTCAGGAAGCAATTCTGCACTAATAAGATATGAGGTAAGTCTGCTTTGGTTGGAAGTTGAGTTTTAACTTAAAAGGACACAAGGATCATGTTCCTGCCTGTAGATATTGTCATATCTGGATTGATACTCAGAATGGCTATACCCAGGCCTTAACAAGGAGCATGAGCTTGAAGACAAAACCAACACAAAAGGAGAGCAAAGCAGAAAGAGAAAAGGGACCTTACACTCCTTCACACTGAGCCACTGAATGAGCCAACCTTGGACTTCATGTAATCGGAGATAATGTCCTTATTGTTGAAGCCTCTTTAAGCCAGGTTTTGTTAATTGCAGTGGACAGCAGCCTCAATGATACATGGACCTCTTGCCTGAGAGTCTTTGGGAGTTCAGGTGCCTGACTTAAAGTCATCCAAGTGCTAGCCCACAGTAGGGACCCAATATTAATTTTGTCTAATCTCAAACTTGGGACATACAGGAGTCCTCTCTAGAAAGATACATAAAAAGATACTTTGGGGACTTAATGACTAGATCAGAAGAAAAACATGCCTGCATTCCTCCTTTGCCACCTTTAAAATGCACGAAAGCCCACCCACTCATGTAGTTAACCATTACTGAGCTCCCAGACTATGCAAAGAAAAGAAAAATTGAAATGGATCTTGAGCTCAGGATGCCTGGGTGGCTCAGTCGGTTAAGTATCTGCCTTTGGCTCAGGTCATGATCCAGGGTCTTGGGATCGAGCCCCACGTGGGGCTCCCTGCTTGGTGGGGAGTCTACTTCTCCCTTTGCCTCTGCCCCTCCCCCCACTCATGCTCTCTCTCGAATAAATAAATAAAATCTTAAAAAAAAAAAAAGGCTCTTGAGCTCATGGGCAATAAGTGCACAGGAAGATGAGTGATAGAGAGAGGTTCTGATGTCTATCTAGACCATACTTGATGCATAAAAAGGGAGGCTGTCAGGGTAAGTGTGCACCAGACACAGAGACCGATGCATCAGCAAAGGGAGCCAGAGGTGCTTGGGCACAAGAGGCAGCCTGGCTTGAGGGGGACTGCTCAGTGCAGTGTGCCCCGAGTGGCGTGTTTAGGGGCAGCAGGCAGTGCGAGAGAAAGCCCTGGTCTGAGAGCAAGGTCCGAGGAGGAAGCAAGCTTGTGAGGGACAAGGTCCTGCAGGATGTCACAGGTGGTCTGGAGCAGCGAGGCCACGTGGTGATGGCCCTGGCACCCTGAGCTGGGGTTAGTACCTGGTGGGAAGAGAGCTGCGCAGATAGGAAACTAAAGGCAAGACGGAGACCCAGAGAGTCTGGCTTAGGAATCAGGAGTCCTGGGTGTGTCAGCTGCTGCTTTGCCACGGGGACCGTCACTTCTCCTCTTTGGGCCTCAGCTTCCCTGTTAAGTGACAGTGTGGGGCACATGGTCTTTACAGGCCTCTCAGACCCCATTATTCCAGGGTCCTGACTCACAACATACAGGGAACATGGCAGATCTGCCCAGGGCAGAGAGGGCAACGAGGCTCCACCTCGAATGCCCACTCCCACTAGTAGGTTGTGCCTGCCTGGAGGGCCGTGCGGAGAAAAACTGCAAAAACACTCCCAAGTTCCACAAAAACAGAATGCTTGGGAGATTGGTGAGACCCCCCAGGGCTCAAAATGCCCAAATAGTAGGAGTGGCAGGGATTTTCCATCCCCTCGCTTAACGTCCCGTTTCCTATGATGGTTGCAGAAATGAGCCGACCACTTATGGTATGAGGATATGGAAGATTCGTTTCTCCTGGGGTCCTTTCTGCAGGCAGCAGGGCCAGCCTCCCCCCAGTCCTAGGCTCCCCAACCCTTTCCTCACGCAGGCAGATACCCTGGAGCCGGTCTGCCGCTCACTCCCGATCCTCCATGCTTCCTGCTTCTGTCTCTGCTATGTTCATCATCTTCATGTCCTATCTTCCCCCCGGAACTCTGCCCCCTATTCCTGCAACCAAGACACAACTAATTAATCACGACAGGCTCTCTAACCGAGAAAGGCGAACTTCCTGTAAAAAATGTGGACAGTAAACAATTCTGATCATTTCTCTACTTTGCCTTTTTATTATTCCTCCCCTGGTGTCCTCCTCTCCCCCCCCAGCCAGGGCTACGGCTCTCAGATGGACGGCCACAGTGCCGCTAACAGATGGGGGGTTATTTCATACACTAGGGCACCAGGTTGCGGTACAGCTGTCAGGAAGAGAAGGGGAATGATATTGCATCTTGGAGCCACCGGCAATGAACTTCTGCATAAAAGACTAGATTTGCCATGTATTATTTACGCCAGCATCAATTTTCCCAGCTGGCTGTATTTACTGTGCAAATTCTTTCCTGTTTATGGGCAAGGCCATGGTTCAGCACCTCTGGCTGTGAGGCACCTCTATACTGTGGAGGGGTCCTACAGGGCACCATGCATAATAAACAAGTAGCTGGATTCACTGTGGCCACATCCTCCCTTCCTGTTAAATTATATCCCTGGGACTGCAGCAAGTTCACAGTCTCACCTAGTCATGGTGATGCATGCAGGTGCGTGAAACCAAATCAGCAAGAGGAAAAAAAAAGGAAGAACTGTTCTTTGGAACCTCACTAGGGGAAACTGAAAAACATCCTTCTGGGGGGAAATCAGGTGGCTCTGGGGCTCAAGGAATTTCCTGTTTATATTTTTAAGAGCATGACATGGATAAAGAAGGGCTTTGCATTTACAAGGTTGCTTCCACCCAGTAACTCAAAGACAAAGCTAGGGGAAAGGGAGCTCCATCTTACAGATGGAAAAACAGAGGCAAAATAAAAAAGAGAGAGAGAAGCAGAGGCTTCTGAGCTCCGTCACTGTGTGAGGATGGAGCGTGGGTAAGATGGTGACACACAGGGTTCTGTCCGGTCACTAGCAGGCCTCTTCAGAGAGGCCGGAGGCCAGGGTGAACTCTGCTCGCAGGGAAACATATATGATAGAAACAAGGAAGAAAACTTGGCACGAACATGAGTTTCTGGGTCCTTCCACCACCGAATCCTCTTTCGCCTGTAGCTCTGTTTCCACAGAAAGAGAAGCTGAGGAAACAGAGATGTCTCTTGTGCCCAGCCCAAGAGCTTCTACTGCAGTCCCAAGTACCGGGTAGCAGTGACCAGTAGCTGCTAGTGTGCAGAGAGGTGGGGCGCTTGATGCCCCCGCTTCCCAATCAACAGCACAGTCATATCTGATCTCCCTGGGACGCTGGGCTCTGCTCTGGAGGCGCCCAGGTCCCGATGTCTACCATCTCCTGGAAACCTGTTGGCTGGAAGAAGACAGGAGGGAAGGGTAAGTTTTCGAGTTAAGCAACTCAAGCAGGCAGCCTCTTTGGTTGCCGGGTCTCAGCGTCCAAGAATTCCCCTATGAGACATCTGGGCACACAAACACCCTCAAGGGCCCAGATCCCTGGCTTTCCCCTGTGGCCGGCTCACCAGACGGGGAGATTTGGTCAGATATGCCCTGCGCCGACTGCCCGACGCTCCTGCTCCTTCGTCAATGTCCAGGAGAATCCGGGTGCTGGGTACAAAGCTCCAGGAGCGTCCGAGGGCAGGTTTGAGCTCCCCACTGTCTCTGTCTCGGGTCATGTGGTTGGTCACCTGAGGCAGAAAGAAGCAAAGACTTCCAGATTGATAATACTGGCATAGAGGATATCTGTTCCTCCTGCTTCATTCTGCAAGTGGGAAAAGTGAGGCCCAACACAGAGAAAGGACTTCCCCAAGGCTCCCTGAGTTATTGACAGCTGGTCTGGAACTAGAACCCCAGGTCCTCACTTGTGCTCAACTCTTTCCATGAAATCACCATGCCTCAGGCTTGACTCCAGCAGAAGATCATAGCGCATAGGTCTGGGAATAAGCATCTCTGTCTGCACTTTGCTGGAGGGAAGATAGTGGTGGGCCTGCGCCTCCTACACCCCCAACCCAGCAGACAGGCATTCTGAGACCATACCACCCAGCCCTCTGTGGCAGGGAGTACATCTGCGTGTAGAGGGTCGTGGGAGCTTCGAAAGGGAGGTCGTAATCTGGTCAGTCAGTTCTCCGGTGCCCAGGATAGTCATAGGTAGGCAACCTGAGCCTCACAGCATCCCTTGATGAGAGTCTCCCCACCGGCCCCCCAACCAGGGGCAGGGGGCTGCAGCTTGTTCATCACTGAGTCCCCACTGCCTAAGCCAGGGCCACAAGCAGGTGATCATGTACAGCCTGAAGTCAGGAGAGGGAGGCCCTGGGACTCAATTTAAGAACACTGCTGGTGGGTGTACGAATTAGTATAACCTTCCTGGAAATTTGGTGGTATCATATCTACACATTTAAAAATGTATGTATTCCTGGGGCTTCTGGGTGGCTCAGTTGGTTAAGCGTCTGACTTCGGCTCAGGTCATGATCTCAGTGTCCTGGGATCGAGTCCTGCATCAGGCTCCCTGCTCAGTGGGGAGTCTGCTTCTCTCTCTCCCTCTGCCTGCCCCCCACCCCCCGGCTCGTGCTCTCTCTCTCTCTGGTTCTCTTTTTCTCTCTCAAATAAATAAATAAAATCTTTAAAAATAAATAAATTAAATAAATTAAAAAAAAATGTGTATCCCTGACTCTGTAATTATACTTTTAGGAGTTTGAGGAAGTAATATGAAATGTGCAAAGAAATTTAGGTTATCAGGGTGTTCACTGGAGTTTTACTTAAAGATTTATATATTTATTTTAGAGAGAGAGAGAGCAAGCACGTGAGCGGGGGGGAGGGGTAGAGAGGGAGAATCTCAAGCAGATTCCCTGCTGAGCACGGAGCCCAATGTGGGGTTCGATCTCACAACCCTAAGATCATGACCTGAGCCAAAATCAAGAGTCCAACGCTTAACCGACTGGGCCAACAGGCGCCCCAGAGTTTTACTTAAAATAGAGGAAAACCAGGGGCGCCAGGGTGGCCCAGTCGGTTAAGTGTCTGCCTTCGGCTCAGGTCATGATCCCAGGGTCCTGGGATCGAGCCCCATGTCGGGCTCCCAGCTCAGTGGGGAGCCTGCTTCTCCCTCTCCCTCTGCTGCTCCCCCCGCTTGTGCTCTCTCTCTCTCTTGCTGTGTCAAATAAATAAATAAAATCTTTAAAAAAAAAATTACAGAACACGTACAAAAAAAATTAAAAAGAAAATAAAAGAGGAAAACCGGTAATGACCTACAAGCCCCAAATCAAGAAATAGATCATTATGGGATACCAGGGTTTGGCAAACTATTCCCGACAGGCCAAATGTGGCCCCAAAATTATTTCTGAAAGTCAAGTTTGGCTGGAACATAGCCATGCCCCCTGTTTAGGGACTCTCTGTGGTTGCTCTCACACAATCTAGGCGGAGCTGAGAAGCAGTGACAGAAACCATCTGGCCATAAAGCCTCGACCATTTACTCTCTGGCCCTTTACAGAAGTTTGCTGACCCCTGTACCACAGGTATTAAATAAAATATGTAACAGCTAAAAATGGTATTCTTAAAGCATCTATTTAAAGACATGGGAAATGGAATGAGATGAGTTGTTTTTTTTTTTAAACACGGTTACAGTTTAGTTGGAAAACTGGTTAAAAATACACACATATATGCAGAGAAAAGAGATTCTATGGAGATATATAAAAATATGAATATGTTTTCTGTGGATGTGGAGATTAACTACAAATTTGACTCCTATATTTAACTATTTTTTACCCTATGAGAAGCATGCAGGCTTTAAAAAAAGTCCTCCGAAAGCAGAAAAAGTTACTTCGAAAGCAAAAACATCCCTTTCTATGAAGCACCGGAAAAGGCAAAACTATAGGGACAGAAACCAGATCAGCTGTTGTCTGGGGCTTGGGGACCTTTTTGGGGTAACCGAAATATTCTAGATTTTGATTGTGCCTTGTAACAAGAGCGGATACATTAGTAACTGTTAGCCAAACTTCAAATGAGGAGAAAGTTACTCTGTGTAATTATTCCTCAATAAACCTGTCTTGAAGTAAAAAGAAAACCAAGACTGTCCCTGACCCCTTGGCTATTTATGTCTGATCCCATCACAGTCCAGGGCTCTAGATGGCCCAGGGAAGTTGGGCTAAGATCCTTTCCTAAAGGGCCACGTTGGGGGTTAAGTTGCCATTTAAGGAATGTAAACAGCTGGAACTAGAACTCGAAGTCAGGTCCCTCCTCGGCAAAGCCCAGGGAGCAGAGATAAGACCAGCAGGCTGGTGAAGCCCACGTCCTCACCACCACTGCCATGCCAAGGTCCCGGGCCAGGGTCTTCAGCTCTCGGGCCAGCTGCATCATCAAGGCCAAGCCTGGAGGAGGAGAAGCACAGGGTGAGGGCAGCAGGGCACCTGGGACTGGGCTGACCGGGGAATGCATTCCAGAGCTGGGAGGCAAGATCACGTCCCGGACCTGGGCTCTGCGGCACCTCTTACCTTCCCTCTGCTGACCTCCCAGAAGTGGAGAGACCACCGCAGTGACCGAGTCCACAACCACCACCTTCACCGTCGCCGAGGCACTGCTCACCTGGGGAGAAGCAGAGGCCATAAACCAGTTGGCCTCTAGGGGGCGTCCAACATAGGGCAAGCTTGCTCCTCTATCAGAAACCGATAAGGGGGCGCCCGAGTGGCTCAGTCAGTTAAGCATCTGCCTTCGGCTCAGGTCAGGATCCCAGGGGCCGGAGATTGAGCCACGACGGGCTCTCTGCTCAGCAGGGAGCCTGCTTCTCCCTCTCCCTCTGCCTGTGCTCTGCCTACTTGTGCTGTCAAAATGAATAAGTTAAAAAAAAAAAAATCTTTAAAAAAAAACCTGATAAGAAGTAAGTTCTCCAGGGGCGCCTGGGTGGCTCAGTCGTTAAGCAGCTGCCTTCGGCTCAGGTCATGATCCCAGCATCCTGGGATCGAGCCCCGCATTGGGCTCCCTGCTCGACGGGAAGCCTGCTTCTCCCTCTCCCACTCCCCCTGCTTGTGTTCCCTCTCTCGCTGTCTCTCTCTCTGTTGAAAAATAAATAAAATCTTTAAAAAAAATAAAAAAGAAATAAAAAGAAATAAGTTCTCCAACCCCAAATACAGCTGTGCAGGCATCATGGAATTTCAGTAAGGTCTTTTTTCCCCATCTCCATTTGTAGGTATAATCAATTTTACTGAAGACTTGGGTGGATAGAGGGGGTTTAAATCACAGGACATCACAGATACACCAAAATAATTAAATTTGAGAAATCCCTGTTCCAAGTTCTGTGGCCCCAGTCACGAATTTTCTTTCTTTTCTTTGTTTAACTTATTTATAAAGTAATCTCTACACCCAACTTGGGGTTTGAACTCACAACCTCGAGATCAAGAGTCACATGCTACACCCACAGAGCCAGCCAGGCCCCCAGTCCTGAATTTTTTTTAGGATTTTTTTCCCTAAAGATTATTTATGTATGTATGTATGTATGTATGTGTGTGTGTGAGAGAGAGAGAGCGCGTGCACATGCGTAGGGGAAGGAGAAAAAGAGGGAGAAGGACAAGCAGACTATCCCAGGCCTTATCCCAGGACCCTGAGATCACAACCTGAGCCGAAATCAAGAGTTAGGTGTTCAACTGACTGAGCCACCCAGGTGCCCCGAGACTTTTTTTAAAGTAGGCTCCACACCTAGAGTGGAGCCCAACATGGGCTTGAACTCAGGACCCTGAGATCAAGACCTGAACTGAGATCAAGAGTGGGATGCTTGGGGTGCTTGTGTAGCTCAGCTGGTTAAGCAGCCGGCTCTTGATTTCAGCTCAGGTCATGATCTCGGGGTCCTGGGATCTAGCCCCACATTGGACTCCCCACTCAGCAGAGATGCTCCAGGATTTTCTCTCTCCCCCCTCCTTCTGCACCTCCCCCCACTCATTCGCTCACACACACTCTCTCCCTCAAATAAATCAATCTTCAAAAAAAAAAAAAAAAAGGAGTGGGATGCTTAACTGACTGAGCCACCCAGGCACCCCCAGTCCTGAATTTTCTTAGAGGCCATCTTTCTTATGGCCAGCCTTCCCCACCACCATCTTGCCAGGCTCTTCTCCCTCTTCTGCTTACTTCCCAAATTCCTAACTCCCTGTGCTGAAGGGGTTAGCCTTCTCTTTACTTCAGTCTCCTTCTAGATCATGCCTCTAGGGCCTCATCTTCCGCATCTAAAGCAGTTCCAAATACAGACTATATAGACAGCCATGTTAAAACCATCATCTTTTGTCTCCACACATGCATTAGCATCGTCCTAGTTTCTTGGACCTAACCTCCCTTACTATGTCCAAGTCATTTGCTGATTCTGTTTCCACAACGTTCTTTCTCACTTCATGCGAGCCAAATCTTGGATTTTCAGCATAATCTGGTCTGTCTTTTGCATGTCTTTCTTCATTGTCCAGTTACTGACTCTCATGTCATCCACTCATCTAAGACAGGATGGCAGAAAAGAAGAGAAGCTAAAACTGAAACCAGCTTAGCTCTTCCTCACTCTGGGAGAGCAGGTTAAAATCTCTGGCTAAAATGCAGACAGCCAGCCTTTCACTGCTGGTAACTAGGGAGCCATCAGGTCATCCGTGGCAGACAGACTCGAAAGTGGCCCCTTGACCTCCACCTCCAGGTATTCAAGCCTTGTGTAATCCCTTCCCCCAACCGTGGGCGAGTCCTGTGGCTGGCTTCTGACTAATACAGTGTCAAAGGTGCTGGAATGTCACTCTCTTGATGAAGCTATGCTATATGGCAGAGGTGATGGGACGTCACTCCCAAGATTACATTATGTTACATGAAACTGCATGTTGCATTTTGCTTTTTTTTTTTTTTAATTTAACTTATCTGAGAGAGAAAGAGTGAGAGCACGAGTGAGGGGAGGAGCAGAGGGAAAGAGAGAGAGGGAGAAGCAGACTCTCCACCGAGCACAGAGCCCAATGAGGGGCTTAATCCCAGGACCCTGAGATCGTGATCTGAGCCGAAGTCAGAGGCTTAACCGACTGGGCCAGCCAGGCACCCCTTGCTCTCATCCTTGTGCTGTTTTGATGAAGCAAGTGGTTGTGCTGTGAACTGCCTATGGAAAGGGCCACAGGGCAGAGAACAGTGGGAGCATGGACAACTGCCAGCAAGACACTGAGCCCACTAGGAAATGAGTTCTGGTGACAACCTGAGTGAACATGTATGCAGATTCTTCCCCAGTTGAGCCTTCAGATAAGAACACAGTCCAGCTGCCATCTTGATTACAGACTACTGAGATCCTAACAGAAGCCCCAGCTAAGCCATGCCAGACTCCTGACCCACGGAAACTGTGAGGTAGTAAACGTGTTGTTTTAAGTCATTACGTTTGTGGTAACTTGTTATGCCATAATAGAATATATACTATCATAATGGTCTTCCAGTAAAAAAACACGTCATTTGACCTGGGAGTTGAGAGATTTAGTTCTTATCCTAATTATGTAGTGACTTTGAGCAACTTACTGAACTTCTCTGGTCCTCACTCTCCTCATCCCTAGAAATGAGAGGGCTGGATTAGATCGGGGCTACTTGACTTCATGTCTCAACACACATGGGTCATAACCAGCTACAGCTCCTATGGCAAGTATCTGTTCAACTATTAAGTGTTCTAAAGTTTGTAGAAATCATTTACTTTACATACAATCTTGGGTATGCCCATAGGAACACGTTATGCTTTGGGGTCTGAGGAAGTTTAACGAGAGTTGAGCTATTCTAAGATGTCTTTCTAAATCTAATAGCCTGTAAATCAGTGCACCAAATCCTGTCTAAGCACCCAGCAGGTAAAATGGGGTACCAACCCAAATGCCGCTCTAAACCCCTCTTCCTTGTTAACAGGATTCTGGATGTGTTCAGGTAGTGGGCAGAAATCTGACGTCATGGAAGGTGGGCCCAACCCCTAGTCTAAGATACACATAAAACTCCATTTTGGCCAACTAGATGTAAGGCGAAGTCTACTAGTGGGTTTTGGAGAAAGATTTTTCTTTCCTGATTAAAGGGAAGAAATGCAGAAAAGGGGCCATCTATTACTGCCCTGAATACGGGTTTTGATGTGCGAGCATGTGATGCTTAGAGCTATAGCAGCCACTTTGCAATCATGAGGGGGAAGAGCAAGAGAATCAGACACACCAACTAGAGCCCTGATACCATGGACCTGCCAACCTCCAGACTCATGAGAGATAATTAAATGCCCTCAAGGTTCAAGTGCCTGTCACACAGACTCTATTACTTGCAGCTGAAAGTAATCCTCGATGATCCAGGAGGGATGAACGCAGAAATGAATACGACATGATCCTTGCACTCAAGGGTCTTACTGTTTAGTGGGGAAGATGGGCAGGTAAGCAATAAGGAACTCAGGAAGGAATTAAGCACACAGGAATCCCATCCCATCCTGTGGTAGGCACAGCTGGAGTCACCAGATGGCACATCTGCATTTCCAAACAGTCTGTGCTAGGACACCTGCCCACATGTAGACAGCCCCGGCAAGCTGGGTGAAGCAGGGAGGGGCAGAACAACAGGCTCACCTGCTGGAACATAGCACCCCGGAAGTCCTGTAGCACATCCAACATCTGGAAGATGTCAAACGCACGTACCACCTGGATCCTCTGGAGAGCTCCTGCCTAAAGGGTTAGGAAAGGGAAGGAGGGGCTTTGGATAAGAGGGAGCAGGGGCTCAAGCAAGATAAAGAGGGATTTTAAAGCTGAGCAGAAAGAGACCCCTAGACATAAGGACTCTGGTCCAAGATGGCAAATGGGCTTTTTCTCCTGGGCCAGTTCTCACAGTGGTGGCTGCCTGGGTGCCAAGCTGCAAAGCCAAGTCACGGCTCAGCGGGAAAGTATGGCAGGTCTGATTAGGAACGTCTGCCATGGCAAGTAATGGGAAGGAAACACAGATGCTGCGTGCCTGCCAGCCCTGAGTTAGGGTGTACAAGGAGCTGGGTCACCTGGGAGATCAGTGGGGGTAGCATCCAAGCTGGGATAATATCATAACAGGAAAAATTGAAGAACACAGGAAGAATTAACAGAACAGCACGTTTCAAAGCCAGAAATGACTGTTCATCCAAATGGCCAAAATTCTTGCAATATAAGGGATAATGGGGTCTTTCTGTGTCAGAACCTCAAAGGAACTCAAGCCTCCTGCCCCTTACCTGCTCCTCCTCTTCTGGGGTTCTGGCCTGAAGGAGCTGGAGGATGCGGGAGGCTGTCAGTCCTCCGCTGGAATCAATGTATACAACATTCTGCTGTAGGTCATAGGCCACATTTGCAGCCACACAAAGACATACCTGAGGAGATAAGGCATTGGGAGAACTTGAGCTCCCAAAGAGGGCCCAGAATGGGAGCCCCCACCAAATCCTGTCCAGATCCCAGTGACATGAATGGGCCATATTGAAGCCCCACTTCTCACCACCCATCTCCCTGAATCACAAGTACATTGGCAGAAGCTCCCCCAGGGATCCAGAGCTATGCACCCACCTTCCCACTTCCTTCCCACCCACCACCCGCCACGTCCTCCTGGCTGCCGGCCGCCCATGTACCTGGGTTTTGCCACTACCTGGGCCTCCTACAATCTCAGTCACTTCTCCAGTGTAGAGACCAGCATCAAGCAGTTTGTCCAAGCTGATGAAAGAAGAGGAAGGAAGAGAATCAACCCAGCAGACTGGTGGGAACAGAGGGGAGTAGGAACTAAGAAGAAAAGCAAGACATTCCTTCCCAGCACTGCTTCTGTCCAGAGATGGTCTGAACATCTCTAGGGAAAGAGGGCACGGCTACAAGTTCCTCCTTGGGCCCCTCATCTGTTCACTCCCAGCCTGAAGATCCTCTGCTCTCCACAGGTCTCTGCACCCCAGCAAAGAGTCCTCCTTCCATCCTCAACCTTTATCCCTTATGGGTTTCCTTGGTAGCATTTCCCATAATTTGTCATTATTTATTTATTAAGATTTTTATTTATTTGAGAGAGATAGAGAGAGCAAGAGTGGGGGGGCGGGGAGAGGGAGAAGCAGGCTTCCCAATGAGCAGGGAGCCCAATATGTGGGGCTCGATCCCAGGACCCAGGGATCATGACCCGAGCCAAAGGCAGACACTTAACTTAGTGAGCCACCCAGGCACCCCCGTCATTTTTTAAACTTTGAAATAATTATAGATTCATAGGAAATTGCAAAAAAAAAAAAAAAAAAAAAAGATTATACAGGACGGTCCCGTGTACCCTTCCCCTCACTTCCCCTAATGGTGGCCTCTCGTACTGTACGACATCGCAAGCCAACCGCGGTGCAGTCTACAGAGCTCATCCAGATTTCCCTGGCGTTCCGTGTGTGTGTACAGTTCTATGCAAACTTATCACCCGTGTAGGTTTATGCAACCACCAAAAGCAAGATACAGAATATTTCCATCACTGTAAGTCTCCCTTGCGTCACCCTGTTATAGCCACACCCCTCCATCCCACCCTGAATCCCTGGCAACCACCAACTGTTCTCCATCTCTGTTATGATGTTATTTCAAAAATGTTACATACAAGGAATCACACTGTATGTAGCCGTTGTGGCTGGCTTCTTTTGCTCAGCATCATTCCCTTGAGATCTGTCCAAGTTGTTGTAGCTGTTGCTTTTTATTGCTGAGAAGTAGCCCATGGTATGGATGCACCAAGTTTGTTTAATCATTCACCCACTGAAGTCTGTTTCCAGGTTGGGGCAATTGTGAATCAAATGGCTATGATCATCTGTGTACAGGTTTTTGTGTAAACCTGTTTTTCTTTCTCTGGAATAAATGCCTAAGAATACAACTGCCAGGGGACGCCTGGCTGGCTCAGTCAGTGGAGCATGGGACTCTATCTCAGGGTTGGAAGTTCGAGCCCCACGCTGGGTGTAGAGATTACTTAAAAATATTAGGGACACCTGGGTGGCTCAGTCGTTAAGTGTCTGCCTTCGGCTCAGGTCACGATCCCAGGGTCCTGGGACCGAGCCCCACATGCATGGAGCCCTGAATCAGGCTCCCTGCTCTGCGGGAAGCCCACTTCTCCTTCTCCCACTCCCCCTGCTTGTGTTCCCTCTCTCACTTTGTCTCTCTGTCAAATAAATAAATAAAATCTTTTCAAAAAATAAATTAAATTAAATTTAAAAAAATAAAATATTAAAGGGGTGCCTGGGTGGCTCAGTCAGTTAAGTGTCCAACTCTTGATTTTGGCTCAGGTCATGATCTCAGGGTTGTGAGATTGAGCCCGGCATGGGGCTCCGTGCTGGGTATGGAGCCTACTTAAGATTCTCTCTCCCTCTGCCCCTCTACCCCATCTCTTAAAAAAAAAAAAAAAAAAAAAAAAAAAGAGAACACAACTGTTGTATGGTAAGCACATGTCAATTTTTGTTTCTTTTTTAAAATTTAAATTCAATTAACATATAATGTAGTATTTGTCTCAGGGATACAGGTCTGTGATTCATCAGTTGCATATAACACCCAGTGCTCATTACAACATATATTCTCCCCAATGTCCATCACCCAGCCACCCCATCCCCCACCCCCTCCCCTCCGGCAACCCTCAGTTTGTTTCCTATGATTAAGAGTCTCTTATGGTTTGTCTCCCTCTCTGGTTTCATCTTGTTTCATTTTTTCCTCTCTTCCCCTATAATCCTCTGCCTTGTTTCTTAAATTCCTCATATCAGTGAGATCATATGATAATTGTCTTTCTCTGATTGATTTATTTCGCTTAGCATCATACCCTCTAGTTCCATCCACGTCATTGCAAATGGCAAGATTCCATTTTTTTTTTTTTTGATGGCTGCAGCACATGTTAATTTTATAAGAAACAATAAACTACTTTCCCGAGTGGCTATGCCATGTTACTATCCCACTAGCAATGTATGAGTAATCCAGTTTCTCCACATCCTTACCAGCATTTGGTCTTGTCACCATTTTTTGGTATGGCCATTCTGGTAGGTATGTGGTAATATATCTCATTGTGGGTTTTTTTTTTTTTTTTTTTTTTTAAGATTTTATTTAAAGGGGAGGGAGAGGGACAAACAGACATGGGGCTCGATCCCACAACCCTGAGATCATGACCTGAGCTGAAATCAAGAGGCAGAAGCTCAACAGACTGAGCCACCCAGGTGCCCCTCATTGTGGTTTTAATTTGCATTTCCCTAAGAACTAATGATGTTTGACATTTTTTCGTGTGATTATTTGACATCTGTATGTTCTCCTTGGTAAAATATCTGTTCATGTCTGTTCTCCATTTACTAACTGGATTGTTTCACTGTTGGGAGTTTTAAGAATTTTTTTTGGGGGGTGGTGCCTGGGTGGCTCAGTCGTTAAGCATCTGCCTTCGGCTCAGGTCATGATCCCAGGGTCCTGGGATCAAGCCCCGCATCGGGCTCCCCGCTCAGCGGGAAGCCTGCATCTCCCTCTCCCACTCCCCCTGCTTGTGTTCCCTCTCTCGCTGTGTCTCTGTCAAATAAATAAATAAAATCTTTAAAAAAAAAAATTTTTTTTTTTAAAGATTTTATTTATTTATTTCAGAGAGACAGCATGAGTGGGGGGAGGAGCAGAGAGAGAGGAACAAGCCGACTCCCCTCTGAGCAGGGAGCCTGACGCAGGGCTCGATCCCGGAACCCTGAGATCACGACCGGAGCCAAAGTCAGAAGCTTCACTGACTGAGCCACCCAAGCACCTCTTAAGAATTCTTTATATATTCTAGATGCAAGTCCTTTGTTGAATATGAGGCTTGCAAATATTTTCCCCACTCTACAGCTTGTCTTTTTCTCTTCTGCAGAGCAAAAGTTTTAATTCTGAATTCATTTTTTATTTTTTTGATTAAAAATTTTATCTTTCTTTTATTGATCACACTTTTGGTGTCAAGTCTAAGAACCCTTTGCCTAGCCCTAGTTCTCAAAGATTTTCTCCTCCGTTTTGTTCTAAAAGCTTGACAGTGTTAGGGTGCCTGCCTGGATCAGCTGGAAGAGCATGAAGTCGATCTCAAGGTTGTGAGTTTGAGCCCCACATTAGGCGTAGAGATTACTTAAAATCTTAAAAAATAATCCAGGGGCGCCTGGGTGGCTTGGTTGGGTGTCTGCCTTCGGCTAGGGTCATGATCCCAGGGTCCTGGGATCGAGCCCCGCATCGGGCTCCCTGCTTGGCGGGAAGCCTGCTTCTCCCTCTCCCACTCCCCCTGCTTGTGTTCCCTCTCTCCCTGTCTCTGTCAAATAAATAAATAAAATCTTAAAAAAAAATGTTTTAGCAATTCAAAGTCATTGGCTTTTCCATGTAATTATTAGAATAAGCTTTATTTTTACAAAAAAAAAATATGCTGGGACTTTGGTAGGAACTGAATTAAGTTTATAGGGCAATTTGGGGAGAATTGACATCTTTACTATGCTGAGTCTCCCAATCCATGAATACAGTGTGTCTCTCCATTTATTTGGGTCCTCTTGATTTCTTTCATCAGCAAATTTTAATTTTCAGCATACAACTCCTATACCTGCTCTGTTAGATGTAGACGTAAGTATTTCATTTTCTTTGGAGCAATTGTAAATGGTATTACGTCTTAATTTCCATTTCCACATGTTCATTTTGAGTATATAGAAACGCAATTGATTTTTATGTGCTAATCTTGTATCCTGCGGCCTTGCTGAATTCATTTAGTTCTGGGAGTTGGTGATTATTTTCTATGTGCTTGTTTTTGTCTCTCATCCCCATTTGGCCGAGAGCACCCAGGGGCAAGGACACTGGCACAGTGCTGGAAACAGAGGAGACACACAATAAATGTTGCCAGAGAAACAAGTGGTAGAACAGTAGTATTTAGTTACTATATTGTCAACACTCTGGCTGTGGAAGCCTTCAGGTAAACCCAAGATATAGCCAATTCCTGATCCATGTTCTGTCCTTGAACCATGAAACAGGTCACTAACCACACTGCACTCCCTGCCCAACCTGTGGGCTGAACCACAGCCCATACCAATGACTCTGTGTCCTGACCTCACGCATCCCTTTTCCAGCTCTGCAAACACCTTCACGGGGCCCGGTATTCTGAAATGGTTCACAAAATGGTCTCTCCCATGACCCTTCTGTGTGTGCCAATCAGCACCTTAGGAAAAATAGGAAAAAACCCTATTAATTCCAATTCCAAGGACCCCATGATTATAAGCACAGGGCCCTGCCAGTCAAAACGCTCTGGTCACCACTCCAGCCCTGTGGCTTCTACCATTGGGATCAGACAATAGCTCCATCACGGCAGTGGTTCTCCTGGTGTGGTCCCCAGACCAGCAGCAGCATCACTGGGAAGTGGTGTGAAATGCACACTCTCAGGCCCCAGCCCGCACCCGCTGCATCAGAAACTGGAGAATGGATCTGAGTTTCAACAAGGCCTCTAGGTGATCTGGATGCATGCTCACGTTTGAAAACCACTAGGCTAGACTAGTGATTCTCAATCCTGCCTGCATATTAAAATCACCAGAGGAGTTTTGAAAAAGAGGCCTGTATTAGCAGTTCCCAAACTTGTCTGCACATTGGAGTCACCTGGGAACTTCAAACACTACTGATCCCTGTGTCCCATCCCCAGAGAATGTGATTTAATTGGTCTGCAGGAGGCGTGACTTTCGGGAATGTTTAAAGATTCCCCAACTGATTCTTTTTTTTTTAAGATTTCATTTATTTATTGGGGGGGAGGGGCAGACTTCCCGCTGAGGAGGGAGCCTGACTCAGGACTCCATCCCAGGACCTCAGGATCATGACCTGAGCTGAAGGCAGACACTTAACTGACTGAGTCACCCAGGCGCCCCTAAGATTTTATTTTTAAGTAATCTCTACACCCAGCATGGGGCTTAAACTCACAGCCACAAGATCAAGAGTCACACACTCCACCAACTGAGCCAGGCAGACAGCCCTCCCCAAGTGATTCTACTGTGCGGACAAGTTTGGGACCCACCGGCCTAGAGCAATAAAGTCAGAATTTCTAAAGGTAGGACCCAGGCATAAATATTTCTTAACCTTCCAGATGATTCTAATGTGTAGCCTGGCCTAACCCACTGGTGTTGACGCTCCAGACCAGAATCGACCTCATTCTTGGCTGTGAGGACGTTGTAGAAGGAATTCCCAAATCCGCCTCTCAACCGACTTCTCACCTGTGTTCCTATTTCACCTCTCCTACCGCCCAGAGGACCCTCCTCCCACTCACCTCTAACTCAGTGGAGAGAGACCTCCCCCCGCCTGCCTTGTGCAGCAAAACCACACCTGGGCCTTACCACCTGTTCTGAATACAACTGATTTCTGGGACTTACCCTCCACCTTTCCCTTGGAATTAGCTTTTTTTTTTTTCCGGCCATTCATTCCAACATGGCCTACATATCTCACATTTCCTGAAGGCCTTACTCTAAAATGAGGGAGATACAGGAGTGCCTGGCTCAGTCGGTTAAGGGTCTGCCTTCGGCTCAGGTCATGATACCAGGGTCCTGGATGGAGCCCCGGGTCGGGCTCCATGCTCAGCGGGGAGCCTGCTTCTCCCTCTGCCTGCCGCTCCCCCTGCTCGTGCTCTCTGTCAAATAAATAAATAAAATCTTTAAAAAAAAGAAATACGTTCAAAAAAAGTAAATAAAATGAGGGAGATACGGAGATGAACGAGATATAGCTCCAGCCTTCAGGGAACCACTTATCTCCCCCAGTCGATACAACTTCTTGCAACGTACACTTCATGCTCTGGTGTCCTTGTAAAGACTCACAGTGCACATCAGGCTCTGAGATGGCCCACAGCTTTTAAAAAACGCATTGACAAGGCACCTGGGTGGCTCAGTCATTAAGCGTCTGCCTTCGGCTCAGGTCATGACCTCAGGGTCCTGGGATCGAGCCCCTCATCGGGCTCTCTGCTTGGCGGGAAGCCTGCTTCTCCCTCTCCCGCTCCCCCTGCTTGTGTTCCCTCTCTTGCTGTGCCTCTCTCTGTCAAATAAATAAAATCTTGGGCGCCTGGGTGGCTCAGTCATTAAGCATCTGCCTTCGGCTCAGGTCATGGTCCTAGGGTCCTGGGATCGAGCCCCGCATCGGGCTCCCTGCTCCGCGGGAAGCCTGCTTCTCCCTCTCCCACTCCCCCTGCTTGTGTTCCCTCTCTTGCTTTGTCTCTCTCTGTCAAATAAATAAAATCTTAAAAAAATAAAAATAAAAAAAATAAATAAAATCTTAAAAAAAAAGGCGTTTACTTTGGGTGAACGAAGCATTTCCCAATTGTATGACTACATAACTCTCTACCTCCCTTTTAAAAGTTACATCCGTCCAGTGTCCACAGAACACTGTGAGCAGGACTAGAAACCTAGCGCCTGATCTGACTCTTCACGCCTACATCCCACCAGGAAGCAAGGCCTGTCATACCTCCTTTCAACACGTCTCCTGCTGTCACCTGCCCTGGATCGGACTCACGCACCCCACCACCGCTGTCTCTCTCGGCCTCTCTCCTGCAAGCCTCCCCAGTCCTGTCCACCCTGCACACCTCTGCCCTGTGCCGACAGCTCCCTTTCGCATTACGGTCTCCCACTGGGAGGGAGGCACCAGGGCTGGGGAGTCAGAGTGAGGAGCATGATGGGATGTGACCCCAAGCTCCTGGTGTTCCTACTTACTAGCTGAGCGAACTTAAGCGAGCCACTTAAACTAAGCCCCAGTTTCCTTGTCTCTCCAATGGTTGAGTTTAACTGTAACGCGCTCATTGGTGGTGGTGGAGAAAAAATGAAATCATGTACTGCGAAGTGCAAGACTGGTGCCAGGCTCTCCGCAGGCACTCATAGAAGGCTTGCCTCCTCCACAGGGCTTTCTGGAACCACTCTGATCTCCCTTGCAATGACCCACTGAGGCCACAATCCTGTCCATTTATCACTGGACTGCTCCCTAAGCGCTTCCTCTGCCTATGTTGGTTTCATAAGCAGCCAAAGCCCCAGGGCTGGTTTGGGTTAATCAGTCCCTCCTTCTGCTGCCTCCACACATGCTTCCACTTTTCTCCCACTGACCAGCTCTTCTATCTACCCACTAGGCCCCACGCTCATAAAGCGTAGGAGCCGTGCCAGACTCGTACACCCATCGTCTGCACATACCTGGCACGTGGTAGGCATAGAGTGGGTGCTTGATGGCCAACAGCCGCGGACCCCCACCCAGGAGGAGCAAGCCCCATGCTGTGCGAACCTTGCCAAGAGAACGTGTCAGGGAAACAGCAATGGCCAAACCAATCCAGAGACCTTGCTGGTGGCAGAGTTCCTCATCAAATTCTGCACACACAGGACAGGAAAGAGGTCAGATTCCCTTGGCCAGAAACTGGCTGTTGTCTTCCAACTCTTTCCGAACAACACAGGGGAATGGAAGTCCTCCTCCACGGAAGCTCTCTTGGCCCCTCTTGCTGCAGAGTATGGGGAACACACCCGGTTCTGATCAAGTATCCCAGGGCTGCTCCCCCCACTCCTCACCCCTCCCTCCTCTTGGGTTAAACTCAAGTTTGGTTAGTAATCACTAATGCGCAGGGTCACTGAAGAGATTACATAACTTAATGTCAGTGGCCGGGACCCAGGGGGCACTCGGTGTCAGTCCTGCCACGTTCTCTCGCCCTGTCCTGAGGTAGAGTGGGAAGCAGGGCCAGAGCGGAGTTGTTCTCATCTAATAATAATGAAATACTGACATCTCGTGTTATAGGATAGTGCTTCTCCACCAGAAGCAATTTTGCCCCCCTTGGGGTCATCTGGCAACACCTCTCCAGACATTTTTGATTGTCACAACATGGGGAGAATGGAGGTACAACTGGTATCTAGTGAACACAGGCCAGGAATGCTGCCAAAAACCCTATAACGCACAGGACAGAGCCCCCCCCCCCCCCAAATAATTACAAATCCCAAAATGTTCAAAGTGTGAAGTCGAGAAACCCTGTTATAGGGTGAGAGAACTCAGAAGTCCTGACCATCTGTCCATGTTGCCCCCATCACTACTTGAAAAACCCCGTTCTCTCTAGATTCAGGCGTAAGAGGCCACCCTGGAGCCAGTCCTGTCCTCTAGCCTCTCACCGTCCTCCCCAAGCACACATACAAACCTTCCAATGCCAGTGGACAGGATGGCAGTGGAAGTCTTTAGTTCCTCGTACAGATCAGCACCATTGCAGGGGAAGGCTGAGAACTGGGCCAGGAGCACTCTTCTCAGGGCAACCAGGGCCTGCGGAAGGGGCAGGGGCAACTCAGGGTGGGGCCGGGCATGCTTCAACCCAAAGCAGCCCAGAGTACTCAGCAATATACGGCCAGAGCAGGGGGCATCCCAGGGTCTCATACGTTCCCCCCACCCTACTTATCAACCTCTGGGAACCCTCTGCTCCGTTGGCTCAGGGGTGAGCATTCAGACTCACCCAGGTTTGGAGCGTGGAGATGGGGCGGCTCACCTTGTAAGACAAGCCACATTTCTGGGCCACGTCCTCCAGGTCTGCGGAAACCAGGTCCACCACTGAAAACAAAACCCACGTGGTTGATTAGTAGGGAGGGAGGCCCGGGCTTTCCACACTTGGCTTCTCCTCTACCTAAAGCGGGGTGACGGTTCTACCTCGGGGCAGGCAGTCTCAGGCGGCCCAGGTAAAAGCACAGAGCCGCAGGGCCTGGCGAGGCGCCATGGCGCCCGGCGCCCGGTAGGGGTTCTGCCCTCCCCGCGGGGCTCGGCGGGCCCCACTCCCGCCTTCCCGAGCCTCTACAGAGCGCGGAAGGGACGGCCCCTCCGGGGTCCGCCGGTGCGGGGGGGCGCCGAGTGCGCGCTGTGCCCAGCTGGGTGGCGCGCACGCGGTCACCTGTCTTGATCCCGCGGCTCCTCAGTTGCCCGACCGTGTCGTGGGTGAGGCCCGGGCACAGCCCGGCCCTGAGCACGCCCATGTTCCCCGGGAGCCGCGGGGGCGCCGGCCTCCGGACTGCTCATCTCGCGGGCATCCGCCGGGCTCTCCGCTCACGCCCGGCGGCACCCCTTTCCGGAAGGGACGCAGGCGGCGGCGCGGAGGGCGTGGCCCCCGCCGGGTCCCTGCGCCGCGGCCCAGCCGCTCGCGCCTCGCCGCGCTTCCGCCTTCCAGGCGCCAGGGACGGGCCTGCAGCGCCATCTGCTGGCCGCGCGGCGACAGGGAGGTTGGGGCGGAGCCGCGCGCGCGCGGGCCGGAGCCACGCCACGCCCCCGCGCCCTTTCGGGCGGGCGCCCCCAGCGCTCGGCTCCCGGCCCAGCACGGCCGGCACGCGGCGCCCGCACCCGCCTCCACCCGCCTCCCCGGGCGCGCGCGGAGACCGTGCTGCGCCCGCTTCTGTTCTAGACGCTGGGCGGCGGAGTTCGACCAGACGGAGCGTCCGTGAGCTCAGGCGCCTACCCGTTAGTGACGAGGATAGCGAAGAGGAATCAAAGATACCGGGTAATTACAGTTTGGATGGCAGGTGTTAAGAAGCAGCAGAGCGCAGAGAGGGCATCTGCGTCTCTATTTTTGAAGGAAAAAAAAACATTATTTTTTTGGATGAATAGCAACAACAAAAGCCCTGCTGATGTGGAACATAAAAAATATGATTTGGCATTTTTAGATGTCCCTTTGCTTTGCCTCGTCCTCTGGAAGACATAGCACAACTTTACAGGGATACCTCCTCACAATCCAGTGAGACCGGTGCTGGTTTTGTCCCCATTTCACAGAGGCGAAAACTGAGGCTCGGCCAGGTGAAGTCACTTGCCAGAGGTTACACAACCTGTAGGTGCAGAGCCGGACAAATCCACATCTGAGTGCAAAGTCAGTGCTGTTTCAATAGCCTCTCTTCCTCCTGTCCGAGTTGTGTGTAGGTTTTCCTCTGGTAAGATGGTTTCCTTGCGAACAGAAAAATGTCTGGCCCATATTTGTATTCCTCTGTGGCACCCACCATTGTCACTCAACACATGAAGACACTTGTGGTGAGGATGTGGCACATTTAGAGTTCTAGCCATAAAACCTGGCTATATGTGGGCTGTGAGCCCCATGAGCCATCTGGACTTTCCCTGTGCCTACCGACATAGTGGGGATTTGCTGCCTAGGATTTCTGGGTATAGAGCCTCAGCATCCTAGAGACAAAGTCGCCCATTCCCAGAGACCCATTTCAGTCCCGCTTGTTTCCCAGGGACCCTGCCACCTCCCACCGCACCCAGGAGCCTTCTCTCACCACCCTGCTCCTCCTTCCCAGAGCAGCTCCGAAAGGAACAGGTGGTAAGCATTTTGAGATCTTCAGAGAGAGGCAGGGCTGTTGTAACCACAGAGCATTAGAACTGGAAGGGGCCCAAGGGGTGATGTAGTCTGTGCCTTGTACCCCACTCCTGCCATTGGCCCTGGGTAGCAGCAGCTTCAGATCAAGGGGGAGGCTGGCCCCTAATTGTTACACTCAGTGATGATTATGAAGTCAGCCCATTGCACCCCCATCCCACGCTAACTAAGGGTGGGTCCACCGCCCCCAGTTTCTCTCTGCTTCCTGTCAGCTGCGTAGTGACGGCTGTGGTCCCAAACAAACGAGATGGCATCAGAGACACTATGTAAAGTGGGAGATGGGGAGGAGGCCATGCTGCAGAAGGAAACCCTCAACGTTCTGAATGCACTTGATCAAATGTCGAAGCCCTTTCCAAACCCCAAGTCTATGAACAGGACCGTCACTACCAAAGGACTCCCACTTTCCGCAAGGGGCAGTTTGGTTAACTTCTTGCAGGAAGATACCATCAATCTACTGTAAGACACAGTCTGGTCCTTTCCTCCTTTCTAAGGCCAGAGTGGAGGGGCGGGGAGAGGGGCTTGAAGAAGCAATGAGGCTTCCTTGGCCTGTCACAACCCATCCCTGGACTCCCCGGGAAGAGCACGTGTGTAGGTTGCACTACGGCATCCTGATCCCAAATCAGTTCTTGGAGGCTTGGAGGCCTTCTGCTCCAGAAGGCCTGGTTTTCGTCAGAGCTTTGTGGACAGTACTTCTCCTCCTGCTTAGTCCAGCTGTGGTCCTCACCAGTCCCACACACCCCCATTCAGACACCCCATTCCACTCCCCGATGGTGCCTCTTCCTCATTCCTCCCTTTCGCTGTCTTTACTGCCTGATTAGGTCCCCCCAATAGTCTGCCTGCCTTCAGCCTGAAGTTTACTGTTCTTCCTTATGATTTTGGGTTCTCTTTAGCTCATTCCACAAAACTCTGAGCACCTGCCGAGTGTCTGGCCCAATGTCAAGTTCTGGGAATGCAGAGCTGAAAAACAAACCCCCTGCCTTCACATAACTCTCTGCCTGGGGTGTGTGTGTGTGTGTGTGTGTGTGTGTGTGTGTGTGTGTGTGTGTGTGTTGGGGGATGTTAGGTGAGAAGCAAGAATAATACGACATGGTCTGTACTACGACAAGACACCTTGAGGAACCAGAGGGGGCTGTCAATGTCTTGAAATTCTTAATAATTTTGAAGAAGGGGCCCCCACAAACTATGTAGCTGGTCTTGATTACTTGAAAGGGATATGGCGTCCAGTTCCTAAGGGACCTGTAAGTAAGCAGGGATGGCTGAAGTGACAGATGCTTGTAGGAAATGTCATGGTAGGAAAATATTGGGCTAGGAGGCCAAGTTCAAATCCAAGTTCTACCACTTAGAGATATGACTGTAGACAAGTTAATTAAGATCAGGGACCTTCAGTACCTCATTTGCGAAATGGGGCTAACACCCATCCAGCAGGGCTGTCAGGAAGATCATAAAAAATTTTTGTCAAACATATAGCTCAATGCTTAGCTGCTTTCTGTGCCCATTTCAGCACTCCTGTTTTGTGGGGGGTTTTTTGTGTGTGTTTTTTAAAATATTTATTTATTTATTTGTTATTTATTTATTTATTTTAGAGAGAGGACACACATGAGTTGGGGAGGGGTAGAGGGAGAAAGAGAATCTCAAGCAGACTCCCCACTGAGCAGGGAGACCGACCCAGGGCTCGGCTCGATCCCACGACCACGAAATCATGACCTGAGCTGAAATCAAGAGTTGGGTGATGGACATTAAGGAGGCCACGTAATGTAACGAGCACTGGGTATTATACAAGACTGACAAATCACTGAACTCTACCTCTGAAACTAATAATATGCTATATGTTAATTAATTGAATTTAAATTAAAAAAAAAAGAGTCAGATGCTTAACTGACTGAGCCACCCAGCCGCCCCAGCACTGCTGTTCTGAATAAGTGAATGTAAAATAGATTCATGGGACGCCTGCCTGGCTCAGTCAGTAGAGCATGAGACTCTTGATCTTGGGTTGTGAGTTCAAGCCTCACATTGGGTGTAGAGATTGGTTTAAATTTTTTTTTTTAATCTTCAAAAAAATAAATAAAATAGAAATTCATTAGGACAACCTGAAGTATAAATGATGTTAATACTCAGACTCTTCAGCCTACAAAAGACCCTTGATGAGGGAGTCATCTATGCCATGTTTACCAAAGGCTAGCCTAGGAGCTTTGGGCTGATCAGGATTTCTCAGGGGGCAGTCTTTGGGGCTGGAGCTCAAGAAAAATTTGGCCCATCCATCAGCCATGAAGCCCATCCATCAACCATGAAGCAGGCCTGGAGTGAGGGATCCGGGGTTGTGTATTGGTTGTTGGATCTGGCCAGAGCAGCCGGGGGTTGGGGGGGCAGAATGGGGTAGGAAGCAGAGGAGAGGAGCCAGAATGTTCCAGAGGCAGGTGGGAGCTGTGTAGCATGGGACCCAGGAGATCTGGGTTCTAGTTCCAACTCTGCCTTCAATTCACCATGTGACCTTGGTCAAGGTGCTTGGTCCCTAAAGGCCCAGTGACTGTTCTTGCTATACCACTACTCTTCAAACTATGGGTTGTGATCCATTAATGCCTTAGGAACTCATTCTAGTTAATGGAGACCAGCGTTATAAAAATGAAATAAAAGAATAGAAAATCCAGGGGTGCCTGGCTGGCTCAGTCAGAAGAGTATGTGACTCTCTGATCTTGGGGTTGTGAGTTCGAGCCCCACATTGGGTGTAGAGATTATTTAAATAAATAAAACTTTAAAAAAATTCCAGAGCACATCACACATAGAGTAAGTACTGGTTTGTGAAATGTGTTTTAGGTTTTTTTTTTTTTTAAGATTTTATTTATTTATTTTAGAGCTAGAGATAGGGATAGAGAGAGAGATCGCACATGAGTGGGGGGAGGAGTGGAAGGAGAGGGACAAGCAGACTCCACTCTGAGCACAGAGCCCAATGTGGGGCTCGATCCCATGACCCTGAGATCATGATCTGAGCTGAAATCAAGAGTCAGCCACTTAACCGACTGAGCCACCCAGGCGTCCCGTGTTTTAGTTTTATGTGTATGTTTCAGTATACTAGGTAATATGTGTTTATTTTGGGTCAAGGTAAAAAAAAGATTTGAAAGCCAAACTTTTTAGATTCTGTACTTTATCAGTAAATAAAATAAAATAAATAAATAAAATAAGGAAACACATACAAGGTTTTTCTTTGTAATAGCCAAGAATTGGTAAAAATACAAATATCCATGTAATGAAAAATGTACAACAGTTAAAATGACTGAACCAAAGCTACATGTGTCAGTACAAACAGTGTTGGAGCACATGGCTGGCTCAGTCGGCAGAGTGTGCGACTCTTGGTCTCAGGGTTGTGGGTTCGAGCCCCATGTTGAGTGCAGAGATTACTTAAAAATAAAGTCTTTTTAAAAAATAAAAGTAAATAAACCAATGGGGAATAAAACAAAACAAAACAAAACAAAACGAGCTGCTGGTGAATATGTATTGGATGATACCATTTATTTATGTGAAGTTTTAAAATATGCAAAATAATAGTCGATGTTGCTTAAGGATAGCAGACATCGCTCACAAATCTATAAAGACGCATGTATAATGATACACACAAAATCTGAAATGTGCTGTACTGGTTACCTTGGAGTAGGAGGATGCGAAGTGAGATGGGGGACAGAAGTGTCCAGCGGGCTTTAGCTATACTGGTGAGGCTGCAGTTCTGAAATTGGATGGTGGCTAAGTGGAAGCTTAATATATCATTCTTTATTTTCTCACTTTATCATATATTCATTTCATTTTTTTTCCAGTTTTATTGAGATACACTTGGCATATAACATCATATCAGTGTAAGGTGTACAACATGATTTGGTAGGTGTGTAGTGAAGTGGTTGCCCCAATAAGTTCTGTTTCCATCCGTCACCACACATGGTTACAGATTTGCCTCTTGCGATAAGAACTTTTAAGATTCGCTCTCTTAGCAAGTTTCAAATAGACAATATAGTATTTTTTTTTGAAGATTTTATTTATTTGACAGAGAGAGAGCGAGCACAAGCAGGGGGAGCGACAGGCAGAGGGAGAGGGAGAAGCAGACCCCCCGCTGAGCAGGGAGCCCGATGCGGGGCTCAATCCCAGGACCCTGAGATCATGACCTGAGCCGAAGGCAGACACTTATCTGGCTGAGCCACCCAGGCGCCGGACAGTATAGTTATCATACTGTATAGTATGTCCCCGCTAATGTATTATTCTTTTTTTTATAAGGTTTTTTTTTTTTTTTAAGATTTTTATTTATTTGACAGAGACACAGCGAGAGAGGGAACACAAGCAGGGGGAGTGGGAGAGGGAGAAGCAGGCTTCCCGCTGAGCAGGGAGCCTGATGTGGGGCTGGATCCCAGGACGCTGGGATCATGACCTGAGCCGAAGGCAGACGCTTAACGACTGAGCCACCCAGTCGCCCCTAATGTATTATTCTTTTTTTTTTTTTTAATATTTTATTTATTTATTTGAGAGAAAGAGAGAGAGACAGAGAAACAGCATGAGAGGGGAGAGGGTCAGAGAGAGAAGCGGGCTCCCCGCTGATGTGGGACTCGATCCCAGGACTCCGGGATCATGACCTGAGCCGAAGGCAGTTGCTTAACCAACTGAGCCACCCAGGCACCCATGTATTATTCTTGATTATCTTGTGTATGTCTAAAATATCTCATAGTTTAACAAAATTTGGATGGAAGGAAAAGTTTTTATTTTTATTTTTTTTAAAGATTTTATTTATTTATTTGACAGAGAGAGACACAGCGAGAGCAGGAGCACAAGCAGAGGGAGTGGGAGAGGGAGAAGCAGGCTTCCTGCCGAGCAGGAAGCCCGATGCGGGGCTCGATCCCAGGACCCTGGGACCACGACCCAAGTCGAAGGCAGACGCCTAACCATCTGAGCCACCCAGGCGCCCCTGAAGGAAAAGTTTTTAAGCATGTACCCCAATATGTGTAAATCTATGTGTATTATTGGTAATTTTACATGATACATATTAATATTGTTAAATGTTAGAAAATCTAAGTAAATTAGTAATTACTGTTAAACAGTAGAAGTAAATATGAGTAAAGCTTAATTATTTTTCTTTTAGATACTTTTAGATATTTTTCCATACCTTGCTAGACTGGCTGGGCATTCCCCCAAGAGTATTTGCACCCCACTTTGGAAGGAGGATTTAAGCTGTGAGCAGTGTTTCTCAAATTGTGGTTCTCCGAATACATGCCTCTGAATTGTCTAAAGATCTTTTTTTTTTTTTTTTTTTTGACATGTCTAAAGATCTTATTAAAGATTCTTTAGCAGCGGTGCCTGGGTGGCTCAGATGGTTAAACGTCTGCCTTCGGCTCAGGTCATGATCTCCACGTCCTGGGATCCAGCCCCATGTCAGGCTCCCTGCTCAGTAGGGAGTCTGCTTCTCCCTCTCCCTCTGCCTCTCCCCCTGCTTCTGCTCTCTTTCTCTCTCTCAAATGAATACATAATATTAATTAAAAAAAAAAGATACTTTAGCAGCTTTCCCAGTCCCATCCCAAAGTAGGGCAGGGACCAGGAATCTGCATTTTTCAGTAAGTGCCCTGGTGGGTTTGATGCCCTGCTACAGGGTGCTAAGGATGTTCTGAGCTCTTCAGAAGCAGCTGGGGATTCTGGCGAGTCAGGCACAAGGCCTGCCTTCGGAGAGCTTCCCGGCTGTGCGGGCCGGGTGGTCTCCCTCAGCAGGCTCCCCTGTCTCCCTCCCACTCAGGAAGCCGATGCCAGTGGAGGACTCTGAATGCAGTTCTGACGACACCAGCATCTCCCCCATCTCATCCACCTTGCTGAATCCCATCAAACTGGCTGTGACCCAGCCGAACAGCAGCTTCTTCGCAGGGATGCTGGAGAGCGAGCTGAATAAACTCAGCTTCTCCTCGGTGGGCAAGGATACAGAAAAGAGGGACCTGGCCCTCTGCCCCCACCAGTCGAAGTCCCAAATCACCCCTGGGGGCCTGCTGGACCTTGACAACCCTGAGCTGGACACAGACACCTCCTCGACCCCCTCAGAGTCCTCTGTGGTCATGGACGTGCCGGAGGCACCCTTCATCTGTGAACACACCGTCAGCGATTCCACGGCTGTGGTACGTTTCCCTCTTGGTGCATTCAGCGCAGGCTCCCTGGCCGCCCCCGTGTGCCAGGCACTGAGCTGAGCTCCATAGGGAGTGTGAAGACACCTACCACCTGCATCCTGACCTCAAGCTCCTGGCTCAGGAGAGAGGCCCTGTCTGTAAGGAACTCCAGTGCTAGCTGGAAATGGGTGTGGTGCTGTAGGAAGAGTTCAGACCGAGTGCCACGGGGATCTCAGAGGGAAAGAAACATTACTTCCAGGTGCAGGAGTAAGCTTGGTGGCTTTGGTTAACATTTGAGCTGGGATACAGAGGTAGGATGTAAACATCCAGGGATGGGAGAACGGCATTCCAGGGAGGGGCTGATATGAGCAACGTGTGGGAAAATGTGGGAGCAAACAGCCAGGTCCCAATCCAGGGCTTCTTGAACTTTTCTGTGCCTATGGATCCAATCATCTTGTTAAAAATGAGATTCCTGGGCCTCATCCCTAGAGATTCTGATTCAGTAGGTCTGGGTGGGGCCTGAGAATTTGCACTGCTAACGTTCCCAGATGGTGCCGATGGCCCGTGGACCCCATGTTGAATAGCACTTGTCTAGAGTCCAGGACAGGGAAGAGAGGGGCGAAGTTAGTCCAGAGGCATTTTTCAGAGGTCCTACAACGTTAGGCTACTATACAGATTTTTCCGTAAGCGGTAGAGAACAGCTTTTGCAAAGCTTTATATCCAACGGTGGATGCAACTTGAGCTGTATTTTAGGAAGATAAATCTGGAAGTCTCAGATGAGCAGTGTCTCTCAAAGTGTGGTTCTCAGACCACCAACAGCATCAGCATCATATGGCAGCATGTTTGCAATTTAAATTCTTGTCCCCTCCACCTCGGGCCTACTGAATCAGAAACTGTGGGGGCCAGCAATCTATTTTATCAAGTCCTCTAGGGTATTCTGATACACACCCAAGTTTGAGAACCACTGGCCTAGAAGGAGGGGAAACTGGGAATGGAGACCAGACAGGAGGCAGCAGGGCCAAGAATCTGCAGTGTTGTAAAAACTCCCTGAGCTCCTTAGCCAGGCTCGGCAACCACCATCGTAGCCCGAAGTGTGTGGGCTCTGGAGCTACTGTTTTGAACTTTGGCTCTGGCACTCTGTGTGACCCCAGGCCAGCCACTCGCCCTCTCTGAACCTGTACCCTCATCTGCAATGAGCAAGGTGGACAAGATGATCTCTAAGGGCCCTCTCAACTAGTCTAGAAGAAATACGGGATGGGGGTACACTCTGAGGTGGGTGGGCTGCCCAGGGAACCTTATACCTTGGAAGCCTTACACCTTCCATCAGCCCTGCCTCAACCCCGGGAGGAGCAGGGGATGGGAGTGGGGCCCTCAGACCCACGGCTGGGGGTGGGAGGGAGGGGAGGACAGCCTGGAGCAGGTCTGAGGAAGCCTGGGGGGCTCTCTTCCTCTAGATTTCCTGGACTTATGCCCTGGGCAAGCAGCAGGTCAGTTTCTACCAGGTCCTGTTGCAGGAGGTGGCCAAGACAAATGACAATGAGCCACCCAAGGCAAAGAATCGCCCATGGATCTTCAACAAGATCTTGGGCACCACCGTCAAGCTGATGGAACTGAAGCCTAACATGACTTACTGCCTCACCGTCCGTGCAGCCAACACAGCTGGGGTGGGGAAGTGGTGCAAGCCCTACAAAGTGAGCCCTGGGAGAGGAGAGCCCGTGGGGGCGGGGGGTGGTTGGGGAGCGGCAGGGAGAGAGGTCTGAGCCAGGGGTTTTGGAGGCTGGGGACACCCTGATGCCCCCACGGCTCTTCTTCCTGCTGGCTGTCTTTCTGCCTGGGAGCATGAGCATGAATTCCAGGATGCTTTCTTCTGGGAGTTGAAGGATTAAGCCCCTGTGGGGCCCACTGGGGAATGCAAACTCATCTATTCACCAGCATCTCTGTAATGTCCAGCTTCCAATGCCGTTAGCTTTGGGATTCTTCAACTCAGTACTAAGAATTGTGAGCAGGCCAGGGAGTGAAGGGCATTGAGGGAACACAGGGAAGAGGCAAAAGGGGGACAAAGAAGGGAAGGGAGGTGGGCAGGGGCGTGGGGGGAGGCCTGAGGACAGATAGCTCTGGGGTTGGAAACCTCACACAACAGGGAAGGCATGGGTTCGTACCTGTTTCGGGTGCCCATGAGTAGGTGGTAAGGCTATCCAAGACCCCACCTGACCAACAAAGAGCTGAGCTAGGGTCAGGTCTGGGAAGGAATTCTGAGGGGTTGTGTTTTATTTCAGTTTGCAACCGTGGCCGCTGACTTGAACAGCTTCCCTGAGAACAACCCCATCCAGATCACTGTGCAGCGCAAGGAACCCCAGAGGAAAACCGTGTCCCTAGGGCTGGAGGACATGCGGAAGCTCGAAGATCTGGAATACCTATTTCCCTACTAAGGAGGGCCCCAGGAAGCCCCTCACCTACCTTCAGCTTTAGCCCAGGGCTCTCAGGAACCAGAATCATGAGATGGGACCACCAGCACCATGCCAGGAACTGCTGACTAGCCCGCCCAGGGGCTGGTGGTGGTGGTCCCCAAACTCCACCCCTGGGTTGGGGCCAAGGCTAGGAGCTCTACTCACCTGGAGATGCCAGAGTCCAGGTCAGGTCTGCCACTGCCCACAGCTGCTAGGCATCCCCCTCCCCAGATTTGGGCTGGGTCCAGATCCCTCATTAAAGCACTGCAGGTCACCTAGCACCCCGACTTCTGTTTCATGCCAACAGCGGGGCGGGCTGCCATCCACCTTCCTAGCTTCTGCCGGGGCGGGGAGTCCAGGTTGGGGGGTAGGGGCCATGAAACACAAGTGTGGCCGGGCAATGGGATCCTATCCCCACCTACTGCTGGGCTCTGCCAACATCATCGCTGTCTCCATGCGAGGAAGAAATGTTACTCAAAGACCAGGAAAGACAGCAATGCTGGACAGAGGTGGTGGCAGCCTGTAGCTTGTCAACATGATTCGAGCTCTGGAAGGACAGGGTGCGAAGTGCACAGGTTGGGGGTGCGGTCTGATTTCCTCCTGGTTTTTCCTGGATGTGAGGGCACGGACAAACCGTTTAAGCTCCCCGGGCTGGTTCAGGGATGCGAGAACCCTACAAGCATGACTGCAGGGTTACCGTGAGGCTCACGGGAGTGCACGGCAGAACAAGTACCCGTGCAGGGTAGGCACTCGGCAGTCGGCGCACCCCCTTTGCCCTTCGTGCAGCCTCAGTGCAGAGACGTGCGAGGTGGAGACTGAGAAGCGGAGCGTGAGTGCAGGGTGGGGGGAGGGACAAGAGGTTAGAAACGCCATGGCCCTGGGCGGTCCGTACAAGGACAGTTTAGAATCCACCCTGAGCAGATCACCTGAGCATTGAAACAGGAGAAAGTGTTGGCAGGATGCTTGGAAGGCAAGATCTTGGTCGAGGGTCTGAGGACATCCGGTAGAGATTCCCTTCATTCCATGAAAGCCGTCCTGGGCCAAAGAACCATTTTCCCCTGTCACGCCACACCCCCTGCTGCTGCAGCTCTCACCCTTGCACGCTCCGGGACAGCCAGGACAGCTGTCGCCTTCCGCTCTGTACCCCGAGAGCGCAGCACAGTGCTCGCCGCACCGCGGGACCTCGGGAGATGTGCCATGTGGGAGAGGCGCGGAGGAGAGCAGCCCTCGAGCAGCCCTGGCCCACACAGCTCCCTGCCGTGACGGAGGTGGTCTGATCCGTGCTGTCCTAGCCGTACGCTAGCGTCGCAGGACCGCATTCCTAGCCGTCCAGGGAAACAGAGACAGCGCACGTGGCTGGCGTCCACCACACTGGACAGCGCAGGCTCAGGTTTTCCTCTGGCCACTCTCCTGGGCTTCAGCCGGTCTCCCCGGCCTCTCCCTCGTAGGCACGGGGGAAAGAGATAAAAGGCAACTTCGGGGTCAGCAGGGTTTTGGTGCAGTCCAGAGGGAAGGGTTAGACAAACTGACTTAGCATAGTCCTCCAGTGAGCCTTGGGATTCTAGGACAAGGAACAACAACCCGAACACACAAAACAGAAGTGATTTATTTGGTCACAGAATCTCGGGTCTGACGCTGAGTAAAAAGAACACTTAGGAAAGGAGAAGGGGCGGCAGCAGGGCTCCAGTCATTGCCTGGCCCCCCACCACCAGCGAGGTACAGAGTGATGGCCAATGGCTGAGCTCACTGGTAGTCCCCTGTGACCTCTGCTCTCCTGCTCTGGGGAGGGACCCCACTGGGGGCTGTCCAAGGGCAGCAGGCCATGCTCATTTGCAGGGTCACCACCCTGGCCTTGGGTCTGTGTCAGGGCAGGCGGCTGGCAGCGGCAGGTCCAGGTGGGGGTCCCAAAGAACTTGGGGTTTCTCATCTCCTCCATCTGTGCAGAAGGGGAGGGAACAGCATGGGGATCCCATCTTGGGAAAGGGAGGCTGCCATATCATCCCAGGAGCCCACGACGGGGGAGAGCTTGTGGTTCACTCAGTCATCAAGAGCCTGGCTACCATCTCTGCTCTAACTACCCAAACTCAGGCGAGACGCCTGCTGCCTGCCCCAGCCAAGACCTCATCCCAGGGCCTGGCTGCTCGGATGCCCACCGGGGGCATCTAATGGCAAACAACGACTATTCTTTACAAGTACACACGCTTCAGCTTCCCAAGTGTGTTCACCTCCTATCTTGGAACGTCCCGTCTACCGAGGCTTGGTAACCCCCAGGAGGCAGGTGAAGCACGCTCTCTAAGACTGCGCAGTGAAAGCCAGAGCCAGGACTGGAACGGAGAACCATACTGCCTCTTGCTGGAGGGCCCCTGGGCTCGCCCCCTGGAGAGCACCGTCAGGGTCTCCCATATTCCCTGTAATTCCACAGCCCTCCCTTTTAACTACTGAGAGAACCTGACACCACACACTGTCTTCGGCCCCTGGAGAGCGCTTGGAATTCTCCACCCGAAGGGAAAGGTGCAAAGAGTGACCGACTTAACGGCAGGGGAGCCAAGCACACACTCACATCCGGAGGCATTTGTCCTTGCCACCACTTGCCACCCTCTGGCCATCTGGACTCCAGTCGACAGCATACACCTAACCCGAGGTGGGGGTTGGGGGAGGCAGGTCAGTGAGGAGGGTGGAGGGCGGGAGGGCCAGGCTTCAAGCCCACCACCCGCCCACCTCTGCTCACAAGGGTCCAGCCATACCTCATCTGCGTGGCCTGGCAGGTCCGCGGCCAGCTTCTGGGCCTTCACATCCCACACCTTCAGTGTGCTGTCGCTGCTGCCGCTGACCAGAAGCCGGCTATCGGCTGACCACGCGATCTGGTACACAGCAGCCACATGGCCACGCAGGGAAGCCAGGTACCTGAGCCAGGAAAAGGTGATGATGGGTATTAGATCTTCAAACATGTCTGAAGGGGGCCCCTACGCCCATAGCAGTGGTTCTCAACCTTAGCTGCCCATGAGAATTACCAGGGAACGTTTACAAAATCTCACTGCCTAGCCCCTACCCCAGTGTGATCATTACCAAGGTCATAACGATTTTATAAAACTTTTCCAAATGATGGGGCGCCTGGGTGGCTCAGTCGTTAAGCGTCTGCCTTCAGCTCGGGTCATGATCCCGGGGTCCTGGGATCGAGCCCCACATCGGGCTCCCTGCTCGGTGGGAAGCCTGCTTCTTCCTCTCCCACTCCCCCTGCTTGTGTTCCCTCTCTCGCTGTCTCTCTCTCTGTCAAATAAATAAATAAAATCTTTTAAAGAAAAAAAAAAAAACTTTTCCAAATGAGCTGCTTCTAGGGTGCCTCTTGCCAGGCCTCTGTACCTGGACAACTTTGTATGACTTAGAATCCAACGGAGCCATCTGCTTAGCCCATCTGTCTGATACCCCCCTAGCACAAGGTGCCTGCTGGCAGGTGGCATGGAGTAAGAGGGGGCCAGGCCCACCTGGAACTTTCAGAGCAATACAGATCAGCTACGTCTTTTGGACAAGATTAGGCCTCTCTGGGACTCTGTTTCCTATCTTGAAAAAGAAGGGCTGCCATGTGGCCCCAGCAAGGGTCTCCCTCATCCCTGTTCTCTTCTTTCCCGTGCCTCTGCCTCTCCTGTGACCTCATTAACCTCAAGGCCACGGTGCCTCATTACACCAGTGCTTCTCAGACTTTAACGGGAGCAGAATCACCTGGTGACCTTATGCAAATGCAGATTCTGAGATTCACAAGGTCAGGGTGGGGCCCGAGGTTCTGCATTGCTATCGAGCTCCCAGATGCTGCTGCAGCTGCCGGTGTGTAGACCACACTTTGAGGAGGGCCAGGAAATAATTACACCTCAAACCTATACTTCTGCCACATGCCTGGCCATCTTAAGATCATTTCTCTCCTTTGATATGAAAGGAGCTAGCATTTCAGTGCCCAAATATTGCCAGTCCTAAATATACCGTCTCACTTAACCCTGGTAATGAAGCTGAGAGGTAAGGTCTGCATATTACAAAAGAGGAAACAAAGCCTCAGAAAGTCTAGATGCTTGTGAAGGCCACACAGCCAGGAAGTGGCAGAGCCAAGCTCCTTCCAGAGGACTAGGGCCCTTCCTCTCCACGCCCTCACTCACCTACCCGTCCTGCCGTCCCACAGTTTGACGGACTTGTCGAAGGAGGCACTGGCGACAATGCGGGAGTCAGGGGAGAAGAGCACCTGGTTGATGAGGGCCTGGTGTCCCGTCATCCGTGCAAGGGGCTTCTTGTCCTCTGCTGGGGACCACAGGAATAAGGTGAAGTCGTCTGAGCCAGACACCAGCCTCTCTGGGCCCTGGCCCTAGGAGAGGCAGAAAGCACACCGTGTTGGACGTGGCCTCAGACAGGAGAGCCCGACCTCGGCAGCAAACACACCACTGATTACCCCACACCAGCACAGAGGCCAGCACTAGGAGAAATGAGGCCTGGCCAGCTACCAACTCACATGGGGTCTCTGGCAAGTCACTGCCCCCAAAAGGAAGCTTTATGCACATGGAATGGTTTCTAATCATTGTACACAATTACAAGAAAAAGCAAGGTACAGAATAGTGTGTTAAAAAAGGGAAGCACTGGGGCGCCTGGATGGTTCAGTTGGTTAAGCGTTCGACTCTTGATTTCGGCTCAGGTCATGATCTCAGGGTCGTAGAATCGAGCCCTGGGATGGGTCTGTGCTGGGCGTGGAGCCTGCTTAAGATTCTCTCTCTCCTCTGCAAACCACCCCCTTCCCTCTCTCTCTCAAAAGAAAAAAGGATTTTATATGTGGGTTTGTATGCATGTGTATGTATGAAGTCTCTGGAAGGAAACACAGGATACTAGTAGCACAGGGTGCTTCCAGAAGGAATGGAAGGGCAACAGGGATGCGAGACTTTTTCACTATCTACCTTTTTGTGTTCTTTGATCCTTGGACCACATAAATGTGTTACTTTTTTTTTTTTTTTTTTAAGATTTATTCATTTATTTATGAGAGAGCACAAGAGGGGGGAAGGTCAGAGGGAGAAGCAGGCTTCCTGCTGAGCAGGGAGCCCGATGAGGGACTCGATCCCGGGACTCCGGGATCATGACCTGAACCGAAGGCAGTTGCTTAACTGACTGAGCCACCCAGGTGCCCTTAAATGTGTTACTTTAAATAAAATAAAAAAGAGGGGCAGTGGGCTGAGTTGGTTGAGCGTCCAACTCTCGGTTTCAGCTCAGGTCATGACCTCGGGGTTATGAGATCAAGCCCCGTGTCAGGCTCCATGTTCAGCAAGACTACCTGAGATTCTCTCTCTCTCCCTCTCCACTCCTCCCCCTGCTCATGCTTGCACTCTCTCTCTCAAATAAATCTTAAAAAAAAAAATAAAGAGAAAATGCAATAAATAGATAAGCAAATAAATGAAACAAAATGATTAAAATGATCCCTATGTGTTAAGATTTTAGGAGTGTAAACTAGGATTATCACAAAGAACTTTCTGGAAAAGGAAAGGGGGGAGGGGCCTGGGTATCTGCAGTGTTTCAGGGACCAGTGGGGGACGAGTACAGAGCTGGGCATGCTGGCGGCTGGCATATACTCACCCGCACCAGATTGTATCGCCTCAGAGCCCCGTCCTTCAGCTCCTGCACTGTGGCCGGGTACCGGAGGGGAGAGGGGGAGATGAGGAGGCCGATTAGAAAATCCCACGCCAACAGCAAACACCCCGGCCCAGGTCCGAATCTCGCACATTAAGCCAGAGAAGCGGCTCCTTCCCAGGCAGCCCTCTCCCGCCCACTCACAGGCCCCTTGGAGGTCTTGGGCGTTAACCGAGGCCTCGGCTGGCTCAAAGGCGCCTGTACGCAGGGCGTAGTCCGTGCTGAGTGCCATGGTATTCACCCAGTGGCCGTGGCCTTGCAGAGTCCGGCACAGCACACCCTAGGGCAGAGGGAGTCAGGTGAGACACACTCCCACCCCACTCTCCACCCTAGGGAACCAGTACCCCCAGGTTAGCCCCAGAGGACAGTGATGCGGGACTCGGAATCAGGACCCTCGTTCATTGTGATCTTAATCGAATCACCCCTCTGGGCTCAAGTCTCTCCTCATGTCTAAAATGAGCATGTTTCATGGGAAGGAAGTGAAGTCTGTGGGAATACATGGGCTCCAGTCAAGTAACTCTGGGGTACAGCAGGTTCCATAAAGCTAACAGGCTTCCTAGAGTAGGAACGTCCGGCCTGTGCTAATGAACACTGCAACCTCCACTATCATGCAGCACCAACCACGGGACCCACCGTTCCCGAAGCGCCTCCCCGACCTGGATCCCAGGACCTACTGGCCAACCTGCCTTCCAGCCCCAGCATCCCGTGGCCTGAGATTCCCCCAGGCTTGGGTTCTGGACCCTCCCGGCTCTTACATCATGAGCCCTCCAGACTTTGATGGTGCGGTCCTGGGAGGCAGAGTAGAGAAGCCCGTCCCCTCCCCACCGGAGACAGGTGACTGACTGCGTGTGCCCGGTGAGGATGCGCTCACAGCGGCCCGCAGTCGTATCCCAGACCCGCACGCTGCCATCCTTGGAGCTGCTGGCCACATAGCGGCACGCCGGGTTCCTGGAGAGGGGGAGATGTGACCTCACTTCCGACCTGGCAATGCCCACAGCACGTCCCCATGCTCAGCTCAAGGGCCAGGGACAATGACACGAAGGCTTCCTGACCCCAAGATCAAGCTGCATTGCAAGGCAGCTCTCAGGCCCCATGATGAGCAGCCCCCTCTCAAGCAGCAACACACACTTGGAAGACTTGCCCCACTGCCTGCCATACCATGCCTGTTGGTCAGGCTGGCCATCTCGCCCCCTCAGCAGGGGAGAGGACAGTTTTGAGCCCCTAGCTCCTCATTCCCCCGCAGCTCCGTCAGTGTCACTTACGCATGGAGGGGCTCCCAGCTCAGGCCTGTGATCCACTTGCTGTGGCCAGCCAGGGCCCTGCCCACCTGCTTCCCTGTGCCTGGGTCCCACAGGAGAATCTGAAGGACAGAAGCTTACTCAATAACCCTCCCCGAACTGTCCCTGGGCCACCACAGGTCCCCGCCCACTGGCCCCAACCCATCCTTCCCTAAAGACCCCAGAACCTGATCTGACCCAACTCCTAGGAAGGGAGCCCAGAGTCCCTGCCTAGTTACCCTGACCACCACCTACCTGGCCATTCTTGCAGCCTGAGGCCAGCTTCTTGCCGTCTGGGGACCAGGATATGCTAAGCACCCAGTGTCTGTGTCCTAGAAAAGCAGGGGAGGGAGAAAGGAGGGAGCACATCTGTCTTTATTCCCAGTGCCTAGCAGTGCCTGGCACTTCTCAACTAGTCCCTGAATAAATGAGCAGTCGAACCAAAGGAGAGATGAGGCTTTCTAGGCAAAGGGACACTCTACCCCAAGTGCTAAAGCCATGCATCCTGCTGCACAGATAATACTTCTACTTTCTAATAATTCCTTACACGATACATGGTATAAAGCGTTTGCACACGTCCCTTATAATTCTCATAATAGCTCTAAAGTATGGAGCAAGAACGATTCCCAATTTTTCAGATGATAAAACTGAAGCTTGGGGAGCACGCCCTACATACACGAGATCACCCGGCCGGAAGCATCAGCACCAGCTGGGAACTTGACATGCACATTCTCAGGCCGCATCTCAGAACTAAGGAGGTCAAAACTCTAGGGGTGAGGCCCAGCAATCTGTATGTTAACAAGCCTCCCAGGTGATTCTGATGCATGGTCAAGTGCTCAAGTTTGAGAACCACTGTGGTCGAGGCTGGATTTAAGTCAGGTTCTCCTTGCTACCAGCCATCAAAATCCAGATTCTCCTTGCTATCAGCCGTCAGCACAACCCACAACCCCACACTGAACTCTCTGGTCCAGTTTGTATGTAGCCTGCTCAAAGGTGCGGTCTCTACCTAGAAACAGGCCGCTGCTAACTGGCCATGAAGGGGCTGAATCGGCTCTGGACCTCCTCAGGAACTAAAGGGCTGAGTAAATGACTGCACAACCGCCACTGGGTTAAGTTCCCCTACAGAGCTAAGTGCATACTGACCCTGGCATGTGAAATGTGGTGTCTCGGTGCTGAGATCCCAGAAGCGCACAGTGGTGTCTCCGGATCCACTGGCCAGGTACCTGGGGAAGAAGAGAGGCCACCTGACCTCTGCAGTGGGGCCAAGGGGTCGGGCCTACACCAGAACACTGCACATGTGCGTTTCTGCCACCTATTCAATTGTCTTCTGGGCATAGAATCTGGGGCTGGGCTTTTCTCTCTCCTCTGAGGAGAAATGTAACACTGATCCCATCTGGGAGAAGACCCCAGGCAGCCATTTCTCTCCTCTTCCTTTTCTAAAAGGAATGGCCACAGCTATTACCAGGATTGAAGCTGCTCATTATCCTCGTACGATTGCAAAACGCAAAGAAACTCCGTTTCACAGATGATGAATTAAGTCAGAAAGTGACTTGTCAGGGTCACACAGCTAGGGAGCTCGCAGCTCAGCTCTCCTGAGATCAAGTCCAGGAAGGATTCTTCCAAGGTGGGTGTCCTTCAAGACCAAACCCCACCAGGGAAGTCCCTAACCTGCAATTTGTGCCCAGAGCTCAGGTCTATGATAGGCAGCCTGAGGTCCTTTGATTGTAACTTGGGGTACCCTCCCCACCCCAGCAAGAGGCTGTACTCCCACACTCCACTCCACAATTCTGCAGTTGTCCTTACTTTCCTGTGGGGCTGAAAGCCACAGAAATGACCGCCTCGCTGTGACCTTCCAAAGAGCTGGTGCAGCGGGTCACAGCACGGACCCTGAAGATGGCCTGTGGCTGGTAGATGATGTCAAGGACCTTCTCTGTCTCCACTGCCTGTGACTCCAGCGTCTTCCCCAGTGACGAGATGATCTCGGCATCGTGGACATAGAAAGCCAGTGGCAAGGGATCCTCCTGGAGGGCAATGGCAAAGGGCAACTCCTCCATCAAAGGATAGGCAGGAGCACTCCCCACTGAGCTGTGGGCAGGTGAAGCTTTATTCTTTTCAGCCACTGTTTGGGATACCCCCCACCATGCCCACTGAGCAAGACCTTTTTTATCCTCAAAGAGTAACTGCAGGACACTTACATAGTACTTTAAAATCCTTTATCTGCATCTCACAACAACCCTGGGAGGTAGGCATCAATACTCCCACTTGACAGATGAGAAAACTGAGGCTCAGAGCAGCTACAAGTAATTAGCCCAATGTCCTATTGCTAATGACTAAGTGCTTCAGAAAGAAAATTAAAGTCCTGAATTAGTGTTCATATACAGAATTATGCAGTGTTTTCTAAACCACCACACCATGCCCTACAATGTATAAGCAGCATCCAAAAAACTGGTTGAAAATGCAGACTCTGGGGGCACCTGGGTGGCTCAGTCGGTGAAGCGTCTGCCTTCGGCTCAGGTCATGATCCCGGGGTCCTGGGATGGAGCCCCACCTCAGGCTCCCTGCTCAGCGGGGAGCCTGCTTCTCCCTCTGCCCCTCTCCCTGCTTGTGCGCTCTTTCTCTCAAATAAATATAAATAAAATCTTAAAAAAAAAAAAAGAAAGAAAGAAAGAAAGAAAAGAAAATGCAGACTCTGTTTCACTCCCAGAGTCTTGGTGTAGTAAATCTGGGGTGGGGTCCAGGTACTGTGTTTTTAAGCCCAGGTACTGTGTTTTTAAGCCCCTAGGCCCACCAGAGGGCAGCATTTTGATAAACCTGGCTTAGAAGAGCAAGGGTTTTTAATCTGACATTTGAGTTCCAATTCCAAATCTACCACCTACTGCGTAGCACCGTACAAATCACTGAATAGGCTCTGGGCCGCCCTGTAAGATGGGGATATTAACGCGGAGCTGTGTCGAGGAATTTGACGATGCACCCAATGCGTTCAAAATGCGGTCTCTCTCCCCAGATGGACCCTGAAGGCGCGCAAAGCGCGGTCACGCTGATTAGATCTCCTGACTCTTCCCCCGAAGTAGGTGGCCCTACCACGGACAAGCCGCCAGGGTGGTTCACCCACTGTCGCTGAGCAGTGGGACCCCCGAACCCCAGACCTCGGGTCTCCCGATCCCCTGCGGGCCGGACCAGGGCAGGGCCGCCCGCCCGGGCCGCCGCTCACCTGGGCCAGCAGCGCGTTGCACACGAGCTGCAGCTTGTCCGGGGTGATGTCCACGGGCACGTCGAACGGGGAGCCCAGCAGCTGCCCGCCCTCATCCTGGAACTGCACTAGCAGCCGTTGCACGTCGCGCGCCGCCGCCTCGTCCTGCGCCTACAAGCGCGTCGGGGGCTCAGCCACGCCGCCCGACCGGAAAGTCCCCACTGCCGCCTCCCTCTGGCCTCGGGGACCCGGGACCCGAGCGCCCCCGCCCGCACTCACGCACACCCACCGCCGCCGCCGCCGCCATCCCGCGTCCCCACGTGGAGGAGAAAGACTCCGGCGGGACGGAGCGCCGCCCCCGGGGTCGGGCAGCGCGGCAGGCCGCGACATCGCCCTCTGGTGTGGCGGAGGGGAAGTGTCACGTCGTGCGCGGTCCGGCGTGGCGGTGGGCGCCTGTGGTACCCCCCTCCTTGAACAGGTGGCCGTCGCCCCATTCAGTCCCTTCCAGTGCCGTGCAGGATACGAACGGCCTTTTGTCTCTGTAAAACAGGGATTCTTGTCCCACTTCATAGATGGGGAAATCGAGGCTCTGAGCGGTTTATTGATTTTCCCCAAACTCAAGAGACAGGAAATGGCGGAAGACTGAATTGGCTTGGTTCTGGGCAGCAGCAGCCTTGCAGGGGCGGCTTACAAAACCAGAGCTTGTTGGCTTGAAGGCGGAAATTATTATTTTTTTAAATGGATCAAATCAATTCATAATTCTTGAGTGCAAAAGCAAAACGTGTCTACAGTTTTCAACACTGTAAAGCAATAGCAACTATGATGGGAATGATAGCAACGTGTTAGGCGTTGTTCCGAGTGCTTTACCCATGTAACTCATTTAATCCTCACAAAAACCCTTCTGGCCCCACATTACAGATGAGGAGCTGAGGCAGAGACTGGCTAACATGAGGGCTTTTACCAGAAACCTGGGATCTTCCTTGGAGCTCTGCCCACACCCCGGGGGTCTCAAGCTCTGTCAGTATGGCCACCTTAACCTGTCCCGAATCTGTCTCCCCATCTCCTCTCTCACACTCTGGCCTGAGTCACCGTGATTGCATACAACAGCCTCTTCACTCGCCTCCCTGTTTCCACTCTTGCATCTTCCTGAGCATCCTCCACACTGCAACCAGGGTGATGTTTTCAAACAAAAGATCAGGTGTGTCACTGTCCACCCTAAAACCCTACAGTGGCTCCCATTATAAGCAGGACAAAGGTCAAACTCCTTATGATGCTCCACTCAACCTTTCTTACCTGTCCAGCCACTCCTCTCTCTTTAAGATCGAATTCTTCTGGCTTTTTCTTAGTTCTTCCAAGGCATGAACCTTCTTGCATCAGTGCCTTTGTACTTGCAGATTTCTTTGTCTGGAACTCTTATGGATTGAATTGTATCCCCCCCTCCCCAAATTCGTAGGTTGAAGCCCTAACCCCAGGGTCGCTGTATTTGGAGATAGAGCCTATATGGGAGTAATAAAGACTAAATGAGGTCATAAGAGTGCAGCCCTAGTCCGATAGGATTGGTGTCCCTATAAGAGATATCTCTTACATCTCTCCCGCTCTGTCTCTTTTCCCCTCTCTCTCTGCCCCACGCCTCCTCCTCACACAGAAAAGAGGCCATGTGAAGACAGTGAAAATGTGGCCATCTACAAGCCAGGAAGAGAAGCCTCACCAGAAACTAATGTTGATGGCACCTTTATCTTAAACTTCTAGACTCCAGAACTGTGAAAAAATACGCTTATTTTTCAAAAATTTCACTTATTCCAGCCATTCCGCCTGTGGTGTTTTCTTACAGCAGCCCAAGCAGACGAAGACAGGAACAATTCCTCATTCTTCAGGTCTTGCCTGAAATATGCATGCATTCGTTCAGCAAATGTCTCTGCCAGACATTGTTCTAGGAACTCTACATGTATTAACTCATGTAATCATTTACTCAGGAAACCTTCTCTGAAACAATTCTGTTTCCCCATTATGTGTTTTTTCAAAATATCCTGGTATTCTTTGTATTTAGAAATCACAGATCCATGGAATGATTTCATCCATTCATTCAATAGATATTGTTGAGCCCTTGTGTACACACTTTGATAGCCACTTGAAATATGTAAGTGAACAAAATAGACACAAATTCTTGTCCTCACAAGTGGTCTTGGCTTCCACTGTCATTCACACTTCCTGGTACATAGTAGATGCTTAAGAATTGGTTGGGGTGTGAATTACTGAATCAGGATTTTTTTTTTTTTGTATTGTTTTGTTTTCTAAGATTTTATTTATTTATTTGACACAGAGAGAAAGAGAGAGAGAGCGCACAAGCAGGAGGAGTGGCAGGCAGAGGGGGAGGGAGAAGCAGGCTCCCCGCTGAGCAGGGAACCCGAAGTGGGGCTTGATCCCAGGACCCCAGGATCATGACCCGAGCCAAAGGCAGATGCTTAACCAACTGAGCCACCCAGGTGCCCCTGAATCAGGATTTGAATCTAAGATCCCTTGGACCTAAAGTCAGAGAACTTGAGTTTTCTGCCAGTGGCAGGATCCTTTATCACATGACTTCAATGCTACAGAGAGCTTGCCCCATAAAGGGGCTCAAGGTTTAGGACACCATGATGGCAGGGAATCCCTCTCTACATTCATTCATGTATTTATTCAGTCAATAAACATGCATCAGACAAATATGCATCAGGGTTGAGCCTTGGGTCCAGAGGCGTAGTAGAAATCTCCTAGGTCATAGCTGTGTCCAAGGTTACAGAGCGAGGAGCAGAATCCAGTGTGGGTGACCCACCTATGTTTTTCTTCAGTGCACTTCTCTGCCCTGGTCAGGTAGGTTTGAGGATATATGCGGGGAGGGGCCAAAATGGCGGTAAGTGAAGCAAAGCATCAGCATGGAGACACTATTCATTCATCCATTCATTCATTGAGGAGACCCGCATTGGGCACTGACTCTGACAGGCTCTGTGCCAGGCTGAGGGGTTGGGGGGGTGACAGCCAAACTGCATGAGATGCTGTCCTTTGTTCTTGCCCCCTGGGAGGGAGCTCACGACCCAGGTTTGGAGACACTGGAAGGCGAGAGAGTTCTGAGTCCAAGTAGGACTGACTCAAATTCGTCTCAGGAACCCTCAGTCAGGTGGGGAGAAACAAGTCCTGCCCCAGGGGAGACCTGCTCTGGTGGTGAAAACAGTTTTTGTCCCAGGAAGATCCCCTTCCGAGACTCAGCTTTCCAGGAGAGTTCTGAGGTGGATTGGGGGTGGGGGTACAGTCCTTGGGCTCAGGGAATTCCTAGACTGACCCAGCTCCATTCAAGGAGAAGACTGTAGTCTAGTGCGGGATATGCAGAGCCCATCGTCCGGGAGCTCCCAGTCTTCTGGGAGAGGTAGACTGAATGCCTCCACTCCATACAGATGGTGGATGCAGGAGAAGGCGTGCACACTGAAACGAAGCACCCACTTGCACTTAACCGAGTTTGCAAGCCTCTCTGTCTTTCTGAAAAGGAAGGACCTTTTCAGCAATGAGTGCCGGAGGGGTTAAGGGACTTGTGGGCAAGTGGAAGAGGGGAAGGAACTCTCCTCCCCCCTTCCATCCCTCCTCCCTCCAGAAGGGCATTTCTGGAAGTGTCCAGTTGGTCCTGGACCTGGGCAGCTGCTCTGTCTAAGTCTGCCAGGCCCTCAGCTGTCACTCCGCTCCCAAAATAGCAGTGGTTGGGGGAGGGAGAGGAGGTTGTTTATCTGGGATGGACGGGGACAAGGGGCATTATAGCTGTGCGTAGGGAGGGGGTCTCTCTCCTTTCTGGATCTTTCTCTCACTCTTTGTGGTATGAGTGCCTGAGTCCAGGATGGCCCCTGAACAGGACGCTGGGGCAGAGGTTAGTCAGTGCTCCCACATGGTAATGACTGTCCAGTCTGGGGAGGGGAGGGCCCTGAGTATCAATGACAGACTCCAGGGGCACCTGCCCCTGTGGCCAAATATGGTCTGGAGCCCCTGGCAGGGGTGATAAAGCCTCTTGGGTGGGGGAGGGGACAGACTAAGGCTTGGTGTCCGGGGGTTCACGAGGGAGCTCAGCAGAGCAGCATCACAGGACGACAGACCAGGAGCACTGTCCTCTAAGCAAGTGAGCCCCCCTGGGGGGTGCCCCAGACTGGGGAGGGAGAAGGGGGACAGAGAAGAACTTGTAAGGCTTGCAGTGAGAATTCAGGCCTTTGGTGCGTGGGGTGGCTTCACCTGTCCTGCTGGGAGGGACGGAGAGGGAGGCACAGGGACTCTGAGACTCCCTCAACCATGCTATTCTCCAAGCAAATGCTATCAAGTCCTCCCAGGGGGGATGGATTCGGGGGTGATGGGGGTGGGTCTTTTCCAGGCAGAACCCTCACCTTCCATCCTGGTCGGAGGAGACCCTGGGGCTCCAGACCTCAGGCCAGGAGTCCAGCTCCGGGTCTGGAGTGAGGGGCCGGCCAGACGGAGCTGCTCCTGTCCCGACAGATGGCGGAGGCCGAAGCAGTGCAGCTGAAGGAGGAAGGGAACAGGCATTTCCAGCTCCAGGACTACAAGGCTGCAACGAAAAGCTATAGCCAGGCCCTGAAGCTGACCAAGGATAAGGCGCTGCTGGCCACGCTCTATCGGAACCGGGCAGCCTGTGGCCTAAAAACGGTCTGGAGCGGGCAGGGCGGGAGGCTGAGGGCCAGGGCTGGGAGGCAGGGGTATGGAGGCAGCCCCCCAGCCTGATGGGCATTGTCCATTGTTCCAGCCCTCTCTCCCGGACCCCTCAGGTTGGAGCAGGGCACCTCCCACTGCTTTCCTGGACCCACTGCCTGACCCACTCCTCCCGGAGACAGAAATTCCTCCAGTTGGCAGTCAACCTAATGGGCACTGGCATCACGCCAGGGGTTTTTAAATGTTATTTCGAGGCATCTTACTAACAGCCCAGTTAGCTACTGTTACGTGCCCATATCGCAGATGACAAACTCAGGGCTCAGAGGGCTCCATAACCTGCCAAGATCTCCCAGGTAATTAGCAGCAGAGCCCAGATTCAGACCCAAGATTGCTTAATGCCAGAGCTCATCCACTCCTCCATGCCCAGCGAATGAGGGGCCCGCCCTTGGGCCCCCGACAGCCAGCAACTCCCCAGCAAACCCTCTCTGGCTGCCTCCGCGTTGGGCCCACCTTAACCCTGGTTCCTTCTTCTTCCCCCTTTCTCAGGAGAGCTACGTTCAGGCGGCTTCAGATGCCTCTAGAGGTGAGCGCCCCTCCCCCAAACTCCACCCCCACCCCCAGCATCCCTGTTTTGTCTAAGAAGCTCTTTATCAATTGAAGGAATTACAGATCGTGTAAATGTCATCCTAGGCATTGTAGGCGGGCTTCAGATGTCCAGAGAGGCCATCCCTAAATTTTTGCATTTTTGCAACTCGCATTATATGTTAAATCATAGGTCAAGGGAGATACTTTTGTTAAAAGATGTTTCCGAAAATCCTTATGTCATGGTAATGCACAACCTCCTCTGTTGTAAATTAGGGTATGGTCCTCCTGCGGCCCCAGGACCAGGGCATCATCCAGTTCACTCTGTGGGATCGGGCTCCCTGAGGGGAGGAGGGAGGCAATAGCCCAGTCCACAGGGACCAGGGAGAAATGAACATTAAAATCAACAACAACAACAACAACAACAAAAACCTTTAAACTTAACTTTAGCTTCAACTTAGGCTTAAACTTCAGTCATGCCGGCTTAAGTGCATCATCAAAATGGGAAGACTTCTCTTGGCTGCAGGTGTTGTGTTCTGATCTGATTACTATTCTTTTAGGAGGAAGAGAGATAGTCTGAAGTGAGTTCAGAAGGGAGGGAAGCAGCTGGAGAGGGGCCTGGAAATACAACCTCTGACGAGCAGTTGAGGGATGTGGCAATATTTAGCTCAGGGAAGGCAATTCCCAGGTGGGATGGAGAGCTGCCTTCAAATACCTAAAAGGCTGTCACAAGGAGGAAGGATTGGATTTCAACTCAGGGGTTCCAGGGCTGAACTTAGGACAAAAGGACAAATTCACAGGGAGATGTATTTCAGGTAGGAAGAGGGAAGGGCTTTCTTGATGGAGCTGCTTGGCTGCCTTGAGAAGGAGGGAGCTCCCCATTGCTGGAGGTATGCAAGTACCCGTTGGATGAGCACTTGGCTGGGATCATGACGTAGAAGAGACTGAAGCATCAGGGGCTAGATGAGATGGCCCTTAAGCTCCCTTCTGACCTTGAGACTATGATTCTTACTGCGTCCCTGACAAAGGGGAGCCTTGGGCCAGATAGTCCACATGGGTGGATAATCTCCACTGAAGACACAGAAGCCCTGCAACTGGGGACAGTGGCAGGGAAGGGAGGATGGTGGTCTGCAGCCCAGGCCCCTGAGGCGGCCCTGTCTCCTTCGTTAGCTATTGACATCAACTCCTCGGACATCAAGGCTCTATATCGGCGATGCCAGGCACTGGAGCACCTGGGGAAGCTGGACCAGGCCTTCAAGGACGTGCAGCGCTGTGCCACCCTCGAGCCACGAAACCAAAACTTCCAGGACACGCTGAGGAGGCTCAACACCAGCATCCAAGAGAAGGTGAGCTGGACTCCTTCCCGCAAGCCTTGGCCGGCCTCCCCCCACTCCTAGTAGGGACAAGTTAGGGAAGCAGGCCATCAGGGGAGGTTTAACCCTATCTCTCCACTCTTGGTTGGAGTGAACACCTGGCACAGGCAGGTGTCATAGAAGAGCCAAGCAGATGCACGCATCCACCCATCTTTGAATGATCAGAGATGCTTGTTTGAGGGAGCAAGCCAGCCAGGACCAGAACATGGCTCTCTTAAATTTCAGGTGGAGATTTTTTTTTTTTTAATTTTATTATGTTATGTTAGTCACCATACAATACATCATTAGTTTCTGATGTAGTGATCCACTATCCATTGTTTTCGTATAACACCCAGTGCTCCATGCAGTACGTGCCCTCCTTAATACCCATCACCGGGCTAACCAATCCCCCCTCCCCCCTCCCCTCTGAAACCCTGTTTGTTTCTCGGGTCCATAGTCTCTCATGGTTCATCTCTCCCTCCAATTCCGCCCCCCCCCGCCATTTTTCCCTTCCTCAGGTGAAGATTTAAAAAAAAAAATTGTAACTTAATATATATGTAACATGATCTTCCTCTCTTTCTAGGAGGACAAAGACAGTATTGAGGAGAGGGTATTGCTGAATGATAGAGAGTCAGGAGCCAGGAGGAACAGGAAATCTTTTCTAGGAAAATGGAGTGGGGTGGGGAGAACTTGGATCAGAGGTGAGGACTCCTGCATCCTAGTCCTGGCTTAGGTACTAATTTTCTCAGGGATCCCTTGGGGTGTCAGCTCCTCCTCTGTAAGCGCAGGAGGGTAACAGATCACTAAGTTCCTTGCTCCGAGACTCAGTAACTCCTCTGTGCCTAGGGCAGCCCATGCCACCAGCACACTGTCCGGAGTGCAGACTCGGGGGCTGTGTAAACAAACCAAGGAGTGACCCAAGACGAGGTGGCCAACGAGAGACCCCCCCTAGGAGGAAATGAGCCTGGGATGGAAATAGGCAGGGCTGTGGACCAGCAGAACAAAAGAGTAGGAAGTACAGAAGGAGCTGACAAATGGGGGGTGATGCTCAGTTGGGTCATTTTATGGTAGATTCAGAGCACAGGATTTGGGGCTGGGGGTGTGAGGGATGAGACATTCAAACATAACGGTTTTAATTTGTGTGAAGAGATGCTTCAAAACTGCTTCAGATTTATGATCCTAGACACCTAGTTCTGTTTTAGCCCATGTGTAAGTATATAATAGCTAATTATTAACTAGACTGCAAAATTGGGGTGATGATCTGTAGCCTTCCAAGACTTGTGATGACCCAGTGGGATAGCGAACTTAACTAGACTGTCAGCCTTGTGGGGCAAGGACTTGATTTTGTTCACCACTCTACTCCCAGCATCTGCAACAGTGTCTGGCACGTAAGAGTTGTTCAGCAAATGTTTGTTGAATGAATGAGTGACAGCGTAGGGGCCCCGAGGAGATACCCTAATATTTACTGAGCCACCTGGAATGTGGACCCCTGCCTGCCTCCTTCCCCACTCCCTCCTCTCTCCTCAGCTCCGTGTGCAGTTCTCCACGGACTCCAGGGTACAGAAGATGTTCGAGATCCTCCTGGACGAAAACAGTGAAGCTGACAAGCTGGAGAAGGTGCGTGCTGGGCAACCGGCCGGCCAGCAGAGGGCGCACGCGGGGCACCCACCCCCATAACTGCTTCCGCTGCAGGCCTGGCCCCTATCTCTGGACAGTGACTCCCGGACTGCTTGGGGGGGGGGGGGGGGAGGAGGGCGTCCTCTCGGAAGAAGTGAACAAAAATAGGCCAAAGTTTAAGCACTTTGGAAAATTCCCTAATTCTGGCTATAAAGTCCAGGACTAGAGTGAGACTGAGGAGGAGTCATGTGGCAGGGTTGGAGTCTTTATTTAAATTTTTGATATTTTGTTCACCATGGATTTTTTTTTTTTGCGTTGCATTGCATTGATTTTGATATTTTAAAATATTGCATTAGATATTATTTATCTTGATTGCTGAGGTTTTTTATGTCCCTGTAAATTTTGCACCCAAGGCAAGTGCCTCACTTGCCATACCGTGGTTTCCACCCTGAGAACGTTAAAAATGGCATGTTAAAATAATGTTCTATTTCATTATAAATTATTGCAAAAATTCATCCTGAACATGAAAATATTTGCTCATGATACCATCCTCTTAGCCAAATTTGTTGCCTTTTTTTTTTTTAATGTTCCCTTCTGGTCTTTCTTCAGAGGAAACAAATTGAACATCTGAATGTTTTGTTTTGTTTTGTTTAAAGATTTTATTTATTCATTTGACAGAGAGAGACACAGCAAGAAAGGGAACACAAGCAGGGGGAGTGGAAGAGGGAGAAGCAGGCCTCCCGCAGAACAGGGAGCCCGATGCAGGGCTCGATCCCAGGACCCTGGGATCATGACCTGAGCCGAAGGCAGCTGCTTATCGACTGAGCCACCCAGGCGCCCTGAACATCTGAATGTTTTGTATTTATAAGAATTTGACAGACAATGCCTGAGGAATTTTTGTTAGTCAATAAGTCTATATAATATGCAAATACCTTTTATAACAAACTGTTGTGAGGACTTAGTGAGTTGTTATTGATAAATGTACCTGGACAAGTACAAAGCCCTTGACTGGTAGAGTGATGATGGTTCTGGTGGCGCTTGTCTGGGATTCTCTCACCCATCTCCTCCCCAGCATTCCACTCCTCTGTTTGCTTACCTTCTCCTGCCTCATGAGTTCTTCCCCCAACCCCAGCTTCTCAGGTCCTGCTGAGGCCTCCTCTCCTGATCTGGGGCCCTTTAAGGTATATGTATCCTCAAGGCTTTAGAGTGGGAAGACATTGGGGAACTTTCTAGCTCAACTGCCTAATTTTGGAATCTGGGATCCAGAGAGGTGCCATGACTTGCCCAAGTTCACACAGCTAGCACATCGCAGAATCAGTACTCACACAGAACTTTCAAGACCCATCTCCTGCTCTCTCTGCCCACCACCTTCCACCTTCCTGAGAACCCCTGTAACTTCAGATTGTCCTGAACAGATAAACAAACAAACCCCAAATGCCAAAACCATATTCAAGGGAAAATTTTAAAGGAAAAGAATTCTCCATGTGCAAACACTTCACTTCTGTTAAAAGATAAACCAAGGCATATTAATAATTTTGAGTTTATTTGGACAAAATCTATTCAAATGGGGTAGCAACCAAACAGGAAGTGGTTAGGAGCTCTCCACCCACAAGAGCTGGGGGAAAGACTTATAGAAAAGAGGTAGAAACGAAGCAACCAGATTATTTGATTGGCTATAGCTTAAGCAGTTACATTACTTGGGGGGCGTCTGGGTGGCTCAGTCGTTAAGCGTCTGCCTTCGGCTCAGGTCATGATTCCAGGTCCTGGGATCGAGCCCCACATCAGGCTCCCTGCTCGGCGGGAAGCCTGCTTCTCCCTCTCCCACTCCCCCTGCTGTATTCCCTCTCTCGCTGTGTCTCTCTCTGTCAAATAAATAAATAAAATCTTAAAAAAAAAAAAAAAAGCAGTTACGTTACTTGGAAAAGCCTAGTTGGCTGTAATAGTTGTTCTTACGTTTAGACTTTTTTTAATTTTTAAATTTTTAAAAAAGGTTTTATTTATTTATTTGAGAGAGAGAGAGTGAGAATGAGCAGGGGGAGGGAGAAGCAGGCTCCCCGCTGAGCAGGGAGCCGGACATGGGGCTTAATTCCAGGACCCTGGGATCATGACCGTGCAGAAGGCAGACACCGACTGAGCCACCCAGGCGCCCTTAAGTTTTGATTTCTTAATTCTGAGACATTATAGGCTTAGGTTTGTGTTTGCTTACATTAGCTGCTAGGGCATTAAAGCCACTCGCTCTAAGGGCCTCCTTGTTTAATTAATTTAACACTTCAATACATTTTTTTAGTCCTTATCCATAAGCATATATACACAGTTTTGTTTTAATGTAAGTGCAATCAGAGTGAACCTACTATTTGGATTCTGCTTACCAGTGCTTTTCTTTTTCTTTTTTTCCAATTTGCTGGGTCATCTTTTTATTTATGACTTCAGTGGCTATACACTATTTTGTCCAGTTTGCCTTTATGCAAGTTACTTTGTTTCTTCTTTTGAATCATATTCTTAGGCTACATCTCCAGGGGTTTGATTACAGGGAAAGAATCCAGTATAAAGATGTTTTGAAAATCCAGTCCTGGTGCCTGGGTGGCTCAGTCAGTTGAGCATCTGCCTTCAGCTCCGGTCATGATCCTGGGGTCCTGGGATAGAGCCCCACAGTCATCCGTCTCCCTGCTCATCGGGGAGCCTGCTTCTCTCTCTGCCCCTCTGCTCCTGCTTGCGCTCTCTCTCTTTCTCTCTCTCTCTCTTGCTGGCTCTCTCTCAAATAAATAAATAAATAAAATCTTAAAAAAACAAAGAAAAGAAAATCCAGTCCTTACACCAGCCCCTGCATCGGCCCCTGGCCAAGACTTTGGGACCCCCACCTCCTCCATGACCCTCATTGTGTCCTCCCCCCTCAGGCTGCCAACAACCTCATCGTCCTAGGGCGTGAAGAAGCAGGGGCTGAGATGATCTTCCAAAACAACGGAGTGGGCCTGCTGCTGCAGCTCATGGACACCAAGAGGCCCGAGCTGGTGCTGGCCGCCGTGCGGACCCTGTCGGGCTTGTGCAGTGGCCACCGAGCGAGGGTGAGGGTGACATGTGGGCGGGGAGCGGCCAGCATAAATAGACCCTGATACAAAGTCTAAGGTGTCCCCCCCCATCCTTGATTGTATGGTTCTGGATTCAACGGAGATTGATCCTCTGCATTTCCCTTTGAGCTGGAAATGCCTTTATGCAAAGATAAGGTTATTGAAAGTGGTTTATGAGGCAGAGCTGAATGCAAAGGCTATGGTGGTTGGCATTTATCATACTAAATCTCCCAAACCCAGTGTGTATCGTACACTTGGAGCACATCTCAATGCGGACTCACCACATTGCACGTGCTCAATGGCTCCCAGGTGGCAGGTGGCTCCCATGTCGGACAGCCCAGCTTTCAGCTTCTGGAAAGAGCCATGGCTTGTGTCACAGGTCTTCCCAGACCTTGGGCCCCACGAGGCACTGGCTGCCTGGGCTTATTTCCCTCCTGCACGGGCAGGGTGGGGATGGTCGTCCCCTACTTCCTCACCTGCACGGCAGCTGGAAGAGAGGGGCAGGCAGCTGATGGTGGGTCTTGCTGGGGGTTTAGGCCACGGTGATTCTCCATGCAGTCCGGATAGACAGAATCTGTGGCCTCATGGCCGTGGAGAACGAGGAGATGTCTCTGGCCGTCTGCAACCTGCTCCAGGCCATCATTGACTCTCTGTCAGGGGAGGACAAACGAGAACATCGAGGCAAGGACGAAGCCCTGGTTCTAGGTAGGAGGCGGTCTTCCGTGTTTGTCAAAGGGGTGGGGGCCAGGGAGAGTCAGTTTCCTCCTCTGATGGCTCAGTCCCTGTATGTGGAGGTGGCCTGGTTTTATTTTTATATTTATTTTCTAATAATAAAAGTAATAGAGTCATAGCAGCATCATTTTCAATAACTTAAAAGTGGAGGTGGGGCGCCCGGGTCACTCAGTCAGTTAGGCATCTGTCTTCAGCTCGGGTCATGATCCCAGGGTCCTGGGATCAAGCCCCAAGTCGGGTTCCCTTGCTCCGAGGGGAGCCTGCTTCTTCCTCTCCCTCTGCCTGCCGCTCCCCCTGCTTGTGCGCTCTCTCTCTCTCTGTCAAATAAATAAATAAAAATCTTTAAAAAAATAAAAATAAAAGTGGAGACAACTCAAGTGTCCACGCCGGGGTGAATGGATAGATAAAATGTGGTCTATACACACAATGGAATAATATTCCGCCTTCAAGAGGAAGGATATTCTGACACAGGCTACAACGTGAATGAACCTTGAGGACATTATGTGGAATGCAGTAAGCCAGTGATAAAAAGATCAGTGCTGCTTGATTCTACTTATATGAGGTATCTAGAGTAGTCCAAATCATGGAGACAGAAAGTAGGATGGTGGTCACTGAGGCTAGGAGAAGAGGAAATGAGTGGTTTAGTTTTGGTTTTTACAGGATAACAAAGTTCTGGAGATGGATGGTGATGATGGCAGCAAACAATGTGAATGTTCTTAATGCCACTCAGCTAGACACTTACAAATGTTTAAAATGAGGGGCGCCTGGGTGGCTCAGTTGGGCTCCCTGCTCAGCGGGGAGTCTGCTTCTCCCTCTCCCTCTGCCCCTCACTCCCACACCTCCTTGTGTTCTCTCTCTGTCAAATAAATAAATAAAATCTTTAAAAAAATGGTTAAAATGATAAATTTTATTCATGTATGTTTTAGCACAACTAGAAAAAAGTAACAGAGACTTCTTGGAAAAATTTGGAATATTTTAGAAATATGTAAAGATGAAAAAAAAAAACCTTACCTGTAACCCCCCCTCCAGATAATTATTATCACTGCCATATGTGTCTTTCCAGTCTTTTTTTTTTTTTTTTAAGATTTTATTTATTTCCTTAACAGAGAGAGAGAGAGCACAAGCAGGGAGAACGGCAGGCAGAGGGAGAGGGAGAAGCAGGCTCCCTGCAGAGCAGAGAGCCCCGCTAGGGGCTGGATCCCAGGGCTCTGAGATCATGACTTGAGCGAAGGCTGACACTTGACCGGCTGAGCCACCCAGCTGCCCCCTAGGTTCTTGATGTGGTTTTGACTTACTGTCGTAATGGTCAGCGAGTCATTCTTCTCCTGCCTGAACCACTGGGGGGTCCGACACGGCCTCACTCCTACAGCTGGTGGTGAACAGGACATGTCGGCCAGGACACCCTGGGTTTTCTCTCTGTGGCCTCTCTAGAGGGCAGCTTGGGTGTCTGTCAAGCATGGTGGCTGCATTCTCAATGGACCAGCCCCAACGTGCAAGTGCTTTTAAGCTCCTGGGAGTGCTGTAAGTCCCATGACCAACCTGGGGCCAGAGTGGAAGGGCGGACCCTGAAAGGGGTGGTTCTGCTGGCAGCCACAGCGTCCTTGGGAAGTAGAGAGCTGCTGGACATCTCTGCTAAAGAATTCTTCTAAATACTGATTTCAAATCCATCTCTTTGTAGCTTCCATCCCCCTCTGAGCCCAGTTCTGCCGTCTGGAGCCTCACAGAATAAGTCAGTTCTCTCACCCTTGTGACCCACCCTTATCCGGAAACAAACTATCAAGTCCACGGATGACTTTCCTTGTCCAGTTAGAGATAGCCTCAACCTTCATCCTTCATTTATATGACATTTTTGGGAGATCTTTCCTTTTCCGCCTGCCTGCCTGCCTCCCTCCCTCATTGCCTACCTGCTTGCTTCCCTGCCTCTCTGCTTCCCTCCTTGCCTGCCTCCCTGCCTGACTCCCTGCCTCTCCCCATGCCCACCTGCCTCCCTGCCTGCCTTTGGCTCCAACCTTAGAATGAGAGCAAAATTACCTAAGATGTAGAGAAGTCAGACAGGGCAGAAGCAGGAAAAAGCATTTACCTTTTAATCCCTCAGTGGGCAGGGAAGATGTGGCATCCCATCTGAGGCTTGAATTCAGGCCCCCGGCATGCCTGGATCTTCAGGGAGTAAGATATCTGTAAGGAGTATGAATTTCTTTTCTGGAAAACATTTTGTTAAATCAGTTTATTAAAAGCTACATGAAGTGCCTGTGGCTCCCTGCCAGTCATGCCTAGGAATAAGGAACTTTCTAAGAACCAGAGCTGTTCAAGTACGCGTGAGCTGTGGTAGAAGTCAGGGCGCAGTGCAGAGTGGCTGGAGGGCCACTTGGGGGTATTGTCTAGGGATTTCTCTCCCCTTTTGGGGGGTGAGATGGGCAATACTATACCTCCTGGGAAATTCCAACATCCAGGAAGCAGTGGATTCCGTATTTCCAGAGTCGTTCTGGAAGCCTCTGCCATTGCTGGTCCTATAGATCTGAGACTCCCTCCTCTCTCTTTACCCCTGTCGTCTCCTTCCTCAGACACCAAGAAGGACCTGAAGCAGATCACCAGCCACCTGCTCGACATGCTGGTCAGTAAGAAGGTGTCTGGCCAGGGCAGGGATCAGGCCCTGAACCTGCTCAATAAGAATGTCCCTAGGAAGGACCTCGCCATTCACGACAACTCACGTACCATCTATGTGGTGGATAACGGTGAGGAGGCGGGAGGGTCGGGGGCTCACTCCAGCCTTTTGAGTGGGCACCGGGGTCTCTGGCGCTGAGCAGAAAACAGAAGAGGTGTGGCCCTTGCCTGGGACAAGGCATTAGCAGTTAGGAACCACCAGGGGCTGGTGAAGATACAGATCAAGGCGCAGCTCTGAATTCAGGGCCTGAACACACCCAGAAAATGTCCAAACACACTGAAAAACACCTGGGCAGAGCTACCTCACCATGGGGGGCCATGCCAAAGACAAACAGGACTCCCCCAGCCATGGGGTAATGTTCCTGAAGTCTTGGTGTTGGCAAAATACTCCACGGCCTTCTAGAAGGGAGAAACGGCATTAAGTGTCCTATATATAAAGCACAGGAATGAGGTTCTAGCAGATAGTCCCTATCTATCTGGTCAGCTCCAGGGTGTTACACCTCTCCCAAATCAACTTTAATTGTTCGGGAGTCATATCCATGGCTTTATAATCTACTGTGATGAACTCCACAGGTTTAATAGCGCATAGATCATCCTTTGTTCTAAAGGCTCAGATTAGCTTTACCCCTTTGAAATGGATCTTCTTTTGATATTGCACTTCCTTGTTTGGTTTTCACAGGTCTCAGCAAAGTGTACAGTAACAGATTACTCTAGCTTATAAACCTCCTCCCTCAGCACCTCCCCTCCCCTCCCCAGTCCTGGTCTTCTCTGCATGTATTTCAAAGGGGGAACCACAGAACTCTTTCTCTCTTCACTAGGACTGAGGTCCAACCACACAGTTAAGGGCAAGGGCAGGTGGGGAGCAATATTTGTTACTCGAGGCACCAAAATAAAGAGCTCTTGGGTAAAAATAATGTGGACTCACGAATCCTGTTACACTAGTAAAAAGCTGCCTTTTTACTAGTGTAAAAAGTACATTGGGAGTACATTGTATGAGCTGGTCTGGGAGACTTGCACTGGGGAGCCATCAGAACACCAGCGTCAGGTGAGCTTTTGGGTTCAGGGAGGGGCGGTGATGGATGAGGACAAGGGCCAGAGTGTTCTAGCAGAAGAGGAATGAGATGCTCAAGGCAAGGGTGGGAATGGAAGGGCAGCGTGGGGGCTGAGGTTGGGGAGGTGGTGGCTGGTAGAGCAGGTGCATTCAGTGGCTCTCTCTGAGAGCTAGGCTGGGGAGTTTGGGTTGGTTCATCAACCCCCTTCCATGACTCCCCAGCCCTGCCAGTGCTTCTGTGGGGTGGTAAAGTATGCATGACAGAAAACATACTGCTGAGCACTTTTAATTGCCTCCTAGCGTCCAGAGTTTCATGCCTCCCAGCATCTACCTTGAGTGCTCTTCCTCCCCACTTACCTGCGCCAGCTAAGGTCAGACCAACTCGTAGCCACTCCTAAAACCTGGCTCTGAAGTCAAGCTTTCAGTTGTCCCAGAGGCAGCATGACATAACGGTTAATATCATGGGCTTTGAAGTCAGGCATGGCTGGGACGGTGTCCTTGCTGTGTCACTTACCAGCTGCGTGATCTTGGGCAACTTACTTGACTTCTCCGTGTCTTGGTTTTTCTGCTCTGAAAAAAAAACGGGAATAATGATTTTTAACCAGGGGTTTTTTGTTAGGATTAAACGAGGTAACGTGTATAAAGCTCTTGGCACATAGTAAGTGCTCAGAATCACTTACAGCTCTTAACTTTGTTGGAGCAAATTACCCCATCTGTGGTGTCATAACTCTGTCCTTATCACACCTTCTGTCCTTATCATAGGTTATTGTAATCTTTATATGACTGTTCCTTATTGCATTGTGAGCATTTTGAGGAGAGGATTACATCCTTAATTTCAGTATTTGCTACCTAAAAGGTGCTAATTTATTTATTCACGTATTCGTTCATTTATTCAACAGGTATGTAATGATTGGATTAGCCTAATGGGTAATAGGAAGTCAGTGAAGATTCTTCAATAGAAGAGAGGAGAAGCGGTAGTAATAACAAATAGCAAATGTAGCGTTTACTAAATAAATAATAAATGTTCATTGAGTGATGATGACATGTCTAGATTGGCCCCAGGTGGCTTCCATACATGATCTCATTGAGTCCTCAAACGCTCTGCTGTAGGTAGAATATGGTTCCCATTTTACAGAAATGAGGCCTGAGGAAGAGAGAATATCAGATAGTATTTGAGGAAGGTTATACATCAACCCACAGAATGTCAGCACTTGTACAGCCCCCTGAGATCAACTTGTCTTAATTTTGTAAATGTGAAAATAGAAGCCCAGCCACAGTGGGAGGTGAATTGCTCACCTAGGGGCAGAGTCAGGTGTAGAATGTGGGTCTCCTGGTCCCATGCCAGTGTCCTTCACTCTGGATAAGCCGTGTGCTGCCTAAAGGCACACTGGAGAGAAGCTGGTGTTAAGACAACCGAACAAGATGGTGTGTTTGTGAGGACAGACCCCAGCAGATCTGCCATCATCTGTCCTGCAGGCCTGAGGAAGATCCTGAAGGTGGTGGGGCAGGTTCCAGATTTGCCATCCTGCCTGCCTCTGACCGACAACACCCGCATGCTGGCCTCTATCCTCATCAACAAGCTCTACGATGACCTTCGCTGTGACCCAGAGCGCGACCACTTCCGCAAGATCTGTGAGGAGTACATCACGTGAGTCTCATGGGATCACTCTCTGTGTTAGTTATCGATGTCACCCCCAAATTTAGCAGCTTGAAGTAATAGTAACCATTCATTCTTTCACAATACGACAGCAGTTTGGGAGTGGCTAGGCTGCCTGGATCTGGCTTTGGGGCTCTCAGGAACTTACAGGCACATGTCGGCCTGGGCTGCCGTCATCTGAAGGCTTGACTGGGGCTGGAAGTTCTGCTTCCAAGATGGCGCGCTCTACTGGCTGGTTGTTGACAGGAGGGCTCCGTTCCTCCTGGTGTGGACCCGTCCATGGTTGCTTGAGTATCATTACCGTGTGGTAGCTGGCTTCCCCAGAGTGAGCGGATCAGAGAGAACGAGGCAGAAGTGGCAATGTCTTCTATAACCTAGCTCCGGAAGTCACACAGATCACTTCCACCACATTCTCTTTGTGAGAGGTGAGCCACGAGCATGGTCTACATTTCAGAGGAGAGAGTTAGGCTCTACCTTTTGCACGGAGGAGCGTCAAAATATTTTTGGACTTATTTTAAACCTATCACAAGCGCCTGCAGTTGAAAGAACAAATTTCAGCTTATCCAAGACGGAGACCTGGCGCTGTCGAGATTTTAAGCACTCTGCGGCCTCGCAGAGCCTAGACAGCAGACTGGGACCCTCAACAGTGGCCTTCTGGTCTCTGCACTGCCACTGTGCCATCGCTGTGACTCAGATGCTCCGAGTCTCTTTTTTCTTTATGTGTCCCCTTCCTTCTCCTCTCACTGCTACACCATCTTTTAACCCTTTATTCCAATGATCCTCATGCTTGTCAATTATTCAGACTTCTGGGACCCCCCCCCCCTTGACTCAGTAGTCTGGGCTGTGGCTCAGGAAGCTACAAGTTTAAAAAGTATCCCAGGTGAGTCTTGGGAGGGTGGAGACACTCTGCTTTTCCTTTCTCCCTTCCAGGAGTTGGCAAACTTTTCCTCTAAAGGACCAGAGTAAATATTTTACATTTGGTGGGATGTGCAGCCCTCTGTTGCATATTAAACAAAACAAAACAAAACAAAAAACAAACAAAAAAACCCTTTAAACTGTAAAAACCATTCTCAGCCTCCCAAATTTGGCCAAGCAGCCAAAGTTTGTCAGCTCCTGTTCCAACCCGTAGCTTCCGTCCCTGCCTGGATCAGTCACTGAGCCTGAGCGGCTGGGGTCACCTCCTGCAGCAGAGGTGCCTGAGGTGGGCCCTGCCCAAGGGTGTGAGCCACCCTGCTTCACCAGGCACTGCGGCAGGGGCTGGGGCGGGTGGAAGGAGCCGAGAAGGCAGCCCCTGACCGATTATGAAAGGCTCTGGCTTCCCTGGCACGGAGTGGGCATCGGAACTGGAGGGGCTCTCTGAGCTTCCAAAGCCGACCCTCTCCCCCACAGGGACTTGTCCAGGTCACCCAGCCTGCCAGCAGCAGATGCGGGATCACAGCCCAGATCTCCCAGTCTGGCTCGGTGTGGCCTTCTCCTGCCCAGACTACGCCGCCTTCTTTCTTCCCATTCATCACACTATGCACTTCTGGTCCCTCACATCAGACCGACCTGGGCAGATCATGGGAAGATCAGAAGACTTGTCATCTCTGACATCCCCACATGGAGATTCTCCCATAGAGTAGAGAGAGTCGATTCCAAAAGCAAGGCAGACCTTTCATTTGCTAGTGGGGGGGGCGGGTGCTGAGACCAGACAGGGGAGCAAGCAGCTCAGGCTACTGCATGACTAGGTCACACTGCAGAGTGATGCCGTGTGCCGGGCACCACGGTACCCTTCCGTGTTGGTGTGGCTGCAGTACTGTCCCGCTAGACATCCCAGCTGCTGGGAAGCCCGTGCACTGACAGCCCTCCCCTGTAACCTCTCTTGGGGACCTCCCTCAGCTGGAGACAGTCCCCAGGGCGGCCAGCATCCAATGACGCATCCCTACCCCCAGCTGGAAACAACTCTGGAATGTGTCCCCGCTGTAGCACTCATCACAGGCTGAGGCTTTATGCTGACTGAGTTGCAGCCCAACGTGTCCCTCTGCCCAGTCTTGCTTCCTTCCCTTCTCCAACGTGAGCTGATCCCAAGAGTTCTCCCTCAAAAACTTCCTACATGTCAATCCCCATCCATCTGAGTGTGCTTCTTGGGGACACAGCCCATGGCATGTCTGTTATATCACTTATCCTCACCGTAACTCTGATAAGTAGTAGTACTATACCATCAGTTTCTAGATCAAGAAGCTGAGGCTCAGAGAGGTTCAGTGAATTGCCCAAGGTCACACAGCACATGAGTGGTGGATCCGGGATGTGAATTCAAGTCTGTCTGCCCCCAAATCCCACACTCTTCCCCCCCACCTCAGCCAGTTCTCTTGACCACCTTGCCCTCTGTTTTAGGGGCAAGTTTGACCCCCAAGACATGGACAAGAACGTGATTGCCATTCAGACGGTGTCAGGGATCCTGCAAGGCCCCTTTGACCTGGGCAATCAGCTGTTAGGACTAAAAGGTGTGATGGAGCTGATGGTAGCGCTGTGCAGCTCGGAGCGCGAGGTAGACCAGCTGGTGGCCGTGGAGGCCCTCATCCACGCGTCCACCAAGCTTAACCGCGCCACCTTCATCATCACCAATGGCGTGTCACTGCTCAAAGAGATCTACAAGACCACCAGAAGCGAGAAGATCAAGATCCGCACACTGGTGGTGAGTGTTGGCACCAGATACGGTGCAGGGCACCAGGGACGCCAGGATGAACGGGGCGTGGCCCCTATCTGGGAGAAGTCCGCGCTGTAGGGGGCACTCGGACCCCCCCCCCCCGGGCCCCTGCAGAGCAGGGTGAAAGCAGGAGGCTCTGAGAACGGAGATGCAGAATGGCGGGCCCTTACTGTATAATCCCGGGGACATTTGCCTCCATGCTTTTGAACAACACTAACCCTGAGGAGCTTCTGTCCAACCAGTATTTTCAAAGCAAACTCTAAAAAGTCAGTTTGTGTCCTTAATCAGTTTCTGGATGGCACAGTTCACCTGTTTCAATGTTTCCGATTTCATTTTACAGAAAGTCTTTCCATGGGTCTTTTATGTTGCTTGTATACCATTACAGTGACAACTTGAGCCACTGATGTGTTTTCCTGTTTATATCAATTTTTAAAGGACTAATTATAGCTTCTGCCATCATGAGTTTTCTCTTATGGAAGGCACGTTTTCCTAATATGAGTGCAATTCTCCTGGGTAAAATTCTGCACATCTAAATTCGTTACCCACAAGGTCTGATTTCTGTGCCAGTTTTTGTACGAGAATAACCTTCACCGTTGCAGTTTCAGATAAGATGAGTATTGTCTTGTGCTTTTTCTTCAAAACACTAAACATCAGTGGGGTCCAAATGGCGATAGAAAGGGGCAGGGTGCAAAAGTCCAGCTTCGTGGGACGCCTGGGTGGCTCAGATGTTTAAGTGTCTGCCTTCAGCTCAGGTCATGATCCCAGGGTCCTGGGATCGAGCCCCGCATCGGGCTCGCTGCTCAGCGGGGAGCCTGCTTCTCCCTCTCCCTCTGCCTGCCACTCCCCCTGCTTGTGCTCTCTCTCTCTCTCTCTCTCTCTGACAAATAAATAAATAAAATCTTGAAGAAAAAAAAAGTCCAGCTTCGTGAGCATCTACCCTGTCTTAGAAGCTGAGCTCGGGGAAGGCATCTTGGAAGAGGTGACCCCTGAGCGGGGTTTTGTAGTAGGCATAGAGGTTTGTCCAAGCAAAGGTAAAGGGGCAAAGTGTTCCAGCCACAGGGACCTGTTTGAGCAAGGCCTTTTGTCCCCAAGTGTGTCTGACTCTACAAGCCTCTCCCTCTCCCCCGCCCCCCCAGGGACTCTGTAAGCTTGGCTCCGCGGGAGGCACGGACTACGGCCTCAGGCAATTTGCTGAAGGGTCCACAGAGAAGCTGGCCAAACAGTGTCGCAAGTAAGGGGGTCCTACTTCCTCAAGCCCGCCACCTCCTCTCTGGGATGTGCTCCAGAGGACACCACATTGTGAAAGGCCCCCCACCTACTACCCACTACCCTGAAATGGCTTCATCTCTTGACCTGAGCCCCAGCACCCTTGCCCAGTGCTCTTCCTCCCCAACTTCCAGGTGGCTGTGCAATGCATCCATAGATACTCGGACCCGGCGATGGGCAGTGGAGGGCCTGGCCTACCTCACGCTAGATGCTGACGTGAAAGACGACTTTGTCCAGGACATCCCTGCCCTGCAGGCCATGTTTGAGCTGGCCAAGGCAAGTGTGGCCCTGACCTCTGGCCTCAGGAAAGGTCTCCTGGGTTCAGGCTCACAGGGTCCTCTGCTGAACCTGGGAAATGAGACTCCTGTGTCTTCATCCCGGCTCTGGCCCTCCTACCCGTGTAAACCAGATTGGTTATTTCCCCCTGTCTGGCCCTTATTTTACCTGACCATAAAATGGGCTCATGACTCTTCATGGCTTCCAGGCAGTGGGAAGATGAATAAGAGGATGGTATTTTTTCCTGGGACCCTCAGGAAGTGAGGTGTTGAGGGACTGAGAGGCAGTGCTTAGCCCTTTCTGGGTCCCTTCCTCCTTCCCAGCGCCTCCTAGACTCCTTTCCTCCTCTGCTGGGCTAATGCCCTGGCTCTTTTCCACCACCAAAGGGAGGAGAGGAGGGAGGGAGTTTCCGCGGGGGCCAGACCAGAGGTGTCCAGTCCCTACCCCACCCCCACCAAAGCGTGCTGGCCTGGGCTTTTGAAAGAGGCACAGAGTAAGCTGCACACTCAGGGGGTCCCCACCCATGCTCTCAGGGGTGCTGTTGCAGGTGCAGGAGAAACTTCTGCCCACCCTGCATGAGCAGAGCCAGCTCCCAGTTCCTCCTCCCTCCTCCCTCTCCTGCCACCTGCTCTTCTCCAAGCTGGGCTGCATCAGCCACACTCCTCCCAAACCAACTCACCGGCCCGGCCAGGGAGCCGTCCCGGAAGCAGAGATGTTTTCTAAAGTTTCCTTTCTGCCTTTCTCCTCCTGCCCCCCCACCCCGTAACTCCAGACTGCTGATAAGACCATCCTGTACTCAGTGGCCACCACCCTGGTGAACTGCACCAACAGCTACGATGTCAAGGAGGTCATCCCTGAGCTGGTGCAGCTCGCCAAGTTCTCCAAGCAGCACGTGCCCGAGGAGCACCCTAAGGTAGGGCTAGGGATGACGCTGGAGGGGTCCCTGCCACCAGGCTGCCAGAGAGGTGAACGGAAAGGTAGTGATGTCTGGGTGCTCTGTGTGTGTGTGTGTGTGTGTGTGTGTGTGTGTGTGTGTGCGCGCGCTTGGGAGGACTTGCAATAGCACACAGAAAAATTGAAGAGGATCATGGATACATTTCCCCCACTAAGTGGTGCTCATTCCCCCCCAGTTTTAATGTTTACGTGGGGTGGGGGGTGAAGATCCAGCCATTTGTAGTCTGAAAATCAAATGGAGCCTTGATGAACGTTTATGTTGTTAGTTTCATGGACCTCAGACAGTGTATTTCATGTTTCCAACACTTACGGAAATTTTGTTTCCTGGGATATCTAGATTTGGGGCTATGGGTACTAAGTAGGAATAATGAGAGGGGGAGAGATGCCGGTCAGCAGTAGCCCAGATGTCACAAACCCCCTTGGGGCCCTCCCCAGGGATCCCCTGAACTCAAGGGTATGCTTTGTATGTGGTTTAAATATGAATGTATATGCATTGTGTTTCCAGCCTGTAAAAGACTTAGATTTGTTTAAATGGTCAACGTAATATAACCACATTGCAAAACAAACAAGAAGGTGGACAGCAGAGAAAAGAAAATGACTACTCATAATGACATCATCTCCCCTTGACCACTATCAGCATCTTGGTATATTATATTACCTACCAGAGGCTGTTTTTCTCTGTGCATCTTTTTTCTTTTCATAGTTATAATCAGAATGTTGTTATTATTTTGTGCCCAATTTTGGGAAAACACTTTAGGTGTTTTCCATATTGCTATGCCATTATTTTTTTTTAAAGTTTTTATTTAAATTCCAGTTAGCCTATAGTGTAATATTAGTTTCAGGTGTAGAATTTAATCAGAGGGAGAAGCAGACTCCCCGCTGAGCAGGGAGCCCTATGCGGGACTCGATCTCGGCACTCCGGGATCATGCCCTGAGCCAAAGGCAGTCGCTCAACCAACTGAGCCACCCAGGTGTCCCTGCTTTTTTTTTTTTTTTTTTTTATCAGAATCAGTTTTTAAAGCTGCATAGCGGCTCAGGTCATGATCCTGGAGTCCCTGGATCGAGTCCCGCATCGGGCTCCCTGCTCGGCAGGGAGTCTGCTTCTCCCTCTGACCCTCCCCCCTCTTGTGCTTTCTCTCTCTCTCTCTCTCTCTCAAATAAATAAATTTAAAAAAATAAAATCTTAAAAACTGACTCCTAGAACGACATAGCAGGTGGCAGGGATTAAGGAGGGCACTTGTCGTGATGAGCACCGGGTGATGTATGGAAGTGCTGAATCACTAAATTCTATCTGAAAGAGACAAGGGAACAGATTATCTTCTCAGAGCCTCCAGAAGGAACCAGCCCTACTGACACCTTGACTTTGGCCCAATGGGACTGATTTTAGATTTCTGACCTGGAAATATGTCAGCACTGGAAGTTTTAGAACTGGAAGATAATAAGTTGGGAAGTGGTTCTGCTGCTGTAAAGTTCAAATGTGGCTTCTAGAGATTGCACATGACGGCCAGCGTCTTCCCAGCCACTTCAAAAATTATCTGTAGAGACTGTTCAACCCTGGGGCAGACTTTGGATTTCCAGCACAACCCAATCCATTGTTATGTCAACTTTATCTGCTCCCTATCCCCTCTCCCTCCTGCCTAATCCCCCAACTCCCCCATCCAACTCCTCCCCTCCCCCCACCAATAAAAAGCCAACCTTTTGCAAAAAAAGGAATATTTGGGTTATCTAGGGTTTTGGATGATCTCTTTGATTTCACTTCTCTGTGAATGAAGATCTTTGGGATGATTTTCTTGCCACACCAGCTGCTCAGGCTCTGTACTGGGAGTGGGGGAGGGGGCAAGGAAGAGGAGAACATGCCAGAAACCCCCTTGGCTGTTGTTTGGGCAAAGGGAATCTGGAAGAGTATATCAGTTTCTAATTGCTGTGGTAACAAATTGCCACAAATGTAATGGCCTAAAACGACACAAACTTATTATCTTCCAGTTCTAAAACTTCCAGTGCTGACATATTTCCAGGTCAGAAATCTAAAATCAGTCCCATTGGGCCAAAGTCAAGGTGTCAGTAGGGCTGGTTCCTTCTGGAGGCTCTGAGAAGATAATCTGTTCCCTTGTCTCTTTCAGCTTCTAGAAGCCACCTTCCTTGGCTAGTGACCTTAAATCACTCCAGCTTCTTGCTTCTGTTGCTACACCTTCTATTAACTCTGACCCTCCTGCGTCCCTCTTGTTGAGACCCTCGTGATTATATTGGGCCTACCCAGATAATCCAGGATTATCTCCCTGTCTCAAGATCCTTTGATTTAATCCTATCTACAAAGTCCTTTTTTTGCTGTGTGAGGTACCGGCCACAGGTTCTGGGGATTAGGACGTGGACATCTTTGGGGGCCATTATTCAGCCTGCCACTAGCAGTCAGAAATGCACCACCTTTAGTTCCCATATAGTTTGGCCTGGTGCCCTGGCTCCTTCCCCACTGCCACCCTTTCGTCTCCCCAGGACAAGAAGGACTTTATAGACATGCGTGTGAAGCGGCTTCTGAAGGCTGGGGTCACCTCCGCGCTGACCTGCATGGTGAAAGCGGACAGTGCCATCCTCACCGACCAGACCAAAGAGCTGCTGGCCAGGTGGGGCTGCAGCGGGCCAGGGCTGGGGTCTGAGGGGTCTGGGGGGGAGGCTGGGCAGGGATAGAGGTGGCAGGGGTGTAAATGAGTGAATGAGTCATTGGGGGGCCTGGAGAGGAGACAGAAGGGGATCAACATCGAAAAGTGACGTGGCAGGGCAGGGATCACAGGTGGACATTTGCATTGGGTGGAAAGAGGTCACTGTCCATCCTGGTTACCTGTTTGCCAGGCCCTGTGTGGCACCTGCTCTTCCAGACAAAAGGCACAGTTTCTGTGCAGTGTGATGAGGAGGCAGACAGGCTCCCAGTTACGGTACAGTGGGGGAAACAGAGGGTTGGTTGGAGCACAAGCCAGACTGGAGGTAGGTGGGAGGGCAAACCAGGAAGGCTTCCTGGAGGATGTGACAACTCAGTGGAACCATGAAGGGAGACACAGAGTCACCGAAATGCCAGGGAGGAATGGTTCTGGGCAGAAGGGACAGCATCTACAGACGCTGAGGACAGAGGGAGAAGGAGTGAATGAGATGGGGTTCTCCTACAGTATGTCTGAAGTATGGGGTGCACAGGAAGGTACTAGTAAGACCGGAGAGGGGGACAAGGGCCAGATCATGGAGGTCCTGGGGTGCATCCAGGTTGAAGATTTTCTCCTGGTTGATGGGCAGCAAGGAGCCATTTGTTGTCTCCCCAAATAGGGAGTGAGTGGCTCTTTGCAGCCTCACTTGGCTTCACTTTCTCCCCAGCTCCTTATATCCATGGCAGTATCTGGCCAAGGTGGCTAATGCCGGGGGCAGCACTTTCTAGGGCTTCACCAGGTCTGACTGGCTGGCCTGCGGATGCCTGGGAAGGGTGCACATTATGTGTCCTTCATCCTCGCCCTACAGGGTATTCCTGGCACTCTGCGATAACCCTAAAGACCGAGGAACCATTGTGGCTCAAGGTGGTGGCAAGGTAATTGGTGGGATAAGGTTTGCCATCCTAGAAGGTGATCCATGGGGAGGAGTGTGTGTGTGTGTGTGTGTGTGTGTGTGTGTGCAAGTACACGCATGCTCTTTGCCTGGCCCAAGAATAATGTACCCTGTGCCCCAACCCAACCTCCTGGAATACTGTCCTGTCTGTGCTCATGGCCCCAAACTGTCTTCTGCCTGATTTTATGGTGTGGAATCCCAGTTATCCTCCTTGCTATTGGAAGGAAGCCCGGTACAGATGCACAGACCGTCGTGGACTTCACTGTAGAAGATTGGTCTTTGCATTCTTGCTTGTCCCCTTTTTAGCTGCAGAACTTTGGGCAAATTACTCAATCTCCCCGAGCCAGTTTCATCTGTAAAATGGGGGGAAAATTGCACAATCACTCTGCAGAATGTCACAAGGATTACAGAAAATACACTTAAAGTTTTGGTTCATAGTAGCCACTCAGGAAGTGGCTGCTGTGATGATTAGATTTGACTTAAGTCAGGGGGTCAACACAGATCCATTTGTTTCTCCAAAAACCAGCAGTGTGGATGGGTGGCGGAGAGTGTAGGTGAAGACATCGAAGTGTGCCGGGAAGCAAGGGAGTGAATCCCTGATTCTGTATTTAATCGTTCTCTGTGATGCTCAAGCCCTGCTTGTACCGCAGAGGCGGACAGCTGGAAAGGGCGGGTGGGAAGAGAGGCCTTCGATGTCCATGACGGAGGAGTGACCGTGCCTTCTCTTGCAGGCGCTGATTCCCCTGGCCTTGGAGGGCACGGATGTGGGCAAGGTGAAGGCCGCCCACGCTCTGGCAAAGATTGCCGCCGTCTCTAATCCAGACATCGCCTTCCCGGGGGAACGGGTGGGTGCCAGGTGCCAGGGTGGGTGGGATGGGGCAATGGGAGGAGTCTCCTCTGCTCCCAGGGACCTTTCCCCTTGTCGCCCTACCCCCGGCCTGGGAGGGGGCATGGTGCCATCACAGAGAGGGCAGTGAACTGGAGGTGCCTGGACTCCAGGCTTGGCTCTGCTTCTGACTTAATAGGACTGTCCTCTTAGAAACTGGGGTTATCGCATCTGCAAAGTAAGGGAAACAGTCCTGCCTCTCAGGGTCATTATGAAAGCTGCATCAGACAGTGGGTGGACAAGCATTTTGGAAATTCTAAAGCGGGGCACCTATAAATGGTAGGGTCTGGGGGCATATGGTCTCTGCCCGACTCACTTCTTGACCCTTCCACACAGGTGTATGAGGTGGTGCGGCCTCTCGTGAGTCTCCTGGACACACAGAGGGATGGGCTCCAGAACTACGAGGCTCTCCTGGGCCTCACGAATCTGTCTGGGCGGAGTGACAAACTCCGGTGAGTGAGGTGGGGAGGGAGGGAGCGGGGGTGGAGAGAGGCACCCCAGAAACTTCATATGTAGTGTGTGTGCTTTCCTCTGAGGACGGGATCGAAGGCAGGGGGTAGACACTTGCAGTGGAAGGGATTTGAGTTAGCCCATAGTGAACGTATGAAGGCAAAGGAGATCATAAAGACACTTCTTTCTGACTAAAGTAGTAAAAAAGATACCCAATGGATGGGTGGGGGTTCCTTCCTGGGAGCAAGGGGATGGGGGAGAGAATTAGGTTATGATTCTTTCAGTTGCAAGGAGCAGAAAACTCAACTGCAACTGGTTTAAGCATAAAAGGCATTTAATGACCCATGGAAATAAAAGTCTGGGGTGACGAGATGCGGGTGCGGCTAGATGCAGGCGTTACAAAGCTCCTCCACTTCCCTGTTTCTTTGCTTCTCTACTTTCCCTACTACTCCCCACTTTCCTACTTCTGTCCACTTCTCCTGCCTGTGTTGTCTTCATTCTCAAATGGGCTCTTCCCCTCTGTCACGATCACAAGGGTCACTCCGGACCTCACATCTTCTTGGCTTCATGTCCAGCAGGAGAGAAAGAGTTTCTCTTCTGCAGCAAAAAAACCGAAGAATCTAGCCTGGTGACATGTTCATCCCACAGCCCATGGCTATGACCAGGATGCTATGCTGTCATTTAGTTTATGCCCATTGGTGCCCTTCCTGGAACTGGGGGGCGGGATCAATGTCATCCAAACCATGTTGGCCGAGGATGTGGGAGGGAACCACCAGTAGGGCGGAATGGCCCTTGGGTGGCCAGAAACTCCAAATGATCACTACGGAGGACTCAGTGGCCTCCCTTCCCTACTTCTCACACCCTAGGCAGAAGATCTTTAAGGAGAGGGCCTTGCCTGACATTGAGAACTACATGTTCGAGAATCATGACCAGCTGCGGCAGGCGGCCACTGAATGCATGTGCAATATGGTGGTGAACAAGGAGGTGAGGTGGGCTCGGGATGGGGGCGGGCTCAGGATGGGGGTGGGGAGTGATCTTGGCATGAAGAGTCAAGCCACACAGCAGGGCCTGGCATGAGATTGAGGGTTACAGTGGTATTAAGGTAGCATTTTGCCAGAGAACGCAGGAACCCCTGTATTTCTCCTGGAGTGCAGCCCCCTTCCCTGTAGGGACCCTGAGAAGAATATATGTACCAAGGAGACAAGGAAAACACACAAAATAGTATTGTTCCTAGCTAAGGGTTTAACCCCTAGCTTGAGCTGGGTGAGATGGAAGGTACCATTTCCCTAAGTTACTTATGTCTGAATAATCTTGTAGCAGAGAAGGATATAAGACCAGGGCCTCTTAGAGGCCAAAAGAGGCTAGACCACTTACATTTTATCGAAGCTCCCCATACATAACAAAATGAAGAAAAGCAAACACAGATACAAAAATTTTAGGATATTTTAAATGTTAACATTTAATGAACTATTGCTGTTCCCATGGAAACTGCAATGCACTATAACTGTGTTCTTCACAGAGTAATTATAGGATTTATATACATAAAATGAATTCAGAACATGCCAATAGCTTCACGGTCCAGTAATGGGGAGAAATTATAACCATATGGTGAATGAATGTCTTCTTCTTTCCGTCCTGCCAGAGTAATGCTATGCCTGTAGGTATAACCTCATCAGGGGCAACAATAGGGCCAAATCTGAGGCCCTTCATGAACATGAGGCCCAGGCTAAGTGGCCCTTTTGGGCCCTCATATAGGGCTTACTGGGAGACCCGTTCTCTTTGCTCTCAATTCTTACCTCAAGGTCTTGGATCTTCCCACTGGTATAGAATGAAAACCCAACCCGTGAAAGCCTGTTGAAGTAAAATAAATCAAATCAAATCAAATCAATCAATCAATCAATCAATCTAAACAGGATCCACCGGGGAGCTGGCCTGAGGCTGGCCTGGGGGGCTGGCAGCCTCATGGGAGAAGAGAGTATATCCAAAGAAAGAGGAGGGGAGGGACGATGGGAAGGGGAGACAGGCTTCCTCTGGGAACATCAGCTGCTACAACAACCCAAATCAAAATAAAGCGGTCCCAACAGGATAGAAATTCATTTCTCACTCACATCACTTCTTGCTCACGTTTGGATCCAGTGGCTTTCTTCTAAGCAATGACTTGGATCCAGGCTTCTTCGACCATCAAGAACTATCCGCAACCCCCCACCCTAAAAAAGAACTGTCTCCCTCTCTGCCACTCTGGGAGTGGTCTCCACTTGAATGAGGAGAGAGACCACAGGAAAGGCCCCTATAGTTCTCCGCCATGGTAGCCTGGAAGCGACACCTATCACTTCCTCTCACATTCCATGATGAGAACTAGTTTATGGCCACATCTACATGTGAGAGGAGGGGGATGTAGTCCTTTGGGGGTATCTGCTTCCCAGTCACCACTGTGCCCCATGCACTGACCATCTGTCATCCTCTTGCCTCTGAGGACCACTGCTCCAGCTTCAGGGAGATGCAGGGGGAGGGTCATAACCTGGGCAGCCGTGACCGACCTTTGACCCTTTTAGAGCTCCACTTCTAGGAAACCTGACCCAACAAAATGCCCTTAAATGTGACCAACCAGATTTTACTGTGGAGCAGGTGGTGGTGGTGGTGGTGGGGATCAGTGAACTCTGAGACATATGAGGGCCCTGGGCCCTAGGAGGCTCTACTCCTGACTTTAGGGTCCGTGGGAAGCTCGTCCTTCTCCTGTTGAATGGTACAGCAGTTCTCCCTCTGTCCCCTGCTCTTGCCCAACCCCTGCACCTTCAGGGACTGCAAAGTCATTTTATGGCAGACCCTGAAGGCCCATCTGTTGTGGGAGAAGCATACCAGGCTTCCCCAAAGAGAAGTGAAACATGGCTCTTTGGGCAACATCTACCATTCATGGGTGTGTGCCTGCCCTTTCCCCTGGTGTGGGTAGCTGAATGCAAACAGAAGTGGTGGCACATGCCGTATGGAGAACCCCTAAACTCTCTTTAACTTTGTACCTGGAGAGTTTATAGCCCCTTTATCCAGCTAATCAGAGGAGACTTCCTGGGGGAGGTGGCGTGGGCGAGCTGCTCAAAGGAAAGCTCCAAAGAATCTTGGGTCAGAGAACATGGCTTCAGGTGCCTCTTTCCCTCTCCAGGCTGGCAGGTGGGGGAATTTTTCTCTGAGCCACGTACCCGCCTCGCTCCCATAGGTACAGGAGAGGTTCCTGGCTGATGGGAATGACCGGCTGAAGCTGGTGGTGCTGCTCTGCGGGGAGGATGATGACAAGGTGCAGAATGCGGCCGCAGGGGCGCTGGCCATGCTGACGGCAGCACATAAGAAACTGTGCCTCAAGATGACCCAAGTGGTGAGAGCGGGTCCTGGGGGCAGGAAGGGGACTGCCTTGTGTGATCCTCTGCGGGGAGACCAGCCTCCGTGCTAACACTTCCCAGGTCCCTGGGTATCTGTTCCTCCCACCTTAGAAGGAGGGTCTACACCGTGTGGCCTCTTACATCCATTGTGGGGACTTCCCACATGAGCTAACTCGGGTCCCTCCCACTGTAGTTTCACCCAGTGATTTTGGTGGTGCTTATAGCTCAGTACTTCAGAATGATAACAAGGAGGACCACACTAACACTAGCTACTGCTATGGCACCCCCGAGCTCCCCAAGAAGACCATGGACTTGGTGGGGGTACCGTAGGGAGCTTGTGGCTTGGCAAAGAGATGGCAGGTCCTCTTATGTGAACATGATGCTCAGATCCTTTGGTGGGACTGTGGCCGTCTCAGCAAAGTGGTATATGTGCAATCACGAACATGGCAGTGCAAAATGAAAATGTCTTCATTTCACTGAACTGAACTTAGTTTGTGGGCATCAACTCCACTGAAGACAAAAAATGTAAGCATCTCAATTCAAATGTACTCAAGTCTGCTTTAAAGGCAGGCTCTTATTTATTTTTTTTAAAGATTTATTTATTTTAGAGAGAGTGAGCGCACATGGCGGGGGGAGGGAGGGAGAGAGAGAGAACCTCAAGCAGACTCCCCACTGAGCAGGGAGCCCAAGGCGGGGCTCTGTCTCATGACCCTGAGATCATGACCTGAGATGAAATCAAGAGTCGGACGCTTAACCCACTGAGCCACGCAGGTTCCCCTGGCAGGCTCTTTTAGGTAGTCAGTTTAAGGGGTGCGTGTGTGTGTGTGTGTGTGTGTGTGTGTGTGTTTGCACACACGCCTTCTCTGAGTTGCACAGGTGCTTATGCTGTTTGGCACCAGAGAAGGGTCTCTCTGCCAGATGTAGCTCTTCCTGGTTGGTCCTTGGGTTTTAGCATTGCCCCCTAAGGCAAGTTTCTCAAAACTGTAAGGTGTGTGAGTCACCTGGAGGGCTGGTTAAAATACTTCCCTAGCTATTCTGAATCAGTAGATTAGGTGGGGTGCTTCTGGCCTGGAGACCACACTTTGAAACCCCCGCCCTACAATGGCCTCTGCTGAAGTAACTGGTCACACAACTTCAATCAAGACTCCCACCAGGCGCTTTGTGACTCACCCACTTCCTGGGCTTTAGGTGATGCTCTAAACGTTTACATTTATTAAGTTATTCCATCCTCCCAACAACCCTGGGTGGTGGGTATGGTTATTATTATCCCTATTGACAGGAGAGGAAAACTGAGTGCAGAAAAGTAACTAGCTCAAGGCCACACTGCCAGGTAGTTGAGAAGGGATTGGAATCCTTCAGGATTGCTGACCGTCTCCTGGCCACTTCTTTCTTTTCTTCCTCAGGGGCTCTGAAATCTTGGCTAGATATCTGTGCCTGGGAGCAATGGCACGGGACTTGTTATATTACCCATCAACATTAAACCTTTCCCTGAACCCTACCACAGCTAGATAGATTTTAATTTCCTTTTCTTGTGGTAGGAGGCTTGGTGCAGATTTGAGAAAATCTGCTTAGAAGCCAAAAAGCCAATAATTTGTCTTTTCTTCCCCTCTGTGCCTGTCTCCCCATTTGAGAGGGGTCCATGTAGGAAGCTGTCCCTGTTGACAAATGGAGGGTGAGGTAACAGGTCCCGTGCAAAGGGGGAATCCTTGGATTAGTGGCTAAAATCATCATCTCTGTCCACTTCTCTTTGTTGAGCTCTTACTATGCTCCAGCCCCTGTGCTAAGCTCTGTCCATGCACCGTATCACTAAATCATCACAATGTGAAGAAGTAGGTATACCAGATGACGGAAGGGCTCCTGAGACTTGGAGAGGTTAAAAAACTGATCTAAGGTCATATTTGGTAAGTGACTATAACCTAGGACCTGAAATGGTCTCTCTGACTCCAAAACCCATACCAATAACTATTCTTCTCTGCCGCTCATGTGTGTCTGTTGAATGCTGTAAAGTCAAGCCTCCTGGTTCTATTGTTAGCTCCAACTCTGTCTCTTGGAGTGATCAGATGGTCTAGAGTCCTGCCTTCCACATTCACAGTAGTTGGGCTGCTTCACAACTGGGAATGGAGAAGAGGGATGGAGGAGGGATGGAGGAGAGGCTGTACTCCAGACTCCAGTGTTAATTCCAGTTGCAGTCAGGACTGGTGGAGCGCAAGCCCAGGCATGCCTGGAGCTCATGTCTCTAAGGGCACTTGGGTAGGCAGAAGCAGGCATTGCCTATGTGCCCAGGGTTAGAATCCTCCTTTCTGAACACCCTCCATCCCTATTCCAATCAGGCATGCAGTGGGCCTGTCCCTTTGCTTCTCCAGATCCTTAAAAAATAAATGGACAGGTGGGTGTTTATTCTCTACTGTTTTCACGTGTATGATCATAGCTGAGTTACTTCCCCTTCCTAGACCTCAGTTCCTCCACTTATAATATGAAAGGCATTGGATTATGTCAAGTTCCTTCTAGTTTTTGGGTTCCCACCCTGGCTCTGGTAAGGAGGTGGGCATCTGTGAGCTAGTCCCAATGGGCTCAGATAGGCGTATGCTGAGTCCCATGCACATAACCAGATACGTTCTTGCCTTCTATTTATCTTGTCCCAAATGTCCCATCGCTGTCCCTCCACTGATTTCTCTAATCCTTCTTTATCCACCTCTGCCCTCCAGACAACTCAGTGGTTGGAGATCCTCCAGCGGCTTTGCCTGCACGACCAGCTGTCAGTCCAACACCGGGGCCTAGTCATTGCCTATAACCTGCTGGCAGCCGACGCTGAGCTGGCCAAGAAGCTGGTGGAGAGTGAGCTGCTGGAGATCCTGACTGTTGTGGGCAAACAAGAGCCAGATGAGAAGAAGGCGGCAGTGGTGCAGACAGCCCGGGAATGTCTCATCAAGTGCATGGATTATGGCTTCATTAAACCAGTGTCTTAGACAGGGGCCCACAGGGCTGCTGGGGCTGGTCCTGTAGTATGAAGAGTCCTAAGCTGGGAACTCAAGGGGTGTCATTTCAGCGGGGGATCTTAGCAGTGACAATGAAGTCTCCATATAAAAGAAAGACTTGAGTGTTCCCTGAGTTGTCGACCTTCCCCTTGGCCCTAGGACAGTTTGGATGTTTCATTGGCTCTCTTGCTGTCTCCTTACATCTATCATGTTCCAGAAATTCCTAGAATAATTTTCATCTGTGATTCGGAATACAAGTTGGATAATTCTTTCGGTACCCATTCCAAAGGCCAGGATAATGGGCTGAATTCTTTGTTTTTGGAAAATGGATTGTGTGGTAAGATAAGACCTAATAGGTGTGTGAATAAAAAAGTTAGTGCTATTGTATCTGGATGTTGAGCTGTGCTGGTTTTCATAGAGAACACTTTTTGTGATTGTTCTCTAAATGGAAGTAACCCCAATGTCTATAGAGAATGGATACATTGGCATTAATGAAATTGCAATTTCCCCTAAGACATGGCGGTCATCTGGCTTCAGTGTGTTTAGGGCTTAAGGCTTCTGGGCAGGAAAGCAGGCAGTGGTGAAAAGAAGAAACTTCTGTATGCCAAGGTTGCAAGGCAGATTGGCAGGAGGGCACCCGTGAGAGCAGCATTTGGAGTCGGGGTTGGACTAAACCGGCCCAGAGCCCCCACCATGTGTGTGGTCCCAGAGCCCGCACTATGTGCGTACTCTGCAGGAGGCACCGGGTCAATCAGCTCTGTGGGCAGCCTGCTCCCGAGCCCTTCCCGCCTTCGCCTTCTTGGGCCTGTGCCCAAGGAAATACTTGCTCATTTTTGTTTTCCCTGAACCCCAACACCAGTGCCTTTCACCATCTATTGCCGAATCCCAGCTTCCTGGAGGGGCTAGGAAACTCTGCCTTTGACACATCTGCTTTAAGAATTTGAGCAATAACGGGCGCCTGGGGGCTCAGTCCTTCAAGCAGGTGACTTCGGCTCAGGTCATGATCTTAGGGTCCTGGGATCGAGTCCTGTATCAGGCTCCTGGCTCAGTGGGGAGACTGCTTCTCCCCCTGCCTGCAGCTCCCCCTGCTTGTGCTCTCTCTCTGACAAATAAGTAAAACCTTTTAAAAAAGAGAATTTAATCAATAAGACAAAAGGGGAAGAGTCAGAGGCTCGATTTCCTACCTCCTCCCCACCGTGCCCACACTCACTTCCTTCCGTGGGTGGGGGACAGGGCACATCCGGGCAAGTCAAAACAGGAACCCATCTGCTGGAAGCTCCCCACCCGGGGCCACCCACCTTAGCCACCACTGTTGTCCTAACAGGTATGGATGCCCAGATTGGGTAGATACTGCTGTTGCTCGGTGCCCCCCACCTCTGTGCCCCCGTAGCTGGGCAGCCTCCCCCAGGGGTACAAGGAGGCTGGAGCGCTCTGGTGCCTCCACGGAGGGGCCTGCGCGGTGGGCGGCAAGTGGGTAGGGAGACTCTCCCAGCAACTTAGCTCAGGGCTTCAAAACCTCGCTTCCCCCCACCCCTGAGGGGTCTAGTGGCTCCCTCCTGATCGCTGTCAGCCGGACGGGGCCGTTGAGGCAGGCGCTGCCCCGCACGCTCCTCTCCTGGCCAGGCAGGGTCGCTTCCTGGCTCCAGACTCTGCAGAGACTTCCCCAGAAAGACCAGCGTGGACGCCTTAAGGCCGGGGTGACCGGGGCCACGGGGTGGGTGGAGAGGGCGCGAAGCCAGCTGCCACCACCTGCGAGCACGGGGAAGCCCAGAGCACACAGAAGGGAGGGGGGCTTCGGGATGATAGAAGAGAGGCAGTGGCAGCCAGGGGTGACAGTGAAGGGCCCTTTGCAGGGACAGGTCCAAGGACGCTCGGTCAGGCGCGAGTCTCCAGAGTTCCTGGACGTCCCTCCTCCCCCACGTTCTGAGAGCAGGGAGACGCCCCGAAGGGGAGTTGCAGGTGCATCTGCGGTGCTACTCACAGACCGAGAGCTTACACAGTAATCTCCGGATTGCATAACCTCTAAAGGGGTTAGAGATAAGGGAAACGCTCCAATACAGTAAAATACCAAGCCACAAGGAGGAAGACACCTCTGTCACCTCCCTTGTCTATGTGGTTCTGCCAGTGGGCACTCTGGCACTGACCTTTGGGGTTCCTAGGTCAGCGGGCTCTTTCCCTCTCAATATTGAAGTCCAAAACTTAATCCATCGAAATACCAAGGTAAGAGATTTCCTCATGGTTCATAGAATCTTTCATAAAATGTGAAAGATTTCAGAGGAAACAGCCACACTATAAGCCAAGGTTCTGGGAGCCGAGTGAAGTAGGTTTGGGTCTCGGGTGCAAACAGGTTCCCGAGATTATATTACAAAGTGTTGTATTCCAGATGATTGCCTTTGACTCACCGCCTTGGAAGACCAGCATCGGGTGTGGTGGGTAGGTGCTGGGCTAGCCCATAAAGCCTGTGTATCCCAGCCCAAAGATCAAGCAGACTCCTGTGGGTACAGTCCCACAGACTGAGGCCTGCCTGAAGAAAGACTTCCTCTCCCATCTATTCGTGGTGGGTGGGGGAGCTAGAAAGGAATCGTCTAGGGCAGAGCCTGAGGGGGGGGGTACTGAAAAGTGGGCTGAGGATATCCCCTGGGGTCTGGGAAGGGAAAGTGCTAGGACCTTCTTTAGGATTGATTGGGCTGCTCATATGAAGTTGGTAGCTATTAAAAAGAAAAAAACCAAAACCCAAAACATGCCTGTGGTACAGATCCCAGGATACCGATGCACCCAGCCGAAAAGTGTATTTCCTGTGACATTCTGCCTTCCACCAAGTTTGGGGATTTTGTACCAACAAATTGTAAGTGTGCTCAGGCTTTAGCAACGGTTGATGAATAAGTCGTAACTATCCACGGCTACCGGTTACACTGAGCTTACATATTTCTGTACAACAAAGGAGTGTTGTAAATAAACTCTTAACATTAAAAAGAAAAAAGGTAATAGAGGTCACGGGAAGGGATGGGGGAGAAGCCACTGACGCTGAGCTGGTGTCACCTGCGGCTGGGAGGGCAGAGCATATGCTGGTTGGCCCCAGGGGAACTGATTCCGCCTGGTGGCATGGGGGTGGGGTGAGGGTTCCCAGCGCCCAAACAGTAGGGAAGGTCAGCCCCCTAGCTTGACAGCAGTTCTGGGGTTAGAAATGTTAATTTAAATGAAACACAGAACTCCCAAACTCTTCAGAAACTAAGCAGAAGCAGAGGTTTTATTATCTTCATGCATATGGGAGACAGGGAAGATCTCTCCTTCTTTCTCCTGGCTTGAAAAAGCAACTTTGCAAGTGGATAGCGCATCCAGGAAAACAGGCGTCGATTTAAATGTTGTCAGAGTTGCACATCATTTCGTTAAACAACATATCCGGAGAGCGGACTTTTTAGCAGTTCGGGATTTGCTTTCTTGGGACGCAGCAACAGTCTCTGAAATCCGGGTGTTTATACAATTCTCCTTTGCTGGAAATAGCATTTGGAAAGACAGCTCTACCAAGCCTCCTTGTCTGCAGCTATAAAGGGACATTATCTGTTTATTTTACACTCAGAAAACTACACTCATGGTACTTTTCAGGGCCAAGCACTGCAATTTCACTAGTTGCTTTGAAGAACACAAATGCCAGATCCCCAAAACTCAAAACTTAGAATATGCAAGAGGGTCAGAATGGCACTGTTATTATTATTATTTGGACTGTCAAGTGTGTGGCCTTTTACATTCAATAATATGGGACTATAAAACACAGATTATAGAGAGACCCAGTTTATATGGAAAAAAGCACTCCATAATAGCAGACATGTTGCCTACTACTTTCCAGATAGTTATATTATAATAAGAATATTTATAAATTTAAAAAATCAGAGTTGCATATGCACATGGCTAGTTGATCAAATAGTTCTGCAAGGCTTTAGTATACAATCAGCAGTTTCCTGCCTGCCCGCTTTCCTGCTCCCCAAAGGTGAACACTTTGATATTTCTTTTGGTAGATACCTCCGTTTCCAAACAGTGCAGTTTTCAGTTTTGTATACATATCATCTATTTGTCTATGAAAGATTTTGTTCATTTACCTTCCCTCCCTAGCTTCCTGTCCCCACATCCTGCCAAAATCACCATTTGGGGTTAGAAAAATATTCAGCATTTGCCTTGTTACGACTCTCTAGTCACAGCTGGGCTAGGTGATATACTACGACTGCATTTTACTTCCCGTACAATTTTCTGCTTTGCTCAGAATTTACAATCATCTTACTTTTTGTCTAGTTTTCTATGTATGTGACACGAACTTATCTCCAAATCCTCTGCCTCAAATGAGAAAACGTTTTGTTTTTGTTGTTAATCACATTAAGTGTCAATACATTAAAGTATACCATCCATTAACATCAATTCAAATTTCCTGTCTTCAGGACATATTCCCCTTGAGCCCTCTGCCCTTGCATCCTGACTGGGGACCCTTTAGGGCCACTCCCTGGCTGTCACTCCCCGGGCTCTCCCTTCACACGTATCCAGGGGCTTTTTTTATCTGTTTGTTTTCTTTTTGCTTTTCCCCAGGGTTCGATTCTTGTATTCTGGACTGAACTGCTTGCAGCTGTATATTGTGGGAACGGGTCCAGGGCAATGCTTGGGGGGCACCAAAGTTTCCCTGATTCACAGGAAACACGGCACAGGGTTTTATAACTGTTATGAGGATTGGTGTAGCTTTCCTCTTTTCTTTTTTTTTTTTAAATAAAGATTTTATTTATTTATTTGCCAGAGAGAGAGAGAGAGAGAGAGGGCACAAGTAGGGGGAGCAGCAGGTAGAGGGAGAAGCAGGTTCCCCGCTGAGCAAGGAGCCTGATGCGGGACTCGATCCCAGGACTCTGGGATCATGACCTGAGCCGAAAGCAGACGCTTAACCGACTGAGCCACCCAGGTGTCCCAGCTTTCCTCTTTTTGAAGCTGAATATTGGTGGCAGCAGGGCGGTTTGTCTTCCACAGATGTTATTCAGCCCTGAAGAGTGATTGTAAAGATGAGGTGGCTCTTGGCAATGGTTGCTGTCAACCCAGAGATAGGGAAACTCCTGAAACCCACCTCTGCCGCCCGTCTGGCTGTTCGAACAGCTGGTGATGGAGTTTCCTCCTCAAGGTCTATAAGCCGCTCGCTCAACGCAGAGAACTTCCCATTTGGTGGTTGTGCCAAAACTCACAGTTGCACGTTCTCTCTTCTGGGGTCCTCACGTCTCCTGCACTCGGCAGCCCTTAGCCCTTCCTCACCAACGCTGAGGTCTGCTGGTGTACCTACCGGCATTTCTTTTCTCATTCTCACTTTTGGACAATTTTCAAGAAGAGAGCAGAGATGTCTTTGTGGCGGGATCTTAGAGTTGCCTCTTCAATGAGCAGCAAAAAGAAATGTTAAAAAATCTGCTGCAAAAAAAAAAAAGACCAGATAGCATACATCACTATGCTAACAGTTTGTAGGTGATAAAATCTATGTTTCCTCCTCTTGTTTTTCCAGAATTAAAAAAAAAAAAAAAAAAGAACATTGACAGTGTAGGTTTAGCAGTGGGAGAAAGTAAACTGGAAAATGTAGGACACCGAATGTTAAAAACCTTTTGATTTTGAACTAATTTAGACCAAAAAGAGTTGTAAAATAGTACCAAGCTCCTTAGGTCTCTCACTCTGTTTCCCCTAATATGAACATCATAAAATCATAGTAGAATGAGTAAGAATAGGACATGAACATCGGTACACTATTATTAATTAAATTATAGACATTATTGAAATTTCACCAATTTTTCCACTAATATCCTGGTGGATATATGTGTGTGTGTGTGTGAAGGAAAGGAAAAAGGCGGGGGGGAAGATGGTGCCTGGGTGGCTTAGTTGGTTAAGCATCTGACTCTTCATCTTAGCTCAGGTCTTGAGCTCAGGGTCCTGAGTTCAAGCCTGGTGTTGGCCTCCATGCGGGTTTGGAGCCTACTAAAAAAAAAAAAGGAAAAAGTGGGACTGTGGAGGGGAGTGGTTTGTTCTCCACCTGGGACTCATATTATCTGGATGATCCTTTTTTTTTTTTAAGATTTTATTTATTTGACAGAGAGAGGCACAGCGAGAGAGGGAACACAAGCAGGGGGAGTGGGAGAGGGAGAAGCAGACTTCCTGCAGAGCAGGGAGCCCGATGCGGGGCTCAATCCCAGGACCCTGGGATCATGATATGAGCCGAAGGCAGACAGACGCTAACAACTAAGCCACCCAGGTGCCCCTGTTGTTTTTCTTATAGTAGTTACCCTAATGGATGTGAAGTGAGACCTCATTGTGGTTGTGATTTGCATTTCTCTGATAATTAGTGATACTGAACATCTTTTCATATGCTTGTCGGTAATTTGTATGTCATGCAAATAAAATGCTTTGCCCATTTTTGAACCGGGTTATTTGATTTTCTGGTGGCTGAGTTGTAGACATTTCCTGTACGTTCTAGATATTAACCCCTTATCAGATCTATGATCTGCAAACATTTCCTCCCGTTCTGCAACCTGCTTTTTCACTCTGGTGATTGTATCCTCTGATGTTTTCAAGTTTGTTGCAGTCCCATGTGTCCATCTTTGCTTCTGTTTCTGTCCTGTTCATTTTATTCCCTAAATATCTCCCACATCCATGCAAGTCTCTTCCTCTCCACAGCATCTCCTCTAGCCCAGACCACCATCTCACAATTGCATGGTTGCAACCTAGCTTCCTGTGCCTTCAGTCTTCCTTCCCCACATCTTTCCCCAACCCTGAGTTAATAATATGACACTTAAAAACCTTGAAACCTCCATAAAAACCTTCTTACCTAAAAACCTTTATAAAGGCATAAACCATGGCCTTCAGGACCTGTTGATCTGAAAAACAGGTGAACTTAAATCAAGGATAGAGAACTCCATCTTGAAGAAATGAATTATTTTTACATTTATGTTCTCTGAATACTGTTAGATCTCTGATGACAGAATCAGGCTTGGCTTATAGTAGCTAGTCAATAGATTCCTGTTGAAGGACTTGAGTGAATGAGAACATGTTTGTTGAACATTCCTAAGATTGTTGTCATTAGGTCAGCAATTATGTACTGAATTGTTATGTGCAGAGCCCTGTGCTGGGATACAAAGTTTCTGTTCCCAAGAACCTCACAGTCTGTTCAACAAATATTCAGTGAGCACCTACTACGTGCCAGGTGCTGTGGCATTGATGGGAATACAGTGTTGTACAATATAGACATGATACTTGGCCTCATGGAGCTTTTGATTGAGTACGGAAGACACCCATAAAAGCAATGATGTAAATAATGATTCAATCAGAGTTGTTATAAGGACTATGAATGAAAAGCACAGGAATCTATGAGAACATAGGGTTAGGGACAGTGGAGGTAGAGAGGGGCAGGGTGAGGGAATAAGATATATACACAGATACTAGTATAGCCAAAAAATGTGCTCTGTTCCACGAGAAGCTCAAGCAAAGCACTAACGGGACTGAGAGAAAAGAGAATCCTACTGACCAGAGAAATGTGTTTACTATTCAAAGGAACCATGCTTTAATAGGGAATTTCTGGGCAGACAGCAAAGGCAGTAGTCTAGGCAAGGAAGGGGATGCATGTTTGCCAAACGTTCTCTAAATTCTCCAGGCGTGAAGGGGCTTCTCAGAAATGCAGAATCTCAGGCCTATCTCCAAAACTACTTAATCAGAATCTACATTATAAACAAGATCCCTAGGTGATTCATACAGACTTTACAGATACCAGAATAAATGAAGACATCCTGTCAGGAGGACTGTAACACATTTTGCACCCCCACCAAGAGGAAATCCTGCAGTTGAGCACTAGACCACCGAGGTAATTTAGTCTTTAATGGGTACAGCGCAACCAGGAAGTGTATTGGCTAAGTAAAGTCAGTTACCTTATTACTATTATTTTTTGTATGTGCTTCCCTTTTAAAAATTTATTTTCAAATGAGTATACCTTATTTTTAGACTAGTTTTAAGTTAATGGCAAGATTGAGCAGAAAATACAGAGTTCCCATATACCTCCCATCACCACGCACACACAGCCTCTCCCACTGTGGACATCCCACGCCACAGTGCACCTTTATCACAACTGACGAACCTACACATACACATCATTACCACCCAAAGTCCACAGTGTACATCAGGGTTCTCTCTCGGTGTCCTAGCGTGCATGGGTCTGGACAAATGTATAATGACCTGTGTCTACCATTGTGGTATCATACAGAGTAGTTTCACTGCCCTAGGAATCTTCTGGGGTCATTTCTCTATCTTTAACAGGTACAGCACATGCAGGAAGTCATTCTTTCCGTCAAGTCTGTTTCTATTTCAGAGACAATTCAAAAGCTTCTCCAGCTGTTGCAGGGACTGTCCTTGTTTTGTTTTGTTTCAAAACCTCAGAATAGGGGCGCCTGGCTGGCTCAGTGTGGGGAGCGTGTGACTCTTGATCTCGGGGTCATGAGTCTAAGCCTATTTAAAAAAAAAGAGCTTACTAAAAATAACAATAATAAACACTAAATGCAAAATAATTTATATATATTTAAAAACCAACAAACCTCAGAATAAAAGGAAGTATGTGAGCTCAGAGCAGAGAAAGGGCCAGGGAAGGGAGAACCCACTTCAGACTCAACTTCTTGTGTCCCCCATAAGCCTGGTCCTCTTTGCTCGTTGACTTCCTCCCACTGGTGTTTCAAATTTGATACTACCTTGGACTTAGTTTCTTCTCCTTGAAACAATTCATAATTAAAAGCCCCAGACACCTTTAATCCGATCTTAGATCTAATCTAGTTCATTTGCTTTGGCTTTTTAAAAATCATTTTAGGGGCGCCTGGGTGGCTCAGTCGTTAAGCGTCTGCCTTCGGCTCAGGTCATGATCCCAGGGTCCTGGGATCGAGGCCCGCATCGGGCTCCCTGCTCGGCGGGAAGCCTGCTTCTCCCTCTCCCACTCCCCCTGCTTGTGTTCCCTCTCTCGCTGTGTCTTTCTCTGTCAAATAAATAAATAAAATCTTTAAAAAAAATTAAAATTAAAATTAAAAAAATTTTAAAAATTAAAATCATTTTAAAAATGAAGACTTCCCTGCTGAGTGGAATCACCTTATAACGTATTTTCTACAAATGCTCATTACATGCTCTGAGAGGCGAGTCTGTGCTGTTTACACTGAAGAGAGTGAAACTCAAAGAAGTCAAATAACTTCCCCAGGGCTTCAGTGCCTGAAACAGTCTGACTCCAAGGATCCTGGTCTTTCCACTGCCCCAAGCTCTTTAGTGCTTACAGATCCCATTTTAAAGAGCTCCTAGGGAGACCTGCAAACCATATTGGCTGAAGACACTAACTGCCATAATGTCTTTCTTTCCTTTGCAGAGAGAACGTTGTGGTAGACAACCTATCAGCCCCAAATGCTATCTAGCCATTCTAGGGCAGAACAACTCTGATGGTTAGTTACAAGTAGATTTAAGAGAATACAAATAATACACAACTCAAGGCCTCAAGCAGGAAACTAATATACATTGTTTATGTTGATTAATAATATTCTGAACCAATTTTCTACTAAAACCTCTACTGCAACAGACCATTAAAACTTATTTACAAAGTTCCCATTGTAGCTGAGTCTAATTCCAGCTCAACTGTTTTTAAAATTTCAGCATGAGGATGAGCTCACACAATACCAAAATTCATCTAGTTTATACTTTAAAATCAAGGGAATATATAGTTCACAACTCTCTGAGACAACAGTAACCAGTATTTTTCCCCACTAAAAAAAGGAATAAAATTGATGTAGTCCTGACTTGAAGCATCTCTCTACCTTCATGGAAACATACAATGACTAGAAAATAATGTTTTTATTTATTTATTTATTTATTTATTTATTTTGAGAGAGAGAGAGCAAGCAGTGGGAGGGGCAGAGGCAGAGAGAGAGAGACTCTCAAGCAGACTGCATGCTGAGCTCGGAGCCGCATGTGGGGCTGGATCCCATGACCCTGAGATCATGACCTGAGCCAATCAAGAGTGGGACGCTTAACCAGTTGAGCAACCTAGGCGCCCCTTCTAAATTATTTTAAAGCAAATCCTAGTCAGCATTTCATTTTACTTATAAATGTTTCAGCATATATCTCTATCAGGTAAAGACCTTTAAAAATGTATAAGCACCATGCCATTATCACATTTAACAAAATCGCGAATCATTTCTTATTATAATCTAATACCCAGTCAGTCACAGTCCAAGTTCCCTGATTGTCAGAAGTTTTTGTTTCATTGGTTTTTTGTTTTTTTACATTTTTATGTTTGGTTTTTACATTTTGTTGTTGAAATCGGGGTCCAAACAAGGTCCACACCTTGCATTTATTTATTTTTATTTATTTATTTATTTTATTTGTCAGAGAGCACAAGCAGGGGGAGCAACAGAGGGAGAGAGAGAAGCAGACTCCCCGCTGAGCAGGTAGCCTGATGCGGGACTTGATCCCAGGCCCCTGGGATCATGACCTGAGCCGAAGGCGGACACTTAACCGACTGAGCCACCCAGGCGTCCCCACACCTTGCATTTAGTTGATAGGTAACTTAAGTCTGTCTTAATCTATAGCATGAGCCGTCCCTTTCCTCCCCAGTTATTTGTTAAAAAATCCAGTTCATTTATCCCATTGAACTTCTCACATTCATGGTTCAGTTGATTGCCTCTTTGTGGTGCCATTTGATTTTTCCCCCATGCCGTGTTTTGTCTAAAATGGCAATTAGAGGATTGAACATTTCGGTTCAATGACGTGTGTGTGTGTGTGTGTGTGTGTGTGTGTGTGTGTGTGTGTGTGTTGGCAGGAAAAGGTGATTTGCCAGAATACCTCATAGGTGGTGTTGCATATTTGCTACTGTACATAATGTCTGATTATAACATTCAGATTGGTGAGCAGGTTGGGTCTCACTGGGCCAAAATCAAGGTGTAAACAGGACTGCCTTCCTTTCTGGAGGTCTAGGGCAGAATCTGTTTTCTGGCTTTTCCAGCTCCCAGAGGCTGCCAGCATTCCCTGACTCATGACCCCCTTCCATCTTCAAAACCAGCAGTGGCTGGTCAAGTCTCTCTCACCTTGCACACCGCTCTGACACTGACTCTTCTGTTTCCTTCTTCCATACCGAAGGCCCCTTGTGATTACAGTGAGCCCACTCAGATGATCCAGGATAATCTCTTTATTTTAAGGTCAGTTGATTAGCAACCTTAATTATCTCTGTAATCTTAATTGCCCATGCCTTGTAACAACATCTCTCACAGGTTCTAGGGATTAGGCTGTGGGCATCTTTGGGAGGCCATTATTCTGCCTCCCACACTCATTCTCAGTGATCTAAAGATCTGAGGGAGGGTACAGAGAGAATATTCTGAGCCACTTTCCTATACCTGAAAAAGCAAGTAGAGCATTGGACACAAACCAACTGGGCTCCTTCAGGGAGAGCATAATCACCCACTGGGTGACAACCTCAGGATGCTCTTGGATCTCAGTGTTGGTGCTGCGGGCTGGAGAACTGAGATTCTCCCCACCATCTTCTCTCATGTGTGTGATTTGTATAAACACTTGTAAAGGATGCCTCATCCCTCCTCTGAATAAATTTGTTGCGGTGAGGTTTCACCCCTCTTTGTCAAATGGCAAACATTGTTCTTAAAAAATCATAAGAATGTTTATGTAAGATTTATTTATTTTTATTTTTTTTTAAAGATTTTATTTATTTATTTATAGGACAGAGAGAGACACAGCGAGAGAGGGAACACAAGCAGGGGAAGTGGGAGAGGGAGAAGCAGGCTTCCCGCCAAGCAGGGAGCCCAATGTGGGGCTCGATCCCAGGACCCTGGGATCATGACCTGAGCCGAAGGCAGGCGCTTAACGACTGAGCCACCCAGGCGCCCCAAGATTTATTTTTTAAATCTGTTTTTATTGAGGGGCGCCTGGTCGGTGCAGTCAGTTGAGCGGCTGACAGCTGACTCTTGATTTTTGCTTCAGGTCATGATTTCAGGGTTGTGAGATAGAGCCCCGCATTGGGCTTGGCACTCAGCTCAGACAGAGTCTGTTTAAGACTGACTCTCTCTCTCTCTCTCTCTGCGCCTGGGTGGCTGTCAGTTAAGTGTCTGCCTTCAGCTCAGGTCATGATCCCAGGGTCCTGGGATGGAGCCCCGCATTGGGCTCCCTGCTCAGCTGGGAGTCTGCTTCTCCCTCTGCCCCTCCCCCCTCTCATGCTCTCTCTCTCTCTCTCACTCTCTCTCTCAAATAAATAAATAAAATCTTAAAAAAAAAGATTCTCTCCTTCTGCCCCTCCCCCTAAAATAAATAAATAAATCTTAAAAGTTTTTTTAAAAATCTGTTGTTACTGCAAAAAGTAAAAAAAGAAGAAGATGGAAATGGGTTCTTGCCTGAAAAGTGAATACTATAAACAAGTTACTCAGGTTTGAAAGAAAGACTGTGGCAGCACTGATAAGGCTCTATGCTAAAACTATGGCTCTCAGTCGCCTAGGAAAAGTCTGACCAGCCACAATGTCACTGAGCATGGAGCTCAGCGTCAGTCTCCCCGGGTCTCTCATGGGGAGATGAATTGGGTTTTCTATGGACCGAGACCTACAGACCATGGCATGCAGCCTCCAACCTGACTGTGACTTCAGCCTCACATGCTGGCAGTTGTCACCCACACACGGCAGTGATTCTCTTTAATACAGCATTTCTCTTTCCATGAGACACTGCCTGAACCTTCCAAGGTGTTACGTCCCTTTATTTATTTATTTATTTATTTATTTATTTATTTTTTAAAAGATTTTATTTATTTGAGAGAGAGAGGGAGAGTGCACGAGAGAGCACAAGCAGGGGGAGCAGCAGAAGGAGAGGGAGAAGCAGGCTTCCCCCTGAGCGGGGAGCCCGATGCGGGGCTCGATCCCAGGACCCTGGGATCATGACCTGAGCCGAAGGCAGACACTTAACCGACTGAGCCACCCAGGTGCCTTGTGATATGTCTCTTTAATCTCTTCTAAGGTGATATGTCCCTTCTCTTTAGCTTGCTCCCTGCTTAGCTTGTTGAAGGAAAAAAGATGTAAAGATTGCATTAACCTTGTGTGTGTGTGTGTGTGACCAATAGTGGCTCTTGGCATTTCCTACTTTTGGACAGAGCAAACCCAAGAGTTTTACTTTTAATCTTGAGTAAATACGAAGAATAAATCACTTTCTGCCCCTTACTTACCTCCTATCCTAGACAAACAAAGAGATAAAGATGAAAACTTAGTAGAGGGACAACATTTCACCAAAGCACTACTCCCCTTTTCCAGGCCTTCCAGAATCTCAAGATCAGGAAGGGGGAATGGGAGAGTAGGGCTGGGACCAGAAATGAAGATGTAATGCTATGGTAATTATGACCCCAAAGTGGGTGGAAGCTGAGGTCTTTTCTAGAAAAAGTTGAGGAGACCTGGATAATTTGAGGACCAAAGGGGATGGATAGAAAAGTGAGAAGGAAAGACCCAGTTCATACAGCAGTGAAATGAAAGGTCTAGATACATGGGTAAAATTTAGAAAAAATCTAGGTAAATCTTTAAAACAAAACATTAAGGAGTTGGAAGCAAGTTCTCCCAACTACATACAATAGGATACTGTTTACATATGGCTCAAGTGTATGGAAATGTGTGAAACTCATGTATGAGCGACATCTACATATGTCATAAAAGTATACAGAATTCTATGAGGATTGTAACTTAGAATTTAGAAAATTGTATTGGTTATCAGGTGAGTAGGGGACAGGTGGGATGAGGGAATGAGACCAGTGGGATGTACACAAAAGTATTGCTAATGTTTTATCATTTAGCTGGGTGGTGAATACATGGGAGTTCAATGTATCATTATTTTTGTACTTTCCATACACCTCAGATATTTGACAATACATTTAAAAATTAGGGGCGCCTGGGTGGCTCAGTCGGTTAAGTGTCTACCTTCCGCTCAGGTCACGATCCCGGGGTCCTGGGATCAAGTCACAGATCTGCTCAGCCGGGAGTCTGCTTCTCCTTCTCCCTCTGCCCTTCCCCCTGCTCTCAATCTCTCTCTATCTCGCAAATAAATAAATAAAATCTTAAAAAAAAAAAAAAAGCAGGACCCCAGAGATGACCACAGATTGTGTCCTCCAGACCGGTCCCTCCTCTTTGATTTTCTGGTAACTGGCCAGCCTCCTTGTCTCCCTGGCTTGTCCTGGCTCTACAGAGTACCCTGCTGGGAGTGACCGAATCCTTTCTGGGCATAGAGTTGAATGCTCTTGGGCAGCAAGGTAGACTCACCAGAGACCTGTAGTCCTACAATGACTTTCCTCCAGCCCCTTATCTCAAAGCTTCGGACTCTCCCCATGCCCAAAGGGTCTGGTTGGGCCTGATCCCTAACCGGGTCTTGAGAAATGAGCGAAACAGCAAGCGCCCCGGGGGCCAGACTGTGGTAGCCCAGGTCCCCGCCTGACCCAGGCACCATAGGCAGCCCAAGAGACCTCTAGCTCTTGGAGAGAAGGTGGGAGAGTGTTTGCTGGGAGAGCTCATGCGGTCCTTCAGGCTGGATTCGGGAGTTGGAAGTGAAGAGATGGAGAAACAAACATCTACTTGCCAGAATTTTAAGTGGGCGGAGGAAGACAGAAGGAGGTCCGTCCCGGAGAGGGGCAGCTGGAGTCAGGACGGGACTGAATGCTCCAGGGGCCCCCAAGTGCTACTTCGGCCCCTGGGGGCGCGGGCTCAGATCAGTCCCCCGCATCCGACTCCTCGGCCCCCTGGGCCGTCTGCGCGCTTCCTTGGGTGCCCCGCACCGCAATGCGCGCCTGGGGTCCAGAGAGTCCCGCGCGAAGCCAGACCTTTCGAGAGGTCCCAGAACATGTTCGGGAATAAAATTAGGACGAATGAGCTGAAAACTGACGGTGTTGCACAAGACCTGGGTCTTGTCCGCAGGGACAGACGAATCGAAAGGACACTTTCTTATTTCTTTCACCAGAATACCATCGTCGGAGGCTGCTGGGGCTCCCCCAAGCGCGAACACCCGCGGCCGTTCTCGGGGTCCGGTCATCACCCCTTTACAAATTAAAGCACCCGCAAAAGGAGGCAGAATCAAACTTCTCGAATTGGGGTGGGGGAGGGGGACGCGAGAAAGCGGAGGCTTAATTTTCTGCCTCGCGCTCGACCCAACGCCCCCACCGCCTCACTTCCCGGAAGCAGATCCCCGGCGGCGGATGCCGCAAGTCGAGCGGGAGTTCAGGGGCTGGAGGCGTCGGGAGGAGACGCCTGCGGAGCGCGCCGCGGGAGCCTGGGCCGCCGGGGAAGGGCTGGAGTCGGGCTGGGGAGGACCGAAGGACGTGGGGTTGCGCCCGGATCTCCCTCCCTGAGTGTGTGTGTGTGTGTGGGGGGGGTGAGAACTGTAAGCTTCAAAAAATTAATCAGAAAACAGAGAAGCGATAAATACGATCCCCCTTGGGGCGCCGGGGTGGCTGAGTCGGTTAAGCGGCTGCCTTCGGCCGGTTATAATCCCAGGGTGCTAGGATCGAGCCCCGCGTTGGGCTCCCTGCTCGGGGGGGGGGGGGGAACCTGCTTCTCCCTCCTTCCAGTTCATGGTCTCTCTCTCGCTATCTCTGTCTCTCTCTCTCAAATAAATAAATAAAATCTTAAAAAAAAAAAAGATCCCCCCTCTCCCTCCAAAAAACCCCCACCTGTATCCACCAAAAGTAACCAAGGCTGTTGTCCTTGCAGAACTGGGTTTCCGGGTCTACAGAAACCATACTGGTGGGTTGTCCCACTGTTTCCCGCGCGGTGCCCCGCCCTGTGAGGTATCGCTCAGTTCAGCGGATATAAGACCCGGGGCACCGCGCAGTCAAGGTCTCGGTTGTGGGCTTGGGAGGCTCGGTCGCGCACTTCGGGAGTGAGGAGCTCTGCACAATAGAAACCTCGGCGGGTAAGGAGTCCCCCCGCGCTCGTTTGCACAGATCCTCCAAAAGCTCGGCTTCTTTCCCTCCTTAGGTCTGCGCCGGTTCCCTGAGCTCCCCTGAGCTCCCGGAGCTCCTCCCCGCTCGGGACGTTTGGTCTGCTCTCGGTAGCAACTTCCAACGACAGGCGAGCAGTGGGGGATCCGCAAGCTGGGGAGGCTGCGAAGGCCGGGTGCGCAGGGGAGGAGGGTGGGGCGCGCGGCCTCACAGCCTAGATCTTTCCAAACAGAGCTCGGTAATATTTCCCCACTGTTCAAGAGGGCGAAGAACTCTCGAGGAAGGAACCAAATCAGTTTCCGGGGCTCCTGAAGGTGAAGCCAGTGAGGTTGTGGTCTGCGGATAAATAGGGTCAGTGTCCATTTTATTACGAGAGACTGTGTTCCGAGGATGCCTGTAAGCCCCTGGCTTGCAACGTCAGTCTTCAAACAACAGCATCGGGCAGGGTGGGAAGACCCGGAACGGTCCGGGAAGCCCTGTATCCCCCATTAAGTGGCCAATAGAACCCCCGTGGGTTCTGTCCACAGAGGCTGGGCTGCTGTGAGTGACTCCATCCCCCCTTTTGCACACGACTGTGGTAGGACCCAGAAGGGAATCCTTGAGGACGAGTGCTGGAGGGAGGGGACGCCGGACACGGTGGCGCCTCACTGATGGCGGATCTCAGAGCGAAGCTTCTACAAGGAGGTGGGGGCCCTGGCTAATGTTGGCGAGGCTATGCCTTCGGCAGAAGCGAAAGTTCCTGTGGCCACATGAGCAGCTAAGCCTGAGCGTCCCGCGTCCGAAGTGTTCCTTAAAATGTCACAAAACTTTTCAACTCTTTTGTTTAAATAAGAAAATTAACAATCACAAGTTTTAGTACCTACTTGCAAATCAAAGAAGAGTGAAATATGATGGTCGGTTCCTGGCCTGATGCTGAAAATGCACAGGTGTTTATGCCTATCAGAAAACAGAAATCAATTTCAGTATTATTATCGTAGCGACAAGACATTAAGTATACAACCATTCATAGTTATAGTAGCTCTTCAGGCTAATGGACATGACCATGGGCCAGAGCAACAGTCTCTGAAGACCAGGTACCTTAGAGGATTCCCCTGCTAGGAAAAAAAAAATCTACAAGGGCAACTTTATGAAATGCAATACTTCCTGCTTTTATGCACCTGTATTGGAAGGGAGAGCGTTTTCTTTCGTTTTGCTGAGGTCATTTTCACTGGCACTTAGGAGGCCCTGCTGATTGCCACTGAGAGGGGACTTGGCAGGCCTGGTAAGTACAAATCCACAATTTGCAAGGGAAAAGACAGGGTGGGATGGTTGTTACTAGCAACTGAGCATGGAACATACCAAGGTGTCCATCTGGAGCATAGCACAGTTTGGGACGCCGATACATAATTCTATCAAAGATATAGTATCTATGGAAAAATTTCAGTAATAGAAGGCACATCGATCTCCCACTGGTTTTTGAGCTAATTATATATATTATAAAAATACGTTGTACTTATCTTTTCACCATCATTCGTGTAATTTTTAATAGCTCTATTGGGTTATTAATGACACAAAATAAACTGCACATATATTTCTTTAAGTAAGCTCTATGCCCAACATCGGGCTTGAACTCAGACCCCAAGGACAAGAGTCACATGCTCTACCAACTGAGCCAGCCAGGCGACCCTAAACTGCACATATTTAAAGTGTACAAACTGAAGCTAGCGCTGCAGTCGAGGTAGTAAACATAGCTTATCAGCCCCCAAGTGCCCTTTTATAACCCCTACCTCCCACTCTCCTGTCCTTCCCACCACCCTGAGCCACGGTTGATTGGTTTTCTGTCACTATAGATTAATTGGCATTTTCTAGAATTTTATACAAATGGATGCGCTCCCCTTATACAAGTAGCTATGATATGTACTGTCTTTTTGTCTGGCTTTTTCCACTCAGAATAATTATTTTGAGATTCATTCATGTTGTGGGTACCCATAGTTCTCTCCTTTTCCTTGCTGAGTAGGCTCCCATCATATGGACAACCCAAATTTGTTTCTGTTAGTGGGCATTTGGGTTCTTTCTAATCACATTCAGGTACAGGTCTTTGTAGGGACTTAGGTTTTCATTTTTCATGGGGAAATACTTAAGTGTGAAATGGCTGAATCATATGGTAAGTGTTTGAAACTACCAAACTCTTTTCTAAAATGGTTGTATTTCTGTTTCTGCCAGGAACCTATGAGACTTCCATTTTCTCCGTATCCTCACCAGTAGCTGGTATAGTTAGCCACATTAGCCATTAAAATAAGTGTGTAGTGCTAGCTCATTGTCGTTGTTTTTTTTTTTTTTTTTTTTAAAGATTTTATTTATTTGACAGAGAGAGACACAGCGAGAGAGGAAACACAAGCAGGGGGAGTGGGAGAGGGAGAAGCAGGCTTCCAGCGGAGCAGGGAGCCCGATGCGGGGCTCGATCCCAGGACCCCGGGATCATGACCTGAGCCGAAGGCAGACGCTTAACGACTGAGCCACCCGGGCGCCCCTCATTGTCGTTTTAATTGGCATTTCCCTAATGACTTAGGATGTTGAATAATATTTCATGTACTTACTTGCTCTCCGTATATCTTCTTTGGTGAAATATCTGTTCAAATCTTTTATCCATTTTTAAATTGGGTTTTCTGTTTTCTTATTCTCCCCTTCCAAGAGTCCTATATCTAATCTAGATACAAATTATTTATCAGATATATCATTTGCAAATATTTTCTTCTGGTCAAGGACTTGTATTTGAAAATACAAAAGGATGAATTCTTTTAACGGGTGTCTTTCAAAAAGATGTTCTTAAAATCCAATGTATATTATTTTTTTTCTTTTATGTAGTGTGCATTTAGTAACATCTCTAAAAAAATGTTTGCCAAACCCAAGGTAAAAATATTTTCTCCTATGTTTGCCTCTAGAAGTTTTGAGGTTGAGAGGCTGAATATATAAATGGACACTGGCCAGACCATATGTAAGCACAGAACTCTTTTTTTTTTTTTTTTTTTAAGGAGAGAGAGGGCATGTGAAGGGGTGGGGAGGGAGAGGGAGAGAGAGAATCTTAAGCAGGCTCCGCCCCCAGCACAGAGCCCCACAAGGGGCTGGATCTCACGACCCTGAGATAGTGATCTGAGCTGAAATCAAGAGTTGGTCACTTAACTGAACCACCCAGGAGCCCCTAAACACAGAACTCTTGACCCACAACGTGGCAGCAACCACCCCTGGAAGCCAAACCACAACCCTCGCAGCAAAAGTGGTCAGGACTTGATTTTTTTCTTTTTAATTTTAAGATTTATTTATTTATTTGAGAGAGAGAGCGCGCACAAGGTTGGAGGTGGGGCCAAGGGAGAGAGAAACTCAAGCAGACCCCACACTGAGCACAGAGCTGACGAGGGGCTCCATCTCAGGACCCTATCATGACCTGAGCTGAAACCAAGAGTGGGTAGCTTAACTGACTGCACCACCCAGGCGCCCTAGGACTTAGTTAATAACTTCCAGCTTTTCTGATATTTGTCTCCGCTTCCAACTCAGAACGAAACAGAGAAAGCTAAACAGGCTCCCAAACCGTCACAGAAGATGTACCACTTGTAGTAAGCTCACTTCCAGTTTCCCTAGAAGACCAATCTCAAATCAGAGCATCCCTGAGCCTCCCCTCTCTCTGTCTCTCTCTCTGTCTCTCTCACTATAAAGCTTTCCCATTCCTCTGCCTGCTTTTGAGTCTCTGCCATCACAAGTGATGGTGGCTGACTCCCTTGTTACAGTGAGCTCTCCATAAATAGCCTCTCATTATTGTCATTTGGGCAGTATTCACTTAGTTCCACATAGTCTTAGGTTTTACATTTAGGTCTATGACACATTTTAAATACATTTTTGTAAATGGTGTCAAATATGAATTCATTTCTTTCATATGTGGATATCCAATTGTGTCAATCCTATTTGTTGAAAAAAATTAACACTTCCTATCTGTATGTATATGGGTCTATTTCCAGACTCTTTATTCCATGAATCTATTTATTTGTCTTTATACTGGTTCTACACTATCATGGTTACTGTAACTGTATAATAAGTTAATTAATTGAAATCAGTTGATGTTAGTATTCCAGTTTTATTCTTCTTTGAGAGGGTTAAATCTTTAAAATATCTTATATATTTACCCTTGTAGTTACCATTTCCAGTGGTCTTCCTTGTTTTGTGTATATTCATTTTCCAACTAGTATCATTTTCCTCTTGACTGAAGACTTTCTTCACCATTTCTTACATTGCATTCTTTTTTTTTTTTTAAGATTTTATTTATTTTTTGACAGAGAGAGAGACAGCGAGAGAGGGAACACAAGCAGGGGGAGTGGGAGAGGGAGACGCAGGCTTTCCGCGATGCAGGGAGCCCAGAACCCTGGGATCATGACCCAAGCCGAAGGCAGACGCTTAATGACTGAGTCACCCAGGCACCCCTTACATTGCATTCTTAATAAATTCTTTCAGCTTTTATATGTCTGAGAAAGTTTTTATTTCACCTTCTTTTTTGATTAATTTTTAAAATTGAGATGAAACTCACATAACAAAAATTAATCATTTTAAAGTGAACAAATCAGCAGCATTTAGTACATTCACAATATTGTACAACCACCACCTCCATCAAGCTTCAAAACATTTTCATCACATCCGGATAAAACCCAATTGAGGAGCTACTTACCATTCCCCTGTTCTCCTAGCCTTTGGCAATCAACCATCTTCTTTGTTTCAATGATTTTATCCATTCTGGATATTTCTCATAAATGAAATTTTATGATATGTAGCTGTCTTAGTTCAGGCTGCTATGACAAAAATACCATAGACTGGGAGGTTTACACAACAAACGTTTATTTATCACAGTTCTGGAGGCTAGGAAGTCCAAGATCAAGGTGCTGGCAGATGTGGTATCTGGTGAGGAAACTTCCTGGTTTGCAGACAGCTGCCATGGTGGAAAGAGCAGAGAGAGAGGAAGCAAGCTCTCTTCTCTCTCTTCTTACAATGACACTAATCTCATCATGAGGGCGCCACTCTAATTACCTCTAGTTACCCACCTGCTAATCCATCCCAATAGGGGTTAGGGTTTCTTTTTCTTTCTTTTTTTTTAAGATTTTATTTATTTATTTGACAGAGAGAGACACAGCGAGAGAGGGAACACAAGCAGGGGGAGTGGGGGAGGGAGAAGCAGGCTTCCCCTAGAGCAGGGAGCCCGATATGGGGCTTGATCCCAGGACCCTGGGATCATGACCTGAGCCGAAGGCAGACGCTTAATGACTGAGCCACCCAGGCGCCCCGGGGTTAGGGTTTCAACATATGAATTCTAGGGGGACATAAATATATGGTAAATAACAGTGATCTTTTGTGTCTGGCTTTTTTCACTTAGCATAATGTTTTCAAGGTTCATCCGTGTTGAAGCATGTATCAGTACCTCATTCGGTTTTTTTTGTTATTTTTTTTTTTAAGATTTTATTTATTTATTTGAGAGAGAGAGAGCACATGAGAGGGGGGAGGGTCGGGAGGGTCAGAGGGAGAAGCAGACTCCCTGCCGAGCAGGGAGCCCGATGCGGGACTCGATCCAGGGACTCCAGGATCATGACCTGAGCCGAAGGCAGTCGCTTAACCAACTGAGCCACCCAGGCGCCCTTTTTTTGTTATGTTAATCACCATACATTACATCATTAGTTTTTGATGTAGTGTTCCATGATTCATTGTTTCCGTATAACACCCAGTGCTCCATGCAGAACGTGCCCTCTTTAATACCCATCACCAGGCTAACCCATCCCGCCACCCCCCTCCCCTCTAGAACCCTCAGTTTGTTATTCAGAGTCCATAGTCTCTCATGGTTCGTCTCCCCCTCTGATTTCTCCCCTTCATTCTTCCCCTCCTGCTATCTTCTTCTTCTTCTTTTTTTTTAACATATAATGTATTATTTGTTTCAGAGGTACAGGTCTGTCTGTGATTCAACAGTCTTGCACAATTCACAGCGCTCACCATAGCACATACCCTCCCCAATGTCCATCACCCAGCCACCCCATCCCTCCCAACCCCCACCACTCCAGCAACCCTCAGTTTGTTTCCTGAGATTAAGAATTCCTCATATCACTGAGATCATATGATACATGTCTTTCTCTGATTGACTTATTTCACTCAGCCTCATTCCTTTTTAGGGCAGAAAAATATTCTATTGAATGGATTGTAGAATATTTTGTTTATCTGTTCATCTGCTGATAGACATTTGAGTTATTTCCACCTGTTGGCTATTGTGAATAGTTCTCCTATGAACATTCATGACCTATTTGAATCTGGCAGATTTGAGTACCTGTTTTCAATTCTGTTTGGTATGTACTTTAGAGTAGAATTGCTGGGTCATATGGTAATTCTATGTTTAACTTTTTGAAGAATCTCCAAACTACTTTCCACAATGGTTGCGTCATTTTGCATTCTCACCAGCAGTGTATGCTGATCCCAATTTCTCTAAATCCTCACTGACACTTATTTTCCTTTTATCACCACCATCATCATCATCATCACCATCACCATTCTTTTTTTTTTTTTTTTTAAAGATTTTATTTATTTATTTGACAGAGAGAGAGATAGCGAGAGCAGGAACACAAGCAGGGGGAGTGGGAGAGGGAGAAGCAGGCTTCCCGCCGAACAGGGAGCCCGATGTGGGACTCGATCCCAGGACCCTGGGATCATGACCTGAGCCGAAGGCAGACGCTTAACGACTGAGCCACCCAGGCGCCCCACCATCACCATTCTAATAGGTGTGAAGTGGTATCACATTGTGGTTGTGGTTTGCATTTCCCTAATGACTAATAATATTGAGCACCTTTTCATATGCTTAATGGTCTTTGTTCCTCTTCTTTGGAAAAACATCTGTTCAAGTCCTTTGTCCATTTAAACAATTGATGGTCTTTTTGTTATTAACTGAATTTTTGAAAGGCATTCTCCCTGGTATAGAACTCTAGGTTCATAATTCTCTTTTTTTCTTTCATTGGTTTAAAGATTTTGATCCATTATCTTTTTGCTTTGTTTCTGACAAAAAATTCTAACGTCATCCTCTGTTCTTCTTTGTGTGATGTATCTTTTTCCTCTGGTTGCTTTGAAGATTTTCTCTTTATCTTTGGCTTTAATCAACTAAATTTTGATGCACTTTGGTGTAGTTTTCATGTTTCTAGTACTTGGAGCTTGTTGAATATCTTGGATCTTGATCTTAATTTTTTACAAGTTACATCAAATTTGGAAATTTTCCAGCCATTATTTCTTTAAAAATATTTTTGTTGTTTTAGACAGGAAAGTAGTCTGGTCCCTGGTATTCTGTTCTGTCTGGGAAGAAGTCTCATATATGTAGTTTTGAAAGTCAAAGTTTCATAAGACATAGTGAGAAAATCAGTGGCCCTTTACTCTGCCTCCTTCTTCTGCTCTCTAGGCAACCTCTTGCCTCTTTGGCTTTTTCTTTCAACAATTTTAAATATATTTCTAAACAACATGCTCATGCTCACACATCTCCCCTGCCCCTTTTAGATACTGTCTTTTTCCAGAGCTGATGATCTCGCTCCCTCACATTTCACTACCCTTTCACACTTCACTACCCTTTCTCTCCCCACATCCTGCCACTATGATGATATCATCATTTCTGATCAGAACAATATTCAGAGTTGATAACATTATGACTGTCATTTTGTTTACAGCTATGCCATATCATGGCTTATGGCTATGTTTTCTCTTTTATACTATTTTTCATTTTAAACTTAGAGTTATTGTCTTATCTTTGTGTTTACATATTTTCCTAAGTCCCTATTACTCATCCACCCCCAAACTCTCTACCTCTTCAGCTGACTAACTCATTAAGCAGTCCATCAGTTGTATAGTCTCACGTGCCACCCACTGAAGCCTGCTGCCATCTTGCTCCCATTCTGGCTGGTAATCCTCTAGGCCTGCCCCACAGCTGTCACTCTGGGGTCTCCCTTCGCACTTGTCCAGGGGATTGTGTTTGCTTCTCTCTTGGGTTGCATCTCTTGTTCCCTGCATCGAGCTTTTGAGGAAGGAAGTTGGGGGGAGTGTCAGATAGCATGACAGCTTGGTTCACAGCAAAGTACCCTTGATAGAGGACTGTGTAATGATGTGTGCGTTGGTCTAGTGGCTCCTTCTCTTTCCTCGGTTGCCACAGATGAATCGAAGATTGGCAGCTGTGGGGATGTGCGTCACTCACACTTGCCCTTCTGTCCTGAGGTGTGGTTGCAAAGATGGTGTGTCTGCACCCTGTCACTCAGTTTAGGAAATGTCAAAAGCCCACCTTTACCCGCCAGCTTGGTTGATCCAAACAGTCAATAATTTGTCTGTTAGTTTCAAACAAATTATATATATACTTATATTTAATTTACATATATTTTTTCATGAGATGAGAACTGCTTGGACCAGGGAAAGCTAAAGGGTCTGTTCCATAGCAACAATGACAAATTACCTACTCAATCAGATTTGCTCCTTCTTCAAATTGGGCTATAAAATAAACTAAGAATTGCCCAGGTCTCAATGGGAGCAGTAAGAGCACCAAGAAAAGCAATAAACATCAGCACACTCCAGAGACACCTCTGACAGTGAAAGCCTTCCATTTACATTCCAGCTTCAGTCCTCATGTATCTACAATTTCTTGTTTTCTGCAGGTGAACCAGGAGACACTGCCCTCAGAGATCTTGGTACAAACAGTTACTAAAATTACAGCGTAAAAATAGCCTCTTGATCATTTCTCTGGTGGTAGTGGGCTTCCAGCAGACTTAGCTCCTCCACCTGTCCTCCACACTTATTTCATGCATGAGCCTGGCTTCAAACTCTGTGGGCAGAAAGGAAGTGACCAACTAAAGAAAAGTGGCCTCAAACTGTCGGTTTTCTCACTTCCCCTATTCTTGTCCTATTCTAATGGTTCTATCTTCCTGTTTTTTTAGGAGAACCTTTCACGGTAGGAATAGGACAAGTGCTGAGAAGATGAGTGTCAAGGTGGATTTGGAAACACACTTTGCCGAATGTGTCTTAAATGTAGGAAAAGTCATCCTTGGGAATAAGCAAAGGAACGAAATGAAGCCTCAATTGCAGAAGAAACAGAATAAAATCATCATGAATGCAATATGTGCTCTACTGAATTCTGGTGGCGGAGTGGTCAAGGCTGAGATTGAGAACAAAGACTACAATTACGAAATCCATGGAGTAGGATTGAAAATGCCTTCAATTTTTAAAGGCTATTTAGATGAGATGCAGCAGGGAGACCTCTTTTTGATTTTTGTGAAGTCATGGAACGCCGAGGCCTCTGGTGTACGGCTGGCAACCTTGTCCTCCAATTTGTACCACAGATACAGAGCATCGACTGATGTCATGAATTCTCAGGGAGCACTGATGTTCCTCAAAGGGAGAACTCAGACTCTTGTGAATACTAATGATTCCAATTCGTTAAGTCCCCAGAAAGTTCGGGTTGGTGTACAAAATGATGGTAACATAAGGGCCTCAGCTGCTGCTTTATTTGCTAGAACTCACCTTCAGTTCCTAGAAAAGCTCAACTTTACTAAGTCCCTCCACGTTGAATTTAAAATGTTCTCAGCAGAGGTGTCCCAGTGCTTTAACGAGAGTCTCCCCAGTTGTGTGTCTGCATTTGCAAACACCGAAGGAGGGTATATATTTTTTGGTGTGCATGATGAGACCAATGAAGTCGTTGGATGTGAAAAGGAGAGAATAGATCTTGTCACCTTGCGTCATTCTATTGATTGCTGTATTAGGAAACTACCTGTCCATCATTTCTGTACACAGAGGCGTGAGATAAAATATGCTGTCAAATTCCTTGAAGTGCACAATAAAGGGGCCCTCCATGGATATGTCTGTGCAGTCAAGGTGGAACGATTTTGCTGTGCAGTGTTTGCCAAAGTGCCAAGTTCCTGGCAGGTGAAGGACAATCGTGTGAAACAGCTGGCCACAAAGGAATGGATAGCTTGGATGATGGAGGCTGATCCAGGTCAGGGAGAAGAATCAACAACGATTGCAATGTTTGCTGGGGGCAAGGGGGAGAGGTGGGGAGGGAGGAAGGGGGATATTATTTTAGAATCTAGGGAAAGAGAGGTACTCTCTGCATTGCAGATGCTTGATTTATTATTTCCAATTGCTACAGTTGGTAGGTCACTGCCCTTCATTCCCTCTGCCCATTTTGAATACCCAGCATTCAACAAAAAGATGTTGCCTTGGGCTAGTAGACCTACTAGAGGTTGGTGCAGGGGGCTGTCTGACCTAGTAATTTTTATTTTCATACCCTTTCTTGTGTTCTTATTCAGGTCTCTTCTTTTCCTTTCTGAATATGAATTCATTTAATTATTTAGGAAATTCCTTTCCACATGTACATATGTGTCCTCTTTAACTTACTGCCACTTTCCCCTGCCTTTCCATTCTTGTTGCCTGAATTAAACATTCTCTCTTTCTCATTGCCCCACTTCCATTCTGATCTCAAATACGACCTATCCGTGGCTGGCCCCCTCCTTTCTGACTTTTCCTTTTCAGAGCCAACACTAACCGTGACTGATAAACCAGAGCAAGTGTTGGTGATGTGTATCCCCCTTGGAAAAGGAAAGCTCAAGATGAAATTAGACAAAATAAATTAGTGGTAACTTCTTCAGAAGTCCAGAAAAACAAAGTCCATTTCAGAGTCTTCTCAGAAATCTGTATCTACTGACCTTTATACCTTCTAATCCTACATTTAAAAACATAAACATTCTAAAAATATAAAGTTTGTTTCAATAGAATACAATTAAAATTAAAAATGAAAACTATTGCTCCATACTGGTACGTCCCCCCACTCCCCCAAGATATAAGTAGGCTTTCCTAAGCTGACTTAGGATGTAGACACAAGGATCTGTGGGCCAAAGCTTTGAGTTCCAAGATGAAGTGAAAGGCTTTGCAACACAGCTCAGCTATAAGTTGGCGTCTGCCTTTTTGCATATTGAACTCTTGCTTCTTGTTTCCTAAGATCTTTCCAGATTTTCTGAGATGGTCCTTGCACTGAGTTTGTCATCCACCACACCACGTAGCAGGACTGTGTGCACTCATAAGAATTTGGAACGTCTGAAAGAACAGCAAAAACGTTACTTTCCAGGTAATTCATCTCTGGTTGCTTTGGAATGTGTTGGTTGTTCATTCATATGCAAAAAAGAATAAAACTAGACTTCTATTTATATTACATATATATGCTATTTATATAAATCATTTCCAGAAGGTTTAAGGACTTAAATGTCAGGAACAAGCCTTTTGAACTTTTAGAAAGAGAGAAAGAGATGTCCATGAATAATTTTGTGTCATTGAGGTAGGAAAGGATTTCCTAAACTAGACGTAAAAGTATTAACCTTAAATGAAAAGATTGATAAGTTTCACTACATTAAAGTTAAGAACTTCTGTTCCTCAAAAGATACCTTAAAGAGAGTGAAAAGATTCAACTAGAAGAAGATTGCAAATCCACGTAGCTGACAAAAGATTGGTATCAAGAATATATAATGAACTTACACAATTTTTTAAAAGGACAAACTACCCAGTAGACAAATGAACAATAGTGATAAAGATGTATTTCTCAGAAAAGGAAATGCATATATCCAATGAACTTACGAAGAGATGTTCAACCCATCAGCAATGAGCGAAATGCACATCAAAACCACAAGTAGATACCATCTTAACACCATTTAATTGAAATACCAGATGTTGGAGAGGCTGTAGTATCAGAATCTGCTGTACATTGCTGCTATGAATTCAATGGGCTAAATCCCTTTGGAAAACAAATTTGGCATTACCTTGTATAGTTGGTCATTTGCATACTCTACCAGGTAGTAATTCTTTCTAGTTTCTAGCGCAAAATGTGTACGTGTGCATCAGATGTATATAATTGGAGAGATCCCTGTGACTTCTCATAGATCACTATTTGTAATAGCCCCAAACAGGAAACAACCAAATTATCTATTGTCACAACAATGGATAAATATATTGTAGTTTATTCACATAGTGGAATATTATTCAGTGGTGAAAATGAATGTACTACAAATATATGCAAGCACAAGGCTGAATCTCAGTGATATGTAAGTACCTTACTCATAGATTTACCCAATTCTTTTATTGATTGTATAGTGTTTCATAGTATTCCTAAACATGGATGTTATTAATTTTAGCTACTTTTATTGTGAAATATATTATACATACAGAAAGTACGTAGAACAAAGATATAACTTAATAAATAACTAGGCAGTGAGGAGCACCTGGTTGGCTCAGTTGGGGGAGCGTGTGACTCTTGATCTCAGGGTTGTGAGTTTGAGCCTCACAGTGGATGTAGAGATTACTTAAATAAATAACACTTCTAAAAAGTAGTTATTATGCAGTGAATCCTGTGTAACCACCACCTAGGTAAAAAAAAAAAAAAAAAAAAAATAGAACTTTGCAAACACCCCTGCTACAACTTCTTTAACCAGTCCTTTCTTTTATGGAATTTTATATATCTAATTTTTTCTATTTTATTTTATTTTATTTATTTATTTATTTTTTTAAAGATTTTATTTATTTATTTGAGAGAGAGAGAATGAGAGAGAACACATGAGAGGGGATAGGGTCAGAGGGCAAAGCAGACTCCCCGCCGAGCAGGGAGCCCAATGCGGGACTCGATCCAGGGACTCCAGGATCATGACCTGAGCCGAAGGCAGTCGCCCAACCAACTGAGCCACCCAGGCGCCCTAATTTTTTCTATTTTAAACAATGCTACAATATACATTTTTCTAAAAATGCCTTGAGGTATTCCTTAAAGATAAATTCCAAGCAGTAACAATCGCTTGTAAATTAGGTGAGCATTGCCAAATTGTAATTCAAAACATACAAGAATATACTTTCCCCAAATGGTATTACCATGGCATTTCTCTTCTAGAAGAAGCTTAGAATCATTTTGTTCCACCAAAAAGAGAAGGAGAAGTTGAAATTATTTTGATGATAACTACATGAAATTGATAAATGATTTGGGGGAAGAACTGTCACTTTACAACAGTGAATTTTCTTATAGTTGAACATGGGATGTTTGGCCACTTATTAAAGTCTTCTTTTACTGTATTTCATCAAACTTAAGAAAACAATATTGCACTATTATTTTATTTACCACTAAAAGAGAAAATATTACCAATTAAATTAGAAGATGTATCTTGATTTCAGAGATGTTAAAGTACATTTATAATCAGCAAAATATGATACATCTCTCAATCGTTTCAAAGTTTTATCTGTATTGTTACTATATATGTTAAATTTTATTCCTAGAAAGATAAGTCAGTCAGAAAAAGACAAATACCTATGTCACTCCTATGTGGAACTTAAGAAACAAAACGAAGAAAAAAAGAGACAAACCAAAAAACAGACTCTTAACTATAGAGAACAAACTGGTGGTTACCAGAGGGGAGGTGGGGGGGGAAATGGGTGAAATAGGTGATGGGGATTAAGAGTACATTTATCATGGGGCGCCTGGGTGGCTCAGTCGATTGGGCAGCTGCCTTCAGCTCGGGTTGTGGTCCCGGGGTCCTGGGATCGAGCCCCGCATCGGGCTCCCTGCTCAGCGGGAAGCCTGCTTCTCCCTCTCCCATTCCCTCTGTTTGTGTTCCCTCTCTCACTGTGTCTCTGTCTGTCAAATAAATAAATAAAATCTTTAAAAAAAAAAAGAGTACATTTATCATAATGAGCACCTAATAGAGAATTGTTGAATCACTATATTGTACACCTGAAACAAATATAACACTGTGTGTTAACTACACTAGAATTAAAAATTTTTTATTTGATTACTAGACTGAGATCTTTGTATGATAATAATTTCTGATTGTGAATTGCTGGCATGTGGGAAAGCTCTTAGTTTAAAAATATACATTATACCATTTCCAGACATTTTACTTAATAATCTTGTTAATGCAAATACAAAGAAAGTTTTGAACTAACTTTTCCTATATTTATACGTTATTTCTTCACTTGGTTTAATTCACTGGCCAACAGTTCCAAAATGACGTTAAATCAAAATAGTAAGGGGAGAAGCCCTTAGTTTAGTTCACTTTTTTTTTTTTTTTAAAGTAGGCTCCACACCCAGCATGGAGCCCAATGTGGGACTTGAACTCATGACCCTGAGATCAAGACCTGAGCTGAGATCAAGAGTCAGATGCTTAACCAACTGAGCCACCCAGGCACTCCCAGTTTATTCCACTTTAATAAAAAATAACTTTAGTATTTGTCTGATCCCAGACAAACTGTACTGGTATGCCCAATTACTTGCTGAATACTCAGTGTACCACAGGTATCCCAAACTGAGCATTTCCAAAATCAATCTTCCACTCTGACAATCTTCTATTTCTTCTGTATATTCTGCATATTATTCTGTATTAAGTATTCTTTTTCTGCCATTTCTTCCACATTATCTCTATGAATTGGAGAGTCCATCCTGCATCCAGCCAAGCACAGAAATCTGTGTTCATCCTTGTCTCTTCCCCCTACCCTGGATTCAAAACTCAAATTTTGTCTTTATTTGACTTTTTTTTTTCTGGGGCGAGGGTTCATAGATCTGCTTAGATTCCAAATTTGGGATTGTGATGCCAGAAGGTTTAAGAAACTTTTTTATACATATAAAAAAGCCAAAACTTTTTTTTAAAGAACACTTTTAAAAATTAATTTTAAAATTTACATGTATAAAAGGGACTTTTTTCTTATACAGTTCTAAGGGTCTTGAAATATATAGATTCATGTAACCACCACCAGAGTTAAGATACAGAATAATTCCATCACCCAAAAAAGACCCCTTCACACTGCCCCTCTGTGGTCAAGCTCTCCAATCCCTAGCCCTTAGCAGCCATTGATCTATTTTCCATCCTTATCATTTTGCCTTTCACAGAATGTCATGTAGGACACATCATATAGTTTATAACCTTTGCTAGGCTTTTCCCCCAGATTTATGGAGATATAATTGACATTTAACATCATGTGTAAGGTGTACAGCACGATTTTTTATTATTTTTTTAAAAGATTTTATTTTTTTAAGTAATCTCTACAACCAGTGTGGGTTTCAAACTCATAACCCCAAAATCAAGAGTTGCGTGCTCTACCAATTGAGCCAGCCAGGCACCCCCAGCATGATTTTTTCATACATGTATATATTGCAAAATGACGACCACAATTAGGTTAATTAACATATCCATCGCTTCACATAATTACCGAGTATGTGTGTGTGTGTGGTGAGAACATTTACGTTCTCTCTTAGCAACATACAGATATATAACACAGTATTTTTTTTAATTTTTTTTATTAACCTATACTGTATTATTTGTTTCAGGGTACAGGTCTGTGATTCATCAGTCTTACACAAATCACAGCACTCACCATTGTACATACCCTCCCCAATGTCCATCACACAGCCACCCCATCCCTCCCACCCCCCTCCACTCCAACAACCCTCAGTTTGTTTCCTGAGATTAAGAGTCTCTTATGGTTTGTCTCCCTCTCTGGTTTCATCTTGTATCATTTTTCCCTCCCTTCCCCTATGATCCTCTGTCTTATTTCTCAAATTCTTCATATCAGTGAGATCATATGATACTTATCTTTCTCTGATTGACTTATTTCACTTTGCATAATACCCTCTAGTTCCATCCACGTTGTTGCAAATGGCAACCTTTCATTTTTTGATGGCTGCATAATATTCCATTGTATATATATACCACCTTTTCTTTATCCATTCATCTGTTGATGGACATCTTGGCTCTTTCCACAGTTTGGCTATTGTGGACATTGCTGCTATAAACATTGGGGTGCACGTACTCCTTTGGATCACTACGTTTGTATCTTTGTGGTAAATACCTAGTAGTGTAATTGCTGGGTCATACGGTAGCTCTATTTTCAACTTTTTGAGGAACCTCCATACTGTTTTCCAGAGTGGCTGCACCAGCTTGCATTCCCACCAACAGTGTAGGAGGGTTCATCTTTCTCTGCATCCTCGCCAACATCTGTCATTTCCCGACTTGTTAGTTTTAGCCATTCTGACTGGTGTGAGGTGGTATCTCATTGAGGTTTTGATTTGGATTTCCCTGATGCCGAGCGATGTTGAGCACTTTTTCATGTGTCTGTTGGCCATTTGGATGTCTTCTTTGGAAAAATGTCTGTTCATGTCTTCTGCCCATTTCTTGATTGGATTCTTTGTTCTTTGGGTGTTGAGTTTGATAAGTTCTTTATAGATTTTGGATACTAGCCCTTTATCTGATATGTCATTTGCAAATATCTTCTCCCATTTTGTTGGTTGTCTTTTGGTTTTGTTGACTGTTTCTTTTGCTGTGCCAAAGCTTTTTATCTTGATGAAGTCCCAATAGTTCATTTTTGCCCTTGCTTCCCTTGCCTTTAGCGATGTTTCTAGGAAGAAGTTGCTGCGGCTGAGGTCGAAGAGGTTGCTGCCTGTGTTCTCCTTTAGGATTTTGATGGACTCCTGTCTCACATTGAGGTCTTTCAACCATTTGGAGTCTATTCTTGTGTGTGGTGTAAGGAAATGGTCCAGTTTCATTCTTCTGCATGTGGCTGTCCAATTTTCCCAACACCATTTGTTGAAGAGACTGTCTTTTTTCCATTGGACATTCTTTCCTGCTTTGTTGGATTTGTTGACCATAGAGTTGAGGGTCCATTTCTGGGCTCTCTATTCTGTTCCATTGATCGATGTGTCTGTTTTTGTGCCAGACCATACTGTCTTGATGATGACAGCTTTGTAATAGAGCTTGAAGTCCGGAATTCTGATGCCACCAGCTTTGCTTTTCTTTTTCAACATTCCTCTGGCTATTCAGGGTCTTTTCTGGTTCCATACAAATTTTAGGATTATTTGTTCCATTCTTTGAAAAAAGTGGATAGTATTTTGATGGGGATTGCATTGAATGTGTAGATTGTTCTGGGTAGCATAGACATTTTCACAATATTTGTTCTTCCGATCCATGAGCATGGAACGTTTTTCCATTTCTTTGTGTCTTCCTCAATTTCTTTCATGAGTATTCTATAATTTTCTGAGTACAGATCCTTTGCCTCTTTGGTTAGATTTATTCCTAGGTATCTTATGGTTTTGGGTGCAGTTGTAAATGGGATCGACTCCTTAATTTCTCTTTCTTCTGTTTTCTTTTTGGTGTATAGAAATGCAACTGATTTCTGTGCATTGATTTTGTATCATACCACTTTACTGAATTCCTGTATGAGTTCTAGCAGTTTTGGGGTGGAGTCTTTTGGGTTTTCCACATAAAGTATCATATCATCTGCAAAGAGTGAGAGTTTGACTTCTTTGCCGATTTGGATGCCTTTTATTTCTTTTTGTTATCTGATTGATGAGGCTAGGACTTCTAGTACTATGTTGAATAGCAGTGGTGATAGTGGACATCCCTGCCATGTTCCTGATCTTAGGGGAAAAAAATCTCTGTTTTCCCCCATTGAGTATGATACTCGCTGTGGGTTTTTCATAGATGGCTTTTATGATATTGAGGTATGTACGCTCTATCCCTATACTGTGAAAAGTTTTAACCAAGAAAGGATGCTGTACTTTGTCAAGTGCTTTTTCTGCATCTATTGAGAGGATCGTATGGTTCTTGTTCTTTCTTTTATTAATGTATTGTATCACATTGATTGATTGGCAGATGTTGAACCAACCTTGCAACCCAGGAATAAATCCCACTTGATCGTGGTGAATAATCCTTTTAATGTACTGTTGGATCCTATTGGCTAGTATTTTGGTGAGAATTATTGCATCCATGTTCATCAGGGATATTGGTCTGTAATTCTCCTTTTTGATGGGGTCTTTGTCTGATTTTGGGATCAAGGTAATGGTGGCCTCATAAAATGAGTTTGGAAGTTTTCCTTCCATTTCCATTTTTGGAACAGTTTCAGAAGAATAGGTATTAATTCTTCTTTAAATATTTGATAGAATTCCCCTGGGAAGCTGTCTGACCCTGGGCTCTTATTTCTTGGGAGATTTTTTATTACTGCTTTAATTTCCTAACTGCTTATGGGTCTGTTCAGGTTTTCTATTTCTTCCTGGTTCAGTTTTGGTAGTTGATACATCTCTAGGAATGCATCCATTTCTTCCAGATTTTCTAATTTGCTGGCATAGAGTTGCTCATAATATGTTCTTATAGTTCTTTGCATTTCTTTGGTGTTGGTTTTGAGCTCTTCTCTTTCATTCATGATTTTATTTATTTGGGTCCTTTCTCTTTTCTTTTCAATAAGTCTGGCCAGGGATTTATCAGTCTTATTAATTCTTTCAAAGAACCAGCACCTAGTTTCGTTGATCTGTTTTACTGTTCTTTTGGATTCTATTTCATTGATTTCTTCTCTGATCTTTATTATTTTTTTCTCCTGCTGGGTTTAGGCTTTATTTGCTGTTCTTTCTCCAGCTCCTTTAGGTGTAGAGTTAGGTTGTGTATTTGAGAACTTTCTTGTTTCTTGAGAAAGGCTTGTATTGCTATATACTTTCCTCTTAGGACTGCCTTTATTGCATCCCAAAGATTTTGAACAGTTGTATTTTCATTTTCATTGGTTTCCATGAATTTTTTTAATTCTTCTTTAATTTCCTGGTTGACCCATTCATTCTTTAGTAGGATGCTTTTTAGCCTCCATGTATTTGAGTTCTTTCCAAATTTCCTCTTGTGATTGAGTTCTAGTTTCAAAGCATTGTGGTCCGAAAATATGCAGGGAATGATCCCAATCTTTTGGTACTGGTTGAGACCTGATTTGTGACCTAGGATGTGATCTCTTCTGGAGAATGTTCCATGTGCACTAGAGAAGAATGTGTATTGGAATATACTGTTGCTTTGGGATGGAATGTTCTGAATATATCTGTGAAGTCCATTTGGTCCAGTGTGTCATTTAAAGTCTTTATTTCCTTGTTGATCTTTTGCTTAGTTGATCTGTCCATTTCAGTGAGGGGGCTGTTAAAGTCCCCTACTATTATTGTATTATTGTTGATGTGTTTCTTTGATTTTGTTATTAATTGGCTTATATAACTGGCTGCTCCCATGTTAGGGGCATAGATATTTAAAATTGTTAGATCTTCTTGTTGGATAGACCCTTTAAGTAGGATATAGTGTCCTTCTTCATCTCTTATTACAGTCTTTGGTTTAAAATCTAACTTGTCTGATATAAGGATTGCCACCCCAGCTTTCTTTTGGTGTCCATTAGCATGGTAAATGGTTTTCCACCCCCTCACTTTAAATCTGGAGGGGTCTTTGGGTCTAAAATGAGTCTCTTGCAGACAGCATATCAATGGGTCTTGTTTTTTTATCCAATCTGATACCCTGTGTCTTTTGATTGGGGCATTTAGCCCATTTACACTCAGGATAACTATTGAAAGATAGGAATTTAGTGCCATTGTATTGCCTGTAAGGTGACTGTTACTGTATATTGTCTGTGTTCCTTTCTGGTCTATGTTACTTTTAGGCTTTCTCTTTGCTTAGAGGACCCCTTTCAATATTTCTTGTAAGGCTGGTTTGGTGTTCGCAAATTCTTTAAGTTTTTGTTTGTCCTGGAAGCTTTTTATCTCTCCTTCTATTTTCAGTGACAGTCTAGCTGGATATAGTATTCTTGGGTGCATATTTTTCTCGTTTAGTGCTCTGCATATATCATGCCAGTCCTTTCTGGCCTGCCAGGTCTCTGTGGATAAGTCTGCTGCCAATCTAATGTTTCTACCATTGTAGGTTACATATCTCTTCTCCCGAGCTGTTTTCAGGATTTTCTCTTTGGCTCTGAGACTCGTGAATTCTACTATTAGATGTCGCGGTATTGATCTATTTTTACTGATTTTGAGGGGGGGGTTCTCTGTGCCTCCTGGATTTTGATGCCTGTTTCCTTCCCCAAATTAGGGAAGTTCTCTGCTATAATTTGTTCCAATATACCTTCTGCCCCTCTTTCTCTTTTTTCTTCTTCTGGGATCCCAATATTCTAATGTTGTTTCGCTTTATGATATCACTTATCTCTCGAATTCTCCCCTCGTGATCTAGCAGTTGTTTATCTCTCTTTTTCTCAGCTTCTTTATTCTCCATCATTTGGTCTTCTATATCACTGATTCTCTCTTCTGCCTCTATCCTAGCAGTTAGAGCCTCCATTTTTTATTACACCTCATTAATAGCCTTTTTTATTTCGACTTGGTTAGATTTTAGTTCTTTTATTTCTACAGAAAGGGATTCTCTAGTATCTCCTATGCTTTTTTTAAACCCAGCTAGTATCTTTAAAATCATCATTCTGAACTCTAGTTCCGACATCTTACTAATGTCTGTATTGATTAGGTCCCTGGCAGTCCGTACCACCTCTTGTTCTTTTTTTGAGGTGAGTTTTTCCATCTTGTCATTTTGTCCAGAGGAGAATAGATGAATGAGAGATCAAAATGCTAAAAGGTTAACAACGACCCCAGAAAAATATACACGAAACAAATCAGAAGAGAGCTGAAACTGGGGGGGAAAGAAAGGGAAAAAAAAAAAAAAGAAGAATATGATCAAGCTGGCGAATAGAACAGAGCCACAGACTAGATTTTGGATGTATTTTGGTCTGTTGGAAGAAATTACCTCCCAAAATTTTAAAGAAAGAAAAACATATATTTACAAAAATAAGGTTAAATACTTTGAAGGGATAGAATATGACTAAAAATGAAAATTAAAAAAGATTTTTAAAAAGGAATTGATAAGATGTTGGTTGAAAAAGGAAAGAAGAAAAATTCAACTAAAAAAATAGAAAAAGAAAAAAATAAAGAGCTATAAAAAAATTAACTTTGAAAGACTAAAGAGGGGCGCCTGGGTGGCTCAGTTGGTTGGGAGGCTGCCTTCGGCTCAGGTTATGATCCCAGGGTCCTGGGATCGAGCCCCACATCGGGCTCCCTGCTCAGCGAGAAACCTGCTTCTCCCTCTCCCACTCCCCCTGCTTGTGTTCCCTCTCTCGCTGTGTCTCTCTGTCAAATAAATAAATAAATCTTTAAAAAAAAAAAAAAAGAAAGACTAAAGAATCATGGGAAAAAAGCCATGATTCTATGTGCATTATTCCCCTAGCGCTGGAGTTCTGCCGTTCTCACTGATCATGGTAAACTTGGTCTTGTCTGGGTGTTCTCGCTGATCTTCTGGGGGAGGGGCCTGTTGCCATGGTTCCCAAATGTCTTTGCAGGAGGCGGAATTGCCCCGCCCTTGCCCGGTCAGAGCTAAGTAATCTGTGCAGGTTTGCTCTTGGGAGCTTTTGTTCCCTGAAAGCTTTCCCTACAGCTTTGGAGGACGAGAGTGAAAATGGCGGCCTCCCGATCTCCACCCCGAAGGAGCCAAGAACTCGGGGCCCCACTCCTCAGTGTGCCCCCAGAGAAAAGCAGTCAGTCACTCCCATCTCCCCGGTCTCTGGCCACACTCCGTGTTCACCCGGCCTGTGACCGAGCATTTCTATCTCTGACACCCGACTTGGTGTGGAGTCTCCAAACCCAGCAGATCCCTGTGGTGCGTTCCCACGCCGCTCCTCCCGGGGAAGGAAGGTGAGTCTCCCCGGATCTGCCGCTTGTTGGGTCCCTGCAGGAGGAGCAGTGGCCCGACTGTGCCGCGGATCACGGTTTATGGCAACCCCGAGCTGAGAGCCCACGCCTCAGCTCCGTCTCTGCAGCTGGCTTCCCCGCTCCGATACCTGGGAGCTCTGCTGCCCTCAGGCACCCCCGGTCTTTCTGTGACCCCGAGGGTCCTGAGACCACACTGTCCCACGAGGGTTCCACCCCCCACTTAGCCACCGGAGTGACGTCCCTCAGTGGAGCCGACTTCTAAAAGTTCTGATTCTGTGCTCCACTGCTCTGTCACTTGCCAGAAGCGGCCAACAGAGGCCCCTCCCCCGCTGTCTTATCTTCCCAAATATCATCTCGGATTCACTTCTCCACACGTCCTACCTTCCAGAAAATGGTCGCTTTTCTGTTCAGAGAGTTGCTGCTATTCTTTTCTTCCATCTATTGAGTTTGTAGATGTTCAGAATGGTTTAATCCCTATCCAGCTGAATTCCTGGGACCAGCTCCTCTGCCATCTCACTCCTCCCACCTATACCACAGTATTGTTAACACTAGTCAGTGTCGCCAGGTGTTAAGATGGCACTATAAGGCCTTGTTCCCCATCCTCATTTCCTCCTTTGTGCTATTCACAACACAAACTTATTGGAAGTGCTTGCATGGACCTTGCTGTTTCTTATCTCTCTGCTTTACTCATGAGTCCCCTTTTACCTGTCTCTCTATTCTCCCAACCTTCAGAAGGCTAACTGACAGCCATCCCTTAAGAAGCAGCTCAGGTGTCTCCTTTTTCATAAAGACTTTCATATTTTCTTTTTTCTCAAGGTGTACCTCTCGTTGATGATTGCATAATTCTCTGTGCACTTCTTTCCCGTTGCATTTACCACTTTGTATAATTATTGTTTCTCTCTGTTATGCCAGTCAGTTATCAGCTCCAGCAGACTGGGAATTGCTTGATCTTTTCATTACTAATGCATGCTAGTACTGATACATGGTTGGGCCCAAATATGGAGTGAATCTATTACATATAATGATGATTACTAGCTTGTCTTGGGATTCTCTAATTTATTCCAATTCTTTTGCTGTTTAGTATTATCAGACAGAGTGGTGTATACTCCAGAAAACCTCTACAAGGAACTGTTCTCAAAACATAAAGGACTCAGAGACTTAATAAATAAGGAAATACGCCCTTTCTCTCAAGGAATACTGATTTTTTCTCGAAGCTGGGCTGTGGACTTGGGTCTGCCAGAGAAGCAGGGAGTAATCTGTGATGCTCTTCTGCTTTCCCAGAACAACATCCCACTCCTCTACACCATCCTCAGTGAGTGTGATGCAAGCTGGAAGAGCTATTCTATGACAGTCGCCCGTACCTTAAAGCAGAAGCTGGTGAACACAGGTGGCTACACTGGGAAATTGTGCATCACTCCCTTGGTCTTCCTGCTGAATCCTGATAGAACAGCAGAGACTCTTCATTGTTCAGATTTGCAAATTTACCCCGAGTCCTATAACCTTACAACCACCCAGCACATGGAAGCTCTGTTACAGTCCCTTGTGATAGTCTTGCTTGGGTTCCGATCTTTCTTAAGTGAAGAGCTGGGCTCTGAGGTTTTGAACATACTCACAGATAAACAGTATGAGTTGCTGTCAAAGAACATTCGCATGACCAGAGAACTGTTTGTTCATGGCTTACCTGGATCAGGGAAGACCATCCTGGCTCTTAGGATAATGGAGAAGATCAGGAATGTGTTTCACTGTCAACCAAGTGACATTCTTTACATCTGTGAAAATCAGCCCCTGAGGAAGTTTGTGAGGTATGCAGCCTAACTATATCCATTTTCATTTTTTGGAGTAACTTTGACTGGTTTGGCTTTAAGTTCACATGCTAAAATTCATATTGTATTTACTATGTCCAGAAGAGTTTAGGAGTAGAATTGATGGGTGCCTGGGTGGCTCAGTTGGTTAAGCCTCCGACTCTTGATTTAGGCTCAGGTCATGATCTCAGGGTTGTGAGATTGAGCCCTACATCAGCTTCTGCACTGGGTGTGGAGCCTGCTTAAGATTATCACTCTCTCTCTGCCCCTTACCCCTCTTTAAAAAAAAGGGGGGGGGGTAGAATTGGCTTCCTTTGTTTGAGTGGGGAAACCTAACTATGTTTCTTACATTTTCAGCAAGAAAAACATCTGCCAGGCAGTGACCCGGAAAACCTTCATGAAAAATGACTTTCAAAAGATTCAGCACATCATCATTGATGAAGCTCAGAATTTCCGCACTGAAGACGGAGACTGGTATGAGAAGGCAAAAAACATCACTCAGAGAGAAAACGATTGCCCAGGAATTCTCTGGATCTTTCTGGACTACTTTCAGACCAGCCACTTGAGCCACAATGGCCTCCCTGCTCTCGAAGCCCAGTATCCAAGAGAAGAGCTCACTAGAGTGGTCCGCAATGCAGATCCAATAGCCAACTACCTACAAGAAGTAATGCAGGAGATTAAAGAAAATCCTCCACCTAACATCCCCTTGGGGTCCCTGGAGATGGTTCATAAAGCTAAATGGGCTCAGGGTATTCCAGGCAACTTTGAGATTATGGAGTACTTGGACTTGGAAGAGATGGTTGTCCAAGTAGCAGAGAAATGTCAGTTTCTCTTTAGGAATGGTTATTCTCCCAAGGACATTGCTGTGCTTTTCAGCAAAGCAAGTGAAGTGGAAAAATATAAAGATAAGCTCCTAAGAGCAATGAGGAAAAGAAAAGTATCTCAGCTCAATGAGGAATCTGACCTGTTAGTACAGATCAAGGATGCATCAGATATCATGGCCAATCACATTGTATTGGACAGTGTCCGACGATTTTCAGGCCTGGAAAGAAACATCATATTTGGGTTCAACCCAACAGTGGCCGAGCCAGCTGTTTTCCACAATCTTCTGCTCTGTTTGGCTTCCAGGGCGAAGAAACATCTCTATATTCTGAAGGTTTCCATTTGACAGGAAGATCCCAGTCTAAGAAACAATTAGGAAGCTCTCATCTCTAGTTAACCATGAAACCATGTGACCTAAACATTTAATCATTAAATATTTAATGAGCACTCACTCTGAGGCGTATATTCTTCTCGGTGCTGGGGGGGGGGGGAAGGGTTAGTGATAGGGTAGCGAATAAGATAGACAAGATTCCTTCTTTGGGGCAGAGGTAAATCCTAGACAAGTACACAAATACAAGTACAAGAATTTCAGATAGTTACATCAGAGTAGTAATTGGAGGTGCCTGAGATGCAGAGAGAGAGAGAGAGAGAGAGAGTGTGTGTGTGTGTGTGTGTGTGTGTTTACACATACGTAGGTAAGTAGATAGAGGGGGAAACTGGTTATTCAGCATGGTTGGGGAAGTGCTTAGTGAGGGAAGACATCATGAGAAGATCTTTGAGCCATGTGTGCCAGGTGGACTCAGATATTTTCATTATTTTTTTTTACATTTTCACTATTTTTAATACAGCAATGCACAGAAATGCTTGAGTAAGATGCGCTGGGAGGGTATGAAGGGCGGAGAGGGGTCATGTGTCTGCCCTTTTATGGGCCAAAAATAGTTGTACAATATTTCAATATATAAGATCAGAAGGTACAAACTGTAATTTCTTATAAGCCATATTACATGATTCTTTTCCATTTTATTCTTTTAATGGTGTTAGTAATTTTGATCATTGTCTTTTAAAATATGTTATGCATGTCTTTTGGTTATTTAGAATCTCAGCTCTTTAGGTCTGCTTTAGTATTAGTCCTATGGAGAATCTTAGGTCACTGCATGAAGGTAAGATTCCCACAATTCCCCAGGGAGACACATTGTGTTTTATTTATTAAGTTTTTATTTTTTATTTTATTTTATTTTATTATTATTTTTTTAAAAGATTTTATTTATTTATTTGACAGAGAGAGACACAGTGAGAGAGGGAACACAAGCAGGGGGAGCGGGAGAGGGAGAAGCAGGCTTCCCGCCGAGCAGGGAGCCCGATGCGGGGCTCAATCCCAGGACCCTGGGACCATGACCTGAGCCGAAGGCAGACGCTTAACGACTGAGCCACCCAGGCGCCCCAGCCAAGTTTTTTTTTTTAAAGGGTCCCTAAGAAGATGAATGTACTGGACTCAAAAGTTACATTTTGCTTTTCATTTAATTTAATAACCAATGAAATAAAGTAAATCCAACATCTTTGTTCTGCCGAGCCTTTAGGATTTTAGCTAGTTTCTCAAAGGCTATTGCTATAGAAGAATTTGGGAAGTCCATAAATTTAATAAAACGAGTTGAAAGACAAAATGATAAAGCAGCCAAAAGAGATGAAGAGGGATCTTGCTAAGGAAACGTTGTGGGGGCGCCTGGGTGGCTCAGTTAAGCGTCTGCCTTCAGTTTAGGTCATAATCCTAGAGTCCTGGATCAATCCCGGTGTTGGGCTCTCTGCTCAGTGGGGAGTCTGCTTCTCCCTCTCCCTCTGCCCCCCCGCTTGCACATGCTCTCTCTCTCTCTCAAATAAATAAAATCTTAAAAATATATACAAAACACTATTATTAACTGGAGTCATCATGCTGTGCATATATCCTGTAACTTATGTATTTTATAGCTAGAGGTTTGTACTTTTTAACTTCCTTCACACATTTCACTGACCACCCCCAGCCCCCACCTCTGGCAAGCACCAATCTATTCCCTATATACATGAGCTTGTTTTTTGTTTGTTTTAGTTTCCACTCTAAGTGAGATCATACAGTATTTGTCTTTCTCTGCTTGACTTATTTAGAACTCCATGAGCTTCCTGGATATGGCTCCCTGTTTCTCTAGATTAGGATGTTTTCAGCCATTATTTCTTTGAATAAGGTTTCTGCCCCTTTCTCTCTTCTCTGGCACTCCTATATGAATACTGGTCTGCTTGATGTTGTCCCATAAATCCCTTAAGCTATCTTCATTCTTTTCCATTCTTTTTTCTTCTTGCTACTCAGCCCTGTCTTTGAGTTTGTTGATCCTTTTTTCTGCCTGATCAAGTGTGTTGTAAACCCTTCTATTGAAATTTTCAGTTCAGTTATTATATTTTTCAGTTCTGTGATTTTTGTTTGATACTTTCATATATTTTCTATATCTTTATTGAAATGTTCCCTTTGTTCATGCATTGTTCTCCTGATCTTGGTGAGTATCTTTATAACATTATTTTTAATTCTCTATCAGCAAATCACATCTATTTCATTAAGCTCTGTTTCTGGGGTTTTGTTCTGTTTGGTACATATTCCTCTGTTTCTCCATTTTCCTTGACTCTCTGTATTGGTTTCTGTGCATTAGATAAAACAACTACCTCTTGGGTGCCTGGGTGGCTCAGTCGGTTAAGCATCTGCCTTCGGCTCAGGTCATGATCTCAGGGTCCTGGGATAGAGTCCCACATCGGGCTCTCTGCTCAGCAGAGAGTCTATTTCTCCCTTTCCCTCTCCCTCTATGCTCTCATTCTCTCTCTCTCTTTCTCAAATAAGTGAATAAAATCCTTTTTAAAAAATTTAAAAACCCAACTACCTCTTCCAGTCTTGGTCTCATGTAAGGAATGAAGCTTATTGTTCAGGCCTGGCCCAAGCTCTTGATTGTCTCTCAAACCTTGTGGTTGTCCACACTACTTTCTTTGTTCTCTGTGGCTCATAGTAGTTGAGGGTGTTCCAAGACCTGTCAGTGCCCCAGAAGAGAGGATCTCAGTCAGCTCCTAGATGCAGGCTGATTGAAACCTGCACCCTCAGGCAGCAGCTTTTAAAAATCTTTTAAAGATCTCTTTCTGGGGTCCCTGGGTGGCTCAGTCGTTGAGCGTCTGCCTTCCGCTCAGGTCATGATCCCAGGGTCCTGGGATCGAGCCCCGCATTGGGCTCCCTGCTCAGCAGGAAGCTGCGTCTCCCTCTCCCACTCCCCCTGCTTGTGTTCCTTCTTTCACTGTCTCTCTCTCTCTGTCAAATAAATAAATAAAATCTTTAAAAAAAAAAGATCTCTTTCTGGAAAAGACAGGGAGATGGCTGTTTCTGTCTGCTCCCTCTGTACTGAGCCCTGGGTGGATAGCTGGCTAAGAATGGTTTCTTTATTTGCTACAGTCCTATGGGATCTGCAAATTCCAGCCCTGCTGGCCACCAGAGCCATGCAATGAAGACATGCATCCCCTGGACAGAAGCCACAAAAACCAGGGCACCAGACATGTGCACAAGCTCCTTCAAGGGAGCAACCTTGAATGAGCCAGAGGGAGAATGTGGAGATGGTGCTCACTGGTCTCACCCGTCTCTAGGGAAGATTGGCCAACTCCTAGATTTATGCTAAATTAGAAGCCTGACTCTCAGGCAGCAGCTTTTAAAGTGTGCGAATAGGACTTTTTCAGGGATAGAGTAGGAGATGGGCATTTCTGTCCACTCTCCCTGTGTTGAGCCCTGGAGGAAACAGCCACAGTGAGTCGTTGTGAGCCTATTAAGAACTGTTTATTTATTTGCCATAGTCTTTGGGGTCTTTTGGAGGCAAGCCCTATTGGCATTCAGAGCTAGGTGTTTTGGGGGCCCATCTTTCTGACGGACATCTGAAAAGTTTGCACATTAGATGTTGGGCACAAACCCTTTACTCCTCAGGGACATGCTGGGAGCTGCAAGTTCCCTTCCAATTGTATGCTGCGGTGCTGGATGTGGGGATTACGGTGAGAGTCTGTCTCAGCTTTTTCTACTCCTATTGACGCATTTTCTTACTTGCCAGATACATAGAAGTTACTCGGCTAGTTTCTAGATTTCTTTCAAAGGAAATTGTTCTATGTGTAGCTGTAGATTTAGTGTGTCCATGGGAGAAGGTGAGCTCAGGTGCTTCCTATGTTGCCATCTTAGACTGGAAGTCTATTTTTTTTTATTTTTTATCTTTTTCCCCAAATATTTTACTTATTTATTTGTCAGAGAGAGAAAGAGAGAAAGAGCAAGCACAAGCAGGGGGCAGAGGGAGAAGCAGGCTCCCTGCTGAGCAAGGAGCCCAATGTGGGACTCAATCTCAAGACCCTGGGATCATGACCTGAGCCAAAAGCAGAGGCTTAACCAACTGAGCCACCCAGGCATCCCTCTATTTTTTTCTTAAATGGGTTTTGTTTATTCCCATTCTTTCATTTTTACTGATAAAAGTATCTAATGCTATGAATTGTCCTTTGATCATTACTTTAAATGTATCCATAGCTTCCATTATCTATTAAGTCCTTAAGCTATAATATGTGCTCTGATCTACCATGATACTTTTTAAAAGTATTTTCAGACTTAGAGTTCACTAAGTCTTTTTGGTGATGGTTTTATTTTTTTATTTATTTATTTTTAAAGATTTTATTTATTTATTTGACAGAGACACACAGCGAGAGAGGGAACACAAGCAGGGGGAGTGGGAAAGGGGGAAGCAGGCTTCCCACTGAGCAGAGAGCCCAATGAGGGGTTCGATTCCAGGACCATGACCTGAGCCGAAGGCAGATGCTTAACCAACTGAGCCACCCCGGTGTCCCTTGGTGATGGTTTTAGATCAACATTTTTTCTGTCATTAGCTTCCTTCTCTCTTCTCTGCAGTTGTTCTCAGTCTGCCTTTGCTTCAGAAGACTTGAATTGGGGCAAGAATGGGGCAGGAGTATAAGGAATCACACTCTGGTTTTTGGTGTTTTTATTTTTTACTTATGGTATTTTGAATGTGTCTACTGAGGCCATAGAGGCAAAGGCTTAAACTGCAGCCAATCTGAATCTTGACAGAATGCTTTGTGATCCTTCCAGAGCACAGGAGGATGGGCGGTATTGCTAGAAGGCCATATCCCACTTGCCTCTGTCTCCCCTGGGAGGCTGTCACAGGGACAGTGTCTCTTTAGCTCACAAGTTTTTTGTTTTGTTTTTTTAGTGCATGTGCATGTGAGAGAGAGAGAGAGAGCAAGGCGGGAGGAGGTGGGGAGGAAGGGCAGAGGAAGAGGGAGAGAGAGAATCTTAGGCAGGCTCCGCTCAGCACAGAGCCCAACACAGGGCTATGTTCCACAACCCTGAGATCACCACCTGAGCTGAAATCAAGAGTTGGATACTTAACCAACTGAGCCACCCAGGTGTCCCTAGCTCATAAGTTTTGATGATGTATATGGCTTTCTGACCTAACCTCTCAGCTGCAGACTATAAAACCATTTAGCTATCCTCTAGAATAGGCTCCTGAGCAACAACATATCCTACAATTCACATTTGAAGTCACCAGACTTTTTTTGCTTCATTGTTTTTGCTGGTGTTTGGGACAAGGACCATAAATCCCTTACCTCACAGGCACTCAAAATATAAATCAAAATCATCTGTGGCTCTACATATACTAAAGCCACAATATGAGATCTTGCCAGAACACTCTTAGTCTCTTCAGAGTTATAGACTTTATTGGTAATAAGCAATGCACACATTTCACTTGGCAAAATAAACAATGCTGGGCTCTTGAAGGAGGCATTCAATAGAACTTTCATTTTCCTAGTAGGTCCAAATAGCCTGTTTAACTGAGAAACAATGGCCTCCTCAAATAATTCCTTTTAAATTTCCAGTCCAATAAGTAGTCCTCTAAATGTGTCTTTATCTTACCCTGGGCCTTAACCTATTTTTATAAATTTTCAATCTTGCCCCATCCCATAAAGGCTGAAGGCCAAATCCAGGATGCACATTCTCCTGGGACCAATTAACATTGATTGTCCCATGGATAGGCAGCTGCTTACCTGATAGGGCACTCATGTGAGCCTAAAAATTCCACCACAAAATAGGGGCGCCTGGGTGGCTCAGTCAGTAAAGCATCCAATTCTTGGTTTCGGCTCAGGTCATGATCTTGCATTTGGGGACTCGAGCCCCACGGCCGGCTCTGTGCTCAGCGCGGAATGTGCTTCAGATTCTCTCTCCCTCTCCCTCCTGCTCATTCTCTCTCTCAAATAAATAAATAAAATCTTTATAAAAAATTCCACCACAAAATAAACAGGCAAATAAAACAAAAAACCCTATCAAGTGCAGCTACCTACCTACACGCCTGATGTCTGTTGATCTTATTACCACAGATTGGGTGCTTTCATTGCTTTACAATCCAGAGGCCCAAACCCTCCAAGCAAGCCATTGTTTCAAGCAAATATAGTTAATGCTGAGACCTACAGCAACCCAAGTAGGTACCCACTTAAAAAAAAATGCCTAATTCCCATTTCCGAGATGACACTGTCCTGGCCAAGAACTCATGGTTGGAGATGACTTTGCCTCAGACAACAACACCCCTGCCCAAGACCTTGCTGTGATAGATAACTTTGCCTCCTGTGCTAGAGAATTTTGTCCCCAAACATTAAAACCTCTGCTTCAGTAACATCCATGGACTGTATCTCCTAAGGAGCAAATTGAACACAGGAAATTTTTGCTTTTTCTTCTTTTGATATTAGAGATTCTGTTTCTGAGCTCACTGTCTGCCTAGCTCATGATCCTGGTATACTGCTTGCTTTCTGCCAAATTGTATACCTCTATACTCCCGTGCCTAAAGGAAAATCTGATAGAAGTTACTACTATCTATGCTATTCTAAAAATCAATGGAGATTATTGCTTTCCCCCAAAGGCATCTGCCTCATATTAGTCAACCTCATGATCCCCTGGGGAAAGGACAACTCACTTGCAATGCCTTCTACTAATCCTTCTAGTTGTCCACCATGACCTCCTGCCCCGCATCTCTGACATAATCGCTCATTCCCCTTGGTCACATACAAATACTAGTAAGTGTGTGCATGTGTGTGTATGCATTCAAGCCTTCTTTCCATGACAATTCACTTCTTTTCCATTTCAACTTTTTATTAAGTGTAACATACATATTTAAAAGTATACATATCACAAGTGTATGGCTCAACACATTTTCATAAACATACTTGTGTTACTACCAATAAAAACAAGACATTAAATATTCCAACAGATTAACAGCCCTCCCCTTTTGCCTTCTAGACAACATTTCCCCATTACCTCCATAAATTAAAATAAATTAAAATCCTGGGTGTATTTTAATGTTTCTCCAGGTATCTGGAGGCTTCATCAGTGTTTACAGTTTCCTTGCAGATGTTTCAAATCATCCTATAATATCATGTACCATGAACTGGTCTCATTGTTCATCAGCACATTCTTCCCATGGTCACATTTTTTTGGCCAGCAGAACCACTGAAACTGGCTTGCCATTGGTTAACTTTTTTTTTCCCCATTGGTTAACTTTGAATCCAAATTGTTTTTTTCCCATTTGCCTCTGTTTCAGATATGGATGCCTACTGATACTGAAGACAATAAACAATTCATAGATTCCAGGTAATAGATCCTTGTCATTTTTCCAAATCGTTCTTGACCTGCAATGTGCCAGGTGTACCAAGGTCTGCAGGTTCCAGTGGAGAACCTTGAGCGCCAAGTCCATGCCAATGGTGGCTTGGTAGTGCGAGGAATTCTGGTGCATGTAGTGCTTGATGATGCTGGTCTTGTCTATGCCCACATCAGTGAACGCTAGCACCTTGTGTAAGGGCTCCTGTGCAAGGTCTGCACCCTGGCAGCTGGCCTGTTGTGCTGGGCAAGGCTGGGGAAACACAGCTGGGGTTTGGCACTGGAGAAACTCAGGGAGTAAGTGTGTTCGTACATTTTTTTTTTTTTTTTTTTGGTATTCTTTATTTTGGTTCATACATTCATCAGCTGGACTTCACTACAAAGTAGTTTTTCAAGAAGATATTAGAGAACTATGTCCCCTAGGTTATTTGATAAGAGTGTTTGCTTATTGGGGCACCTGGATGGCTCAGTTGGTTAAGTGTCTGCCTTCAGCTCAGGTCATGATCTCAGGGTCCTGGGATCCAGCCCCTCATCGCCTCCCTGCTCAGTGGGGAGGCTGCTTCCCCCTCTCCCTCTACTTTTCTTCTTTTTTCCCCTCCCTTCCCCCCCCCTGCCTCCTGCTCATGCTTGCACTCTCTCTCAAATAAATAAATAAAATCTTTTTTAAAAAGTGTTTGCTTATTTACTTTATAGTCAAATGACATCTTGGTTTGGTAAAATATACCTATGTAAAACTTAATTTTCCCCAGAATTCTGTATGCATTGCTTTACTTCTTCTGGCATTGAACATAGTGATAGTGAAGGCTGAAGCCTTGCTGGTGAACCTGGGTTCTCTTCTCTGTTCCAAGATCCCACTAAATTCATCCTAACTGAATGTCTTAGACATGGATTCACAACATGTAGTCAAAGGTGCATCCAGCTCTGTTGAGCTTCATCTTAGTCTCCCAGCTCATCTTAGATGACTGGAAAATGTCTAACTCTGGTGTTCCTTCCCCTTCTTGATGAAAATAGTCATTGTCTGAAAGGGTTTCTACTAATGCTATGGCTGTATTCCTCCAAAACTATGTTAAAGAGAATTTTCTGGATTTTTTTCAATTCACCTTCTTATTCATAACTGCTTATAGAAAAATAAAGTGACCATTCTGGTGAGTTCTTAGGATGCTAGCTGAGCAGTTAGAAAAGCTGTAATTCCTCCAACTGAAGAGTGTAAAAGTAGTCCATGAAGATCAAGAGATTTTGAGGGAAGGGATAATAAATTTTGCCTTCTTCATTTTCATTGTGGAAATTGTGAGTGTCATCAATGATGATGTTTTCTTTTCTTTTCTCTTCTTTTTTAATTTTTTAAAGTAAGCTCTAGGCCCAACATGGGCTTAAACTCATGACGCTGAGATCAAGAGTTGTGTGCTCTACCAACTGAGCCAGCCAGGTGCCCCAATCTTTTCTAAGTAATAAAGGTTTTCTGGCTACATCCTGGGGAATTTCCATTGTTGTTATTGTTCTTGTTGTTAAAAATAAAAGTATTGCAATTTTTCCCAATTTAAAACTGGAAGAAAATCTATCCATGAACTATGCACAGAGTAAATAACAAACTGTGCACAGAGTGATTAACAAATTAATGTTCCTAAATAACCCTTAAGTAACATCTATGAAGATCATTTAGGAAAAAGCAAAGACTAACTTGATTTTCTAACATCCCAACAAGTTTCTTACCTTGCAAAGTTTTTCAAAGGCATATTTTTACAGAATTAAAGATATCATTGATTATACAATGAAAAACATCTTTGTAGTATGGTCCAGTTGCCATGATTCAGGTGAGACTTGGAAAAGATTTAAACATCCTTGTGTCATTCCTCTGAAAATATTTCATACTGGTCATCTAAGAGGTGTTGACAAAGCTCAGAAGTAAACTGGCCACTCAAAAAATGTCATCAGGACTGTATAAAGGGCCTTATTCAAGTCTCTTACTGTTTGGGTGGTTTCAAGATTGTGGGATTCAGGGGGCGCCTGGGTGGGTCAGTGGTTAAGCGTCTGCCTTCGGCTCAGGTCAGGATCCCGGGATCCTGGGATGAGCCCCGCATCGGGCTCCCTGCTCAGCGGGAAGCCTGCTTCTCCCTCTCCCACTCCCCCTGCTTGTGTTCCTGCTCTCACTCTCTCTCTCTCTGTCAAATAAATAAATAAATAAAATCTTAAAAAAAAAAAAGTTTGTGGGATTCAGGATAAAATATCTGGGCGCTTATATCAATGAAAAGAACTTGCATTGTCTTCAGTCAATATGGAAAGCTCTTTACTCAAGTAGAAGATCTCTAGCACGACACACACTTTCCCAGTGTAACCACCCATTTTTACCAGTTCATGCTTTAAAGTGAAGGCAGCTTGCAAAGAGTAGCCTGTTAACTCTTTATTTAGTACCCCGAAGAAGGTATGTAGGACTAGTGGATAGCCCTGGGCAATTAGAAGAGCATCACAGATTACATTCTGGTTCTCTTGCAAGCCCAGATGCAAAGACCAGGTCCTAGAAAATATCAATGTCCCTGGACCAACAGAGCCCATTTCTTTACATATTAACTGTGCAAATCCTTTGTGTTGTGAGAACAGTTTCTTGCAGAGGGCTTCCAGAATATCTCTTTCCTGTGGCACTAGATATGAAAATAATTAGAATAAATTTTAAATCACCGGGAAACTTCCAATTCCAACCATGACAAAGTAGCTTGTCCCAGACCAATCCTCCCACCAAAAACAACTATGAAAGCTGTACAAAATAAATAAGAGTGATTTGAAGACCAGAGGAACAATCAATACAAGCACGACTTAAAAGGTTACAATCTTTGATAGACAGGAAGCCCAGGAAGTTGCTTCACATTCACCCCAGCTTTTGGCCTAAGGATACTTTCTATATCGTGTTATGGGTGAATAGAGCCCAAGCAGAAATTAGCAGTCTTACTAGGCTGAGGAAAAAGAGGTTGGAATTCACGGCTGTCAGATACTTACTCAAAAGACTTAAATCTTACAGAGCATATTCTTTGATCACAATAGAATTAAATTAGAAATCAGTAACAGTAAGATGTCTAAAAAATCCCCAAGTATTTGAAAATTGGACAGGAAAATTCTAAATAACCTATCCATCAGAGAAGAATTCATAAGGAAAATTAGAAAAACTTTCAAACTGAATAAGTAAAATTCAACATATAAAAATTTGTGGAATGCAAATAAAGTAGTGCTTAGAGAGAAATATAAAGCTTGTGTTAAAAAGGGAAAAGTCTTAAAATTAAATGATCTTAGTTTCCACTTTAACAAATCCAAAGTAAGTAGAAGAAAGGAAATTATAATCACAGAACAGAAATCAATGAAAACAAACAACAGATAAAATTACCAAATCCATAAGTTGGTTCTTTGAAAATTAAATTAAATTGATAAGCCCTTTACAAGAGTCATCACAAAAAAGAGAAAAAGTACAGATGAACAACAGAAATAAAAATACTGTATCAGTACAGATCTACACATGTTTAAAAGACTAAAAGAGAATGCTATAGGGGTGCTTGGGTGGCTCAGTCGGTTAAGCATTCTAATCTTGATTTTGGCTCAGGTCATGACCTCAGGGTTGTGAGATTGAGCCCCATGTCAGGATCTGTGCTAAGCATGGAGCCTGCTTAAGATTCTCTCTCCTCTCTTTGCCCCTCCCCACTCCTGGTCTCTCTCACTCTAAAAAAGAAAAGAGAGAGAATGCTATAAACAATTTATAAACATTTTTTGCCAATATATTTGACAAATGAGATGAAATGGACAAAATCTATGAAAATAAAACACCAAAACTGACATGAGAAAAAAACAGAAAATCTGAACAGGTCTATATCTATTCAACAAATTTTGTTCATTACCAAAATCTTCCCATTAGGAAAACTTCAGGGAGTTTCAACAGTGATTTTTATAAAATATATAAGGAAGAAATATCACCACTCTTACTCAAACTCTTTCAGAAAATAGGAACAATGAACATATCTCAGCACATCCTATGAGGCTAGAATAATTCTGATTCCAAATCCTGACAATGCAAGAAAAGAAAGCCACAGACCAATATCCCTCATGAACACAGACAAAAAGAATTTCTCAGCAAAATATTAGCAAACAGAATCTAGAAATATATAAATAGAATAATACGACATGACTAAATGGGTTTTTTTTTTTTTTTGGAATGAAAGGTATGTTTAACATTAAAAAAATACCATCCAATATAATTAACCATATTAACAGAAAAAGGTGGGGGGGGGGATATGGTCATCTCAATAGATCCAGAAAAAGCATTTGATAAAATTATTTCCCTAGTACTCTCAGAAAATGAGAAATAAAGGGGAACTTAATCAATATGATAAAGGGCACCTAAGAAAAGAAATACAGAACACTTTCTCCTTAAGATTGAGAAGGAAAATTTTCTACTTTCAGTTCTTGTATTCAACATTTTTCTGAGGTCTTAATCCTAGCCAGTGTAATAAGGTGAAGAAATAAGAGTTATTAAAATTAGAAAGTAAATACTAAAACTTTTTCTATTCACAGAAAACAGGGTTGTTCACATAGAAAATCGATTTTATATTGATAAAAGACTCAAGTCAAAGGAAAATACAACATTTGTATGTACCTGATAAATGGTTTCAAAATAATAGAAGGCAAATTTGACAGAAGTAGAAGGAGATGTAGATAATTTTAGTTGACTATTTTAACATACTTCTCTCACTAACTGATAGACAAAATCTTCAGAGACAGACAACAAAAATCAGTAAGGACACAGTAGATTTGAACAACACAATTAATAAACTTAGCCTAAGTGTTTGTCCCCTTCCACATTTACCAGAATTCTGCCAAAAGTATATAGCAGAAGTAATAGTGAGACTAAGTTATAAAACTAGGTTATAGAAGACTAGAGAACATGTTTCTTCACGCCCTACCCCAATTGCTCACTCTGGGGGAAGCTGCTATTCCATGAGGATACTCAAGTAACTCATGAATAGATTCATGTAGGGAGGAACTAAAGTATTTGACCAACAGCCAGAGAGGAACTGAGGACTGCCAACAACCTTAGTTGCTGGCTTGGGAATAGATCTTCCCCCAGCTGACCCTTTAAATGAGATGGGGCCCATAGCTTGATTGCAATGTAGTGAGAGACTTGAAGTCAGAATCACCCAGCTAAGCCACTCCCAGATTCCTGACCCACTGAAACAGTGACATAATAAATGTTTCTTGATAATTTAAGCTGCTACATTTTGGGGTAGTTTATTACATGGCAATAGGTAATACATCAAAAAAAGCAGAAAGACTGGGGCGCCTGGGTGGCTCAGTCGTTAAGCGTCTGCCTTTGGCTCAGGTCATGATCCCAGGGTCCTGGGATCAAGCCCATCGGGCTCCCTGCTCAGCAGGGAGCCTGCTTCTCTCTCTCCCACTCCCTCTGCTTGTGTTCCCTCTCTTGCTGTGTCTCTCTCTGTCAAATAAATAAATAAAATCTTTAAAAAAAAAAAAAGGCAGAAAGATCAATATAAATTTCCAGTGTTTAAAAATTAAGCAACATATTTTCAAACAACCTATAAGTTAAAATGGCACAGTGGAAATAAAAAATATTTTGAACTAGATGAAAATGAAAACACAACATATTAAACCTTTGGAGGAATCAATGGCTCTAAAATAAATTTCTTGAAAAAGAAAAGATGTAAGATCAGTTACCTAGGTTTTCAGACTTATTGTCAGATAAGAACAGCAAACTACACACACACACACACACACACACACAAAAGTAAAAAGGAAAAAAAATAAGGGTAAGAGGAGATATCATTGCAATTGTAAGAAAAAATACAATAGAGGGGCACCTGGCTGGCTCAGTTGGTGGAGCATGTGACTCTTGATCTCAGGGTTGTGAGTTCAAGCCCCATGTTGGGCGTAGAGATTACTTAAAAATAAAATCTTAGGGGTGCCTGGGTGGCTCAGTCAGTTAAGCGCCCACCTTGAGCTCAGGTCATGATCCAGGAGTCCCAGGATAGAACGAATTTAACTATTTAATTATTTAACTCCCAGCCCCTCATCGGGCTCCCTGCTGGGCAGGGAGTCTGATTCTCCCTCTGACCTTCCCCCATCTCGTGCTCTCTCTCTCACTCTCTCAAATAAATAAATAAAATCTTTTAAAAAAAATCTTTAAAAAATAACAATAGAGAAAATCAGCAATGTCAAAGTTGGCTCTTTTTTTAAAAAAAATTTATTTATTTGAGAGACAGAGTGCACGAGGGGGGGAGGGGTAGAGAAAGAGAGAGAGAAAAACCTGAAGCAGACTCCCTGCTAAGTGCAGAGCCCAACATGGAGCTGGATGCAGGGCTTGATCCCAGGACTCTGAGATCATGACCTGAGCTGAAATCAAGAGTCAGCCACTTAACTGACTGAGTCACCCAGGCACCCCAAATTTGGTTCTTTGAAAAGATCAATAAAATACTTAGCAAGACTTATCAAAAAAAAAGAGGGAAAAATAAGTTATCAATATCCAGAATAAAAAAGACGTCCTTGTGGTTTCTATGGACATTAAAAAGTTAAGAGGTATTTATCAACAACTGTTCAAAAACAGGCAAAACAAACTTATGGATATGGAAGTCAGAAAAATGATTGCATTTTTGTAGAATAATGACTGAAAGAATACATGAGGGAGGCTTCTCAAGTTCTTGTAATGTTTTATCTTCTTGATATGGATATTGATTACATAGAGGCATGTTCACTTTGTGAAAATTTATCAAGTGTGTATGGCTTCTGCACTTTCTTGTACATATGCTATATTTTAATTTTAAAATTTTACTTAATAATAGGACATAGAGGTGAATATTTTAAGTGCTTATATTAGGGAAAAAAAGGATTAATACTGACTTAAGCATCTCAAGAAACAGGAAAAAGGACAGCAAAATAAACCCAAATAAAGAACAAGAGGGGCTCCTGGCTGACTCATTTGGTAGAGCATATGACTTGATCTCAGGGTTGTGGGTTTGAGCCCATGTTGGGCATAGAGTTAAATTTAAAAATAAAAACAGATTTAAAAAAAAAAAAAGAAGAAAGGTTATTATACAAACAAGAGCAAAACCTAATTTTAAAAAGAAACATACATACAATAGACACAATAAATAAAGTCAAAAGTTGGTTCTTGGAAAAGAATAATGAAAACAATACCAATGTGAGTCTTCCAGCATGCCTGGACAAGAACTTAAAAATAGAAAAAGTACAAAAAATCAATATCAGGAATTCAAAACAAGACATCACTAGAGATCCTGCAGACAATGAAAAATTGTAAGAGATTATTATCTTTTTTTAAAGATTTTATTTATTCACTCGAGACACAGGGATACAGAGAGAGAGAGAGAGAGCACGAGCAGGGGGAGAGGCAGAGAAAGAAGCAGGCTCCCCGCTGAGCCAGGAGCCGGACGTGGGGGCTCGATCCCAGGACCCTGGGATCATGACCCCAGCCGAAGGCAGATGCTTAACCATCTGAGCCACCCAGGCGCCCCGTAAGAGATTATTATGAACAATTTTATGTCACTGAATTTGAACACTTAGAAGATACAAATTTCTAGAAAAATATAACTTGCCAAAATTGACTAAAGAATAGAAAAATTGAATACTGTAATCTTTAAAGAAAGTCCATTTAGCAGTCAAAAATATCTCCACAAAGAAAACTGTAGGAAAAAATGATAAATATGACTTCATTAAAATCAAGAACATCTTTTCATCAAAACAAAACACAGGGAGTGGGAAAAGTCGTGCAATGGGAGAAGAGATTTGCAACATAAACAACACACAGAAGACATGTATTTAGATTTTTCTTTTAATTCCTACAAATCAATAAGAAAAAAAAGACAAACCAAAAAAAGATGCTTTAAGCAACATTTCTTAGAGAAGGAATTTCAAGTAATCAATAAGCATATGACAAAGTTCCCAACTTCATTAGTAACCAAAGAACACATAAATGCAAATTAAATTTATAATAATACCTATAGGTGCCTAGAAGACAGGCAACATTTAAATGTGGCCTATTTAAAGTTTTTTAAATGTTGCCTATCTTGTATGGCTGAGGATGTGGAAGATTGGGTAAGCATGTAAATTGGGAAACATTTTGGCATTATCAACTGAAGTTAAAAATACAAATACCCCAGGGTGCCTGGGTGGCTCAGTCAGTTAAGCATTTGCTTTTGGCTCAGGTCATGATCCCAGGGTCCTGGGATAGAGCCCCACATCGGGCTCCCTGCTCAGTGGGGAGCCTGCTTCTCCCTGTGCCTCTGCCTACCGCTCTGCCTACTTGTGCTCTCTCTCTCTGTCAAATAAATAAATAAAATCTTTCAAAAAAATACAAATACCCTATGACCCAACAATTCCACTTGTGCTCAGGAAATAGATGCAAATGCCCACAGGGTGTCTGAAGCAGCATTCTTTATAACAGATCAAACTGGCTATGACTCAAATCAACATAGCAGTAGAATTTATAAATAAATAGTTGTATGTTCACATAGGAATATTTTATTGCAAGGAAGATTAATGAACTATACACAACATCTAACAAATATAATCTTGAATGAAGAAGCACCACAAAAATAATATATACAGTGTGGTTCCATTTTAATAAGTTCGAAAATAAGCAAAACAAAGCTATATTTTTAGGGATGAGCACATAGAAGATAAAATTATAAAGAATGGTGAAAATGTGACTAGCATAAAATTAGTATGGAGGTAACCCAGGGTGGGGATGTGACCAGGAAAGAACACAGGAGATTTTTAGGGTGCTACTGATGATTTATTTTCTGATTTGGGTGATAGATATACAGCTATTTATACACAACTGTTTCATTATATTGTTCATTTAGTTTCATGTTCATTTCTGTAGGCATATTTCACAATCTTAGAAAAGCACTGGTTGAAAGAAAAGAAATAACAAATACTGGAAAAGAATGAACCAAACTGGGGCGCCTGGGTGGCTCAGTTGTTAAGAGTCTGCCTTCGGTTCAGGTCATGATCCCAGTGTCCTGTCAAATAAATAAATAAAATCTTAAAAAAAAAAAAAAAAAAAAGAATGAACCAAATTAACTTTATTATGGTGTGCCTAAAAAACCAGGAGAAATAACTGAAAAGCTATTCCAATTACTAAGATAGTGGGTTGATATAGTAAATATAGTAACTGTAGTATTTTCCTATATAACAGCAATTCATAGAATACATAATGATAGAACAACTTCATTCCAAAGCAACAAGACTTGGAATTGCTAGAAATAAATCTCTACAATAAATATTCAGCAACTCAAGTGAACACTCAGGTTTTAGAAACTTCTCATAATTTGGCTTGGGTCAAGGGAAAGTCTCCATGTAGACTTATAGTCTAAGTTATGTGTTCCAGGCCAGGTCACTATGGGTGTCATTGTCTATTGTGTTTATAGGTCATTCAGGAATTTCTAAGGAAGGGGAGCTCCCTCCCTAAGTTTGGGCTAGGTTGGGACACTCTGAATCCCTTTGATGTAATATTATTTTAATAGGTCCTAAATACCACATTTTCTCATAAAGAAGTTAGTGAAAATATTTTAGAGTGAAATACAAGACAGAAGATTAACATATAAGATACCTAAGAAAAGCAAACTGTTTTAAAAGTGCTTATTTCACAAAATAAGTAAATTTTATGTTCTCTTAGGGAAAAAGCCTGAAATAAGGATATAAAAGATGAGATGTCAGACTGATCAGACTGATATGGAAATACCAGCTACTGAAATTATAATTCCTTAAAAATATAATTTACCAAAATCAATTCGAGGAAACAAAAAGCCTGAGTAGTCCTTTAATTATTAAAGAATTAGAAATAGTAGTTACAAATCTTCTCACAAAGGGCTCAGATACTTTTACAGGCAAGTTCTACCAAAATCTCAAACAACATATTCCAATTTTATATAAATTTTTCTGAAGGATAGAAAAAGAGGAAATATCCCCAACTCATTCTGCTTTCACTGTTATTTTGATTCAAACACTAAATAAAGAAAGAGAGAGGACTATTATTAGACCCTACAATGCATGAATTTAGATGCAAAAATTCTGAATAAAAAATTAGCAAACTGAATAAAAGTGTATTAAGGAGATTAATACTCCAATATCCAACTGGATCTGTTCCAGGAATGCAAAAATTGTTTAATATAAAATATTAACATGTCATTTGTTAATTAACAAATGAAAATGATAAACATTTGTGACAACAGAAACAGAACATGCGTTTGATAAAATTCAATATTCATGATAAAAAGAAAAATCATTTACTAAACTAGGAATATCATGGAACTTCCTTAATCTAATAAATGGTATATTCAAAAATACCTAATGCAAACCTCAATTTAAATGAGAAAATCACAGAAATATTCTCTTTAAGATCTGAAGTAAGGGATGCCTGGGTGGCTCAGTTGGTTAAGTGTCTGCCTTTGGCTCAGGTCATGATCCCAGGGTCCTGGGAACAAGTCCTGCATCAGGCTCCTTGCTTGGCAGGGAGCCTACTTCTCCTTCTGCCCTTGCCCCTGCTCGTGCTCTCCCTCTCTCTTGCTCTCTATCTCTCTCTCTCTGACAAATAAATAAATAAAAATCTTAAAAAAGAAAAAAAAAGATCTGAAGTAAGACCATTTCCATTTAGAATTATACCCAAAGTCCTCATGGGTTCATTAAGACAAGAAAAAAATTAAAAGCAAAAGATTAGGAAAAAACTAAAATCATAAGGAAACAACATTTTAAAATCAGTATACTGTTTATAAAGAACATAAAAAGAATCTAGGGACAAATCATTGAAAATAAAGAGAAAGTTTAGCAAGGTGGCCTAATATAAAATCAACTTGTAAAATCAGTTGCATTTCTACACACCAGCAACAATGATAAATTGAAACTTTTAAAGAAAAACATCATTCACAACAACAAAAAAAGTAGAAGAAGCTAGTAATAAAGGTAACAAATGACTGACAAAACTAGTACAGAGAAATTTATAAGACTTTAAAGACATTAAAGAAGGGCACCTGGGTGGCTCAGTCAGTTAAGTGTCTGCCTTCAGCTCAGGTCATGATCTCAGGGTCCTGGAATCGAGCCTTGCATCAGGCTCCCTGCTCAGTGGGGGATCTGCTTCTCCATCTCCCTCTGCCCTTCCTCCCTGCTTGTGTTCTCTCTCTCAAATAAATAAATAAATCTTTTTTAAAAATAAAGACATTAAAGAAGTTCTAAATAAATGGAGAGACTTCCTATGTTAAAGAGGACAAAGATGGACTGATATAAATATGTCATTTCTTTCCCAAACTATCTATAGATCTATGTAACTGCAATCAAAATCCTGCAAGGTTTTGTTTTTTTGTTTTTTTTTGTTTTTTTTTTTTTGTGGCAGTTAATTAGATTCTAAAATCTCTAGGAGAGAGTAAATGACTAAAATTACCAAGACACTCTCAAAGAAAAAGAATGAAAGAAAGTTTATCCTGTTGGATACTGATTATTTAGTATGAAATTACAATATTAAGACAGTACAGTGTATTTAAGGACCAGTAAATTGACTGAGGGTACATAAAGAGATTCTAGAAATAAGAGTTATATATAGATATATTTAATAATATGTTGGTGGTGGCATGGCAGATCAATGGGTGAAAGTGGAACTATTCAGGGACCAAAAGAGGATTTGGATTCTAGAATCTGTAAGTTACATTGACAAATCATAAGAAAAAGACAAAAGCACTATAGAAAAATGGGCAAAAGACAGAATGGGCATTTCTTAGAAGACTTACTTATGGGCAATAAGTATAAGAAGAGATGCTTTACCAAGTTAATAACCATGGAAATACATACCACAGAGAGATACCATTCTGTACCAACTTGAGTGGGAAGATGAAGGATGGTGAAAAGAAGAAAGATGAGATTTGACAATTGGAGAAGATAGAGGCATTTCTAATATACCGTTGATAGGACTGAAGTGACTCATCTACTCTGAAAAATAATCTGACATTATCTTAGTACTTGCAACTCACATACCTCCTGACTCAGCAATTCTACTTCTAGTTGTGCACCCAAGAGACTCTCTTGCAAATATGCACCAGAAGACTGAAAATGAATATTCAAGGTAACACTGTTCAAATAGCAGAAAACAACATGTTGCCCCCAAACGATAACAAAAACAGATAAATTAGAGATGCTGAGTATTGATGGCATTTCTCCAGTAACTGAATTCAGCTGTGCATGAGGCTGGGTCTCAATCTAGACATTCCAGTGACGTGATCCACTTCTCTTTTTGTTTAAACTAAACTGTTACTCTTACTTTCAATTAAAGCAGTTCATATTACACCAAGAAAAGTCTAATCAAAATCTAAAGAATTAGAGTCTGATATATTCAATGACTAAGAATACCAAAGAATGCCTGTTAACACCCACATGAGCTCTGATGACAAATTTCAAGATGGCGCTGATATGAAGAAAAGGAGGTTGGAACATACTTACACCAACAAGTCCAAAGAAGCCAGAATTAGGATACAATCAAGATGGCAGAGGATTAGGAGACCTTAGTTTTGTCTGGTGCCAGGAACTCAGCTACATAGCTATCAAATCATTCTGAACACCTGCAAACTCAACTGGAGATATAAGAAAAGAATAGCTGCAACTCTACAAATATAAAAGTGACCACTTTCTGCAAGGTAGGAGGTGTGGAGAAGTGAATTCAAGGTGATATATGGGAAGATGAACTGTGGGGGAGGGAGCATTCATCAGCCAGCTACCAAAAAGTGATATAGCAGCGGAGCACAAAATCAGAACTTTTAGAAGTCTGCTCCAGTGAGGAATGTCCTGGCCTGAAAGGCACCCAGGTGGCAAAGTGGGTGGACTCCTAGGTGGGACAGTGTGGTCTCAGGATCCTTGGGGTGACAGGAAGACCAGGGGGGACTGAGTGCAGCAGAGTTCCCAAGCATCGGAGCAGGGAAGCCGGCTGCAAACAGTGGGCCCAGGAGTGGGCTTTCAGCTCAGGGTTGCCATAAACAGCGAACCACCTCTGAGCAGGGGCTCAGCAAGACCCCCACCTTCCTCCCCCGGGAGGAGCGGCTCAGGAGTGCACCACAGGAGTCTTCAGGGTTTGGAGACTCAAAGCAGGGTCTTGTGCCTGAGATAGAAATGCTCGGTCACAGGCCACGTGAGCATGGAGTACAGACTGAGACCAAGGAGACAGGAGTGATTGACTGCTTTTCCCTGAGGGTGCACTGAGGAGTGGGGTCCCAAGCTCTTGGCTCTGGGGCTGGAGATTGGGAGACCACCATTTTCATTCTCATCCTCTAAAGACATGTGGAAAGCTTCAGAGAACAAAAACCACATAGAGCAAACTGGAGCCGCTTACTTAGCTTGGCCCCCCTGGCAAGGGCAATACAATTCCAACTGGGGAAAAAACACTTGAGAATCAAAGCAACAAGCCCCTCCCCCAGAAGATCAGCAAGAACATCCAGCCAAGACCAATTTACCAATCAACGAGAACTGCAAAACTCCAGCACTGGGGGAATATAGCATATAGAATTCATGTTTTTTCTGCCATGATTCTTTAGTCTTTCAATTTTAATTCTCTTTTCTTTTTCCTTTTTCAAACAATTTCTTATTTTATCAACTCGTTTTTTAAAATATTTTTTAATTTTCATTTTTACAGTTGCATTCTATCCCTTCGGTATTTAATTTTATTTTTGTATATATATAAGTTTTTCTTTCTTTGCAATTTTGAGATGTAGTTTCTTCTAACAAACTGACCAAGATACACTCAGGATATAGTGTATTGCACTGTTCTGTTCACCTGTCTGTTTATATCCCTTCTTTTTTTGTTGTTGTTTTTTCTCTTTTGTTTTTTCTTGTCTTTTAATTTTCATTTTTACAGTTACAGTCTATCCTTTCATTGTATTTAATTTTATCTTTGTACATATATAGGTTTTTCTTTCTTTACAATTTTGGGATCTAAGTTTTCTAACAAACGGACCAAAACATAGGATCCAGTGTATTGCTCTATTCTGTCCACCTGTCTGATTATATTGCCTTTTTTTCTTTTCTTTAAAAAAAAAAAAAAATATATATATATATATATATATATATATATATATATATATATATATTGGTTTTGGGTCTCTTCTGGTTTGCTTAGTGTATATTTCTCTGGGGTCGTGGTTGCCATTTTTGCATTTTGTTCTCTTGGTCATTATTCTTCTCTGGACAGAATGACAAGACAGAAAAACTCACCTCAAAAAAGAGAACAAGAGGCAGTACTGACTGCCAGGAACCTAGTCAGTATGGACATAAGTAAAATGTTGGAACTAGAGTTCAGAATAACAATTATAAAGATACTAGCTGGGCTTGAAAAAAAGCATAGAAGACAAGAGAATCCCTTTCTGGAGAAATAAAATAACTAAAATTGAATCAAGTCGAAATAAAAAACTCTATTAATGAGATGCAATAAAAAATGGAGGCTCTAAGTGCTAGGATAACTGAGGCAGAAGAAAGAATTAGTGATATAGAAGACTGATGATGGAGAGTAAAGAACATGAGAGAAGGAGAGATAAACAATTACTGGATCATGAGGGGTGAATTCGAGAGATAAGTGATACCATAAAGTGAAACATTATTAGAATAATTGGGGTTGCAGAAGAAGAGGAAAGGGGGGCAGAAGGTATATTGGAACAAATTATAGTGGAGAACTTCCCTAATTTGGGGAAGGAAACAGGCATCCAAGTCCAGGAGGCACAGAGAGCCCCCTTCAAAATCAATAAAAATAGGTCAACACCTGACATACAATAGTGAAACTTGCAAATCTCAGAGACCAAGAGAAAATCCTGAAAGCAGCTGGGGACGAGAGGTCTGTAACCTACAATGGTAGAAACATTAGATTGCCAGCAGACCTATCCACAGAGACCTGGCAGGCCAGAAAGGACTGGCATGATATATTCAGGGTGTTAAATGAGAAAAACATGCAGCCAAGAATACTTTATCCAGCTAGGATGTCATTCAAAATAGAAATAGTGATAAAAAGCTTCCAGGACAAACAGAAACTAAAAGAATTTGTGATCACCAAACCAGCCCTACAAGAAATATTAAAAGGGATCCTCTAAGCAAAGAGAGAGCCCAAAAGTAACATAGACCAGAAAGGAACAGAGACAATATACAGAAACAGTGACTTTACAGGTAATACAATGACACTAAATTCATATCTTTCAATAGTTACTCTGAATGTAAATGGGCTAAATGCCTCAATCAAAACACACAGGGTATCAGATTGGATAAAAAAGCACGAGCCATCAATATGCTGTCTGCCAGAGATTCATTTTAAACCCAAAGACACCTCCAGATTTAAAGTGAGGGGGTGGAAAACCATTTACCATGCTAATGGACATCAAAAAAAGCTGGGGTGGCAATCCTTATATCGGACAAATCAGATTTTAAACCAAAGACTGTAATAAGAGATGAGGAAGGAAACTATATCATAATTAAAGGGTCTATCCAACAAAATCTAACAATTGTAAGTATTTATGCCCCTAACATGTAAGCAGCCAATTATATAAGCCAATTAATAACAAAATTAAAGAAACACATCAATAATAATACAATAATAGTAGGGGTATTTAACAACCCCCCCTCACTGCAATGGACAGATCATCTAAGCAAAAGATCAACAAAGAATTAAGAGATTTGAAAGACACACTGGACCAGATGGACTTCACAGATATATTCAGAACATTCCATCCCAAAGCAACAGAATACACATTCTTCTCTAGTGCACATAGAACATTCCCCAGAATAGCTCACATCCTGAATAATACATCAGGTCTCAACAGGTACCAAATATTGGGATCATTCCCTGCATATTTTCGGACCACAATACTTTGAAACTAGACCTCAATCACAAGAGGGAATTTGGAAAGAACTCAAATACATGGAGGCTAAAAAGCATCCTACTAAAGAATGAATGGGTCAACCAGGAAATTAAAGAGGAATTTAAAAAATTCATGGAAACAAATGAAAATGAAAATACAACTGTTCAAAACCTTTGGGATACAGCGAAGGCAGTCCTAAGAGGGAAGTATATAATGATAGAAGCCTTTCTCAAGAAACAAGAAAGGTCTCAAATATAAAACCTAACCTTACACCTAAAGGAGCTGGAGAAAGAACAGCAAATAAAGTCTAAACCCAGCAGGAGAAGAGAAATTATAAAGATTAGAGCAGAAATCATTGAAATAGAAACAAAAGGACAGTAAAGCAGATCAACAAAACTAGGAGCTGGTTCTTTGAAAGAATTAATAAGATTGATAAACCCCTGGCCAGACTTATTTAAAAAAAAGAAGAAGAAGAAGAGGGAGAGAGAGGGAGACAGAGAAAGGACCCAGATAATTAAAATCATGAATGAAAGAGGAGAGCTTAAAACCAACACCAAAGAAATGCAAACAACTATAAGAACATATTATGAGCAACTATATGCCAAAAATCAGGCAATCGGAAAGAAATGGATGCATTCCTAGAGATGTCTAAACTACCAAAACTGAAACAGGAAGAAATACAAAACCTGAACAGACCCATAACCAGCAAGGAAATTGAAGCAGTCATCAAAAATCTCCCAAAAAAGAATCCAGGACCGGATGGCTTCCCAGGGGAATTCTACCAAACATTTCAAGAAGAATTAATACCTATTCTTCTGAAACTGTTCCAAAAAATGGAAATGGAAGGAAAACTTCCAAACTCGTTTTATGAGGCCACCATTACCTTGATCCCAAAACCAGACAAAGACCCCATCAAAAAGAATTACAGACCAATATCCTTGATGAACATGGATGCAAAAATTCTCACCAAAATACTAGCCAATAGGATCCAACAGTACATTGAAAGGATTATTCACCACGACCAAGTGGGATTTATCCCTGGGCTGCAAGGTTGGTTCAACATCCACAAATCAATCAGTGTGATACAATACATTAATAAAAGAAAGAACAAGAACCATATGATCCTCTCAATAGATGCAGAAAAAGTATTTGACAAAGTACAGCATCCTTTCTTGATCAAAACTCTTCAGACTATAGGGATAGAGGGTACATACCTCAAAATCATAAAAGCCATCTATGAAAAACCCACAGCAAATATCATTCTCAATGGGGAAAAACTGAGAGCTTTCCTCCTAAGGTCAGGAACACGGCAGGGATGTCCACTATCACCACTGCTATTCAACATAGTACTAGAAGTCCTAGCCACAGCAATTAGACAACAAAAAGAAATAAAAGGCATCTGAATCGGCAAAGAAGAAGTCAAACTCTGACTCTTTGCAGATGATATGATACTTTATGTGGAAAACCCAAAAGACTCCACCCTCAAACTGCTAGAACTCATACAGGAATTCAGTAAAGTGGCAGGATATAAAATCAATGCAAAGAAATCAGTGGCATTCCCATACACCAGCAACAGGACAGAAGAAAGAGAAATTAAGGAGTTGATCCCATTTACAATTGCACCCAAAACCATAAGATACCTAGGAATAAATCTAACCAAAGAGGCAAAGAATCTGTACTCAGAAAACTATAAAATACTCATGAAAGAAATTGAGGAAGACACAAAGAAATGGAAAAACGTTCCATGCTCATGGATTGGAAGAACAAATATTGTGAAGATGTCAATGTTACCTAGAGCAACCTACACATTCAATGCAATCCCCATCAAAATACCATCCACTTTTTTCAAAGAAATGGAACAAATAATCCTAAAATTTGTATGGAACCAGAAAAGACCCCGAATAGCCAGAAGAATGTTGAAAAAGAAAAGCAAAGCTGGCAGCATCACAATTTCAGACTTCAAGCTCAATTACAAAGCTGTCATCATCAAGACAGTATGGTACTGGCACAAAAACAGACACATTGATCAATGGAACAGAATAGAGAGCCCAGAAATGGACCCTCAACTCTATGGTCAACTAATCTTCGACAAAGCAGGAAAGAATGTCCAATGGAAAAAAGACAGTCTCTTCAACAAATGGTGTTGGGAAAACTGGACAGCCACATGCAGAAGAGTGAAACTGGACCATTTCCTTACACCACACACAAAAATAGACTCCAAATGGTTGAAAGACCTAAATGTGAGACAGGAGACCATCAAAATCCTAAAGGAGAACACAGGCAGCAACCTCTTCAACCTCAGCCGCAGCAACTTCTTCCTAGAAACATCGCCAAATGCAAGGGAAGCAAGGGCAAAAATGAACTATTGGGACTTCATCAAGATAAAAAGCTTTGGCACAGCAAAGGAAACAGTCAACAACAATGTAAAATGCAAAAATACTGAATGAGATGGTGCAGTGACAAGCACCAATTTTGACACACGTGTGAGAAAATTATTTTCAAAAATAGGGGTTGTGGAGAGCCGTGTTCCATGGGCTGGGGCCCCAGAACCGCCCACCACTCACCGCGCCCCAACACCAGGCCACCTGCTGGCGATTCACCGGCCAGGCTCTCGCTGTCTGAGTCAGCAAAGACCTTGGCCAGCTCCTGGTCGGACATGTCGGTCAGCTCGGTGAGGTCCAGGAGGTCAAAGTGCACCTCCAGGGAGGAGACGCTGCTCAGGGGCTCTGCAGGGCGGGCGGAGGGGGCTGCTCATAATGGGCACAGTCTGTCCACCCAGGGACCACCTTCCCTCCCCCTGCCGCCGCCGAAGCCCCGGGGAAGAACCAGAGCTCTGGGTAGAGCCCTGCGGGGTCAGGGTAAGATGGGGCAGAAGCCCCATCCCCCCATCGGCTCTCCACACTCAAGACTGAATGCCTTCTGGGTCCCCCATTTTGCAGATGGTATAGCCAAGGCCACAGAGCCGGAGCTGTAAGAGCCCAGCACAGCACCCCTCCCCCACACACACCTGGGGGAGTGTTTGGACAGGATGTGGACCTGACCCTCCATCCCCCAGGGGCTCACGGTCCCTCCAGAGTACATGCTGGGCAGGTCAGCTGTACTTAGGCCTCCTCTCTGTGACCTGCAGGAGCCCCGGGGCTGGTATTGGGATGCCCACCTCCTCCTCGGCCGTGGGTGAGCAGTAGCTCTCCCCTGCCCCGTGGGCCAGGGTGCCCAGGGCTGCCTGTGGTCCCTCCACCTCCTGAACGGTTTCTGCAACAAAGATGGAAGGTGTTACCTGGGAGGAGAGATGCCGGTGGGGAAGACTGGAGTCTGTGGCTCACGGAGCCCTCCTCTGAGGCTCCGGGCAGCGACCAGGGTTGCCTGGGGTGGTCTTGGGCTGGGGTCCCAGACAAGGGCCACTGGGTCCAGGAGGAGGGGAGTGTGCAACACTGTTACCTGTCTCTACTTTCAGGTCCAACCAACCGGCCCATGTCACTTTTGCATTTCCTTGCCTTTTGGGTCTCTTTGATCCAGAATGGGCCCTGCTTGCCTGTCTGTCCTCTGTGGATGCACTTACAAAAATGCACGTTATTCTGTTTGAATGCATAATGATTTATTTTCATAGTAAAAGAGACTGGGGGATATTCAAAAGAAAAAAAAAAAAGAAACAGTCAACAACAAAAGACAACTGACAGAATGGGAGAAGATATTTGCAAGTGACATATCAGATAAAGGGCTAGTATCCAAAATCTATAAAGAACTTATCAAACTCAACACCCAAAGAACAAAGAATCCAATCAAGAAATGGGCAGAAGACATGAACAGACATATCTGCAAAGAAGACATCCAAATGGCCAACAGACACATGAAAAAGTGTTCCACATCACTCAGCATCAGGGAAATCCAAATCAAAACCTCAATGAGATACCACCTCACACCAGTCAGAATGGCTAAAATTAACAAGTCAGGAAACGACAGATGTTGGTGAAGATGCAGAGAAAGGGGAACCCTCCTACACTGTTGGTGGGAATGTAAGCTGGTGCAACTACTCTGGAAAACAGTATGGAGGTTCCTCAAAAAGTTGAAAATAGAGCTACCATATGATCCAGCAATTGCACTACTGGGTATTTACCCCAAAGATACAAATGTAGGGATCCAAAGGGGTATGTGTACCTCGATGTTTATAGCAGCAATGCCCACAATAGCCAAACTATGGAAAGAGCCAAGATGTCCATCAACAGATGAATGGATAAAGAAGATGTGAGATATATATATATACAATGGAATATTATGCAGCCATTAAAAGGAATGAAATCTTGCCATTTGCAACGATGTGGATGGAACTAGAAGGTATTATGCTGAGCGAAATAAGTCAATCAGAGAAAGACATGTATCATATGATCTCACTGATATGAGGAATTCTTAATCTCAGGAAACAAACTGAGGGTTGCTGGAGTGGTGGGGGTTGGGAGGGATGGGGTGACTGGGTGATAGACATTGGGGAGGGTATGTGCTATGGTGAGCACTGTGAATTGTGTAAGACTGTTGAATCACAGACCTGTACCTCTGAAATGAATAATACATTATATGTTAAAAAAAAGAAGATAGTAGGAAGGGAAAAATGAAGGGAGGTAATCGGAGGGGGAGACGAACCATGAGAGACTATGGACCCTGAATAACAAACTGAGGGTTCTAGAGGGGAGGGGGGTGGGAGGATGGGTTAGCCTGGTGATGGGTATTAAAGAGGGCACATATTGAATGGAGCACTGGGTGTTATACGGAAACAATGAATCATGGAACACTACATCAAAAACTAATGATGTAATGTATGGTGATTAACATAACATAATAAAATTTAAAAAAAAGAAATGAAATCTTGCCATTTGCAATGATTTGGATGGAACTAGAGGGTATTATGCTAAGCGAAATAAGTCAATCAGAGAAAGACAATTATCATATGGTCTCACTGATATGTGGAATTTAAGAAACAAAACAGAGGATCATAGGGGAAGAGAGGACAAAATAAAACAAGACGAAATCAGAGAGGGAGACAAACCATAAGAGACTCTTAACCATAGGAAACAAACTGAGGGCTTTTGGAGGGGAGGGAGGTGGGGGAATGGGGTAACAGGGTGATAGATATTACAGAGGGCACGTGATGTAATGAGCACTGGGTATTATATAAGACTGATGAGGGGTGCCTGGGTGGCTCAGTCATTAAGCATCTGCCTTTGGCTCAGGTCATGATCCCAGGGTCCCGGGATCGAGCCCCGCATCGGGCTCCCTGCTCGGCGGGAAGCTTGCTTCTCCCTCTCCCACTCCCCCTGCTTGTGTTCCCTCTCTCGCTGTGTCTCTCTCTGTCAAATAAATAAAATGTTCAAAAAAAAAAAAAAAAGGACTGATGAATCACTGACCTCTACCTCAGAAACCAATAATACATTATATGTTAGTTAATTGAATTTAAGTTAAAAAAATGAAAAACAAACAAAGAAGTCAGAATTAAACTACCTGGAAAGTGATATCTCAGCTGCTCATTTTCCAAATTCTAAACAGATTTACTACAGTATAATGGAGATGATATTTGTTGTTGGAAGATCATCTTTTCTGTCCCAGGAAAATCTTAAAACAAACAAACAAACAAACAAAAAACCACATTCTTAATTTGCCATGAGAGACCCTCCCCCCATCTAACTAATGCATAGCATATCAAAAGTCTGCTTAGATTTAACCCCTTTTTCCCAATAGAAATATTGTTAGATATTGTGGTTAGATTCCTAGGTCAGACACAAATTGCAATTTTATATTTTATTTAAGTTTTTTTTTTTTTTTTTTTTGAGAGAGAGAGAGCTGGGGAGGGGCAGGGGGAGAGAGAGAGAGTGAGAATCCCAAGCAGGCTCCACGCCCAGCACAGGGCCTGATGTGGGACTGGATCACACGACCCTGAGATCATGACCTGAGCTGAAGTCAAGAGGTGGTAGCCTAACCGACTGAGCTACCCAGGCACTCCTAGGATTTTATTTTTAAGTAATGTGTACACCCAACATGGGGCTCAAACTCACAACCCCATGATCAAGAGTCACAAGCTCTGGGGTGCCTGGGTGGTTCAGTCGGTTAAGCATCCGACTCTTGATTTTGGCTCAGGTCATGATCTCAGGGTTGTGGGATCCAGTCCCACATCAGGCTCCACGCTAGGTGTGGAGCCTGTTTGAGATTCTCTTTCCCTCTCCCTCTGCCCCTCCCCTGCTCTCTAAATAAATAAATAAAATCTTTAAAAAAAAAAAAAGTCAAATGCTTTACCAACTGAGCCAGGCAGGTGCCCCACAAATTGCAATTTTAATGCCTTTTTTCAACATCTTTTTTTTTTTTTTTTTTTTTGAGAGAGAGGGAGAGAGAGCACAGGGGAAGGGCAGTGGGAGAGGGAAAGAGAGAGAGCAAGAATCTTAGCAGGCTCCACACCCAGCAAGCTGGAGGCGGGGGTCCATCTCATGACTCCAAGATTATGACCTAAGCTGAAATCAAGAGTTGGATGCTTAACTGACTGAGCCACCCAGGCACCCCACAAATTGCAATTTTAATACATTTTAATCCTTGATGCTGCAGGAACACACTGTACCTGGAATGAAAATTAATAGGAAAAACGCATTAAGAGTCATCGAATACATTGCCATGTTCTTGGGTTCACTTTAAAGGCAATTAAAATTTGAAGATGAGATAGCTAGTGAAGGACTGCTGAGTTTTGCAGATTCTAAGAAAGAACCTTGCATTTTCAGAGATTTTAAAGTTGCCAGTGCAGTCTAACTTTATTTGAGGCTTCCCTTTTCCAAAATCAGATAAAATACCAGCATTATTCTTTTTCTTAATCACTCCAACTTAGGGTTACATTTTGGCCCCCAGATGGAGAGACAGAAGAGGAAGAGGTAAGGGGGTGCCTGGGTGGTTCCGTCAGTTAAGTGTCTGCCTTCAGTTTACAGTCCGCGTTGGGCTCCCTGCTCAGCAGAGAATCTGCTTCTCCCTCTGCCCCTCACACCACTCGTGTTCTCTCTCTCTCACTCCCTCTGTCTCTCTCTCAAATAAATAAATAAAATCTTAAAAAAAAAAAGAGGAAGAGGGAAGAGGTTTTAAGGGAAATAAATAGAAAGGTGTAAAGACAGATGAAGGAAATGTAAATAAAAGAGGCAAGTGGTCCTGACAGAAAGAAATGGTCAGTTACTGAAACTGAGCTCAGAAAGAAAAAGGATTCAACAGGCTTTTTCACTGGAAGTGAGTAAAGAGATGGTAGGGAAGAAAAATAGGGTTAATTGGATCTTTGTACCAGCTTGTGCTATTGACAGAAGGTAATGCGGCTTCTGTATGGAAGAGCTATCTTCTAAGTGGGTAGAGGAAAATAAGAGAGTGAATGATTGATTGTATCCACTAGACATTAGTAAATTAGGTGTTGAAATGTGAAGCCTATGATGTCACCCAAATCCCAAATGAAAACCTACCTGCCATCCTAGCCCTATGGGGCCTCCTTCCTAATCTCCCTTCCTCACTTGGGTTCGCAGGCAACATGTTGGAAATCCATTCCTTCATGGTAAACTGTCGCACATTGTTGTCTTTCACATGCCAGGATTCTGGCTCTTTAGCAAACACTGCACAGCAGAATGGCTCTATTTTGAGGGCACAGACATATCCACAAAGATGCCCTTCATCATATACTTCAAGGAATTTGCATGCGTAGTTTATCTCCTTCTTCTCCTTACAGAAGTGATAGACAGGCAACTTTCTAATGGATTTTTCTATTTCTGAAACTAACTTGTTAAGATCACTCACTTCTCTTTTAAAGCCAATTACTTCATCCCCATTTAAACCAATAAACAAATATCCCCCATCAGTATTTGAAAATGCAGAAATATATTGAGGGAGAATCTCTTTAATGCGTTGTAACAACTTGTCTGTTGAGAAGGCTTTCATTTCAACATGTGTGGATTCAGTAAAGGGGAGTTTTTCTCTGTACCTAAGTTGTGTCCTGTTAAAAAAGTCATCAGCCAAGGCCTTCACGTTACTCTCTACTTGTGCATTCTGCTTTGGAGACAATTTAGATCTATACAATCTCCCCTTAGTTTTGTTCTTGTCTGTGAGGAACTCCAATGTAGCAGTGGCATCCATGATATTTGTACATGTTACATCCCTTTTGTACAAATTCGACTTCAAGGTGGCAATCCGTAAACCAGAGGTTTTTGAGCTCCATGATTTGACAAAAATTAGAAAATATTCACCTTGCTGCATAAAGTCTAGGTATTTATGAACAGATGGAAGAATATTTCCAACAGAACTTTCCAAATCTAATCCTATTCCATCTTTTGGGTAACTATAGTTTTCATTCTCAATTTCAGCCTTGATCGCTCCCCCTCCAGAATTCAGCAAAGCAATCATAGCTTGTAAGATGTTTTCATTCTGCTTTTTTCGAAGTTGACAATCTTTCATTTTTTTCCTATTTTTCTCCCCAAGAGTGACTCTTCCCACACCTAAAATCAGCTCAGCAGAGTTAGTTTTCATATCAATACTAATGTTCATTTTCCCAGTAGCCATTCAATTTCCAAGCAGAAATCCTTTCCTGTAAAAAGAATTAAAAAGACAGAGCCATGAGTATAGAACCTGAGCAGGAGACAGCAAATTCTGTACTGTGAGGCAAATCCAACAAAATCCTTTGCTGTGTATATTCCACTGGATGTTATGGAAAGGGTACAGGGTAAAGTCTTTTTTTTTTTTTTTTTTTTGGACAGATTTTGAGCTAAGACTATAATAATTTTTACTTCTGTGAAGTTTTCAATTTTTTCCCTAAGATTCCACTTTTTTCAAAGTAATCTCTATACCCAATGTGGGGCTCAAACTTACAACCCGGAAATCAAGAGTTGCACACTCCCCCATCTGAGCCAGCCAGGTGCCCCTCAATTTATTTATTTTATTTATTTTTAATTTTTAAGTAATCTCTACACTCAATGTGGGGCTTGAACTTACAACCCCGAGATCAAAAGTTGCATGCTCTATAGACTGAGCCAGTCAGGCGCCCTGAAATTTTCAATTTTTTTTTAAATTTTCTATTTTTTTGCCATAGTTTTATATGATCCTCTTCTAATTGTTTTAATCTCATCTTTATCGGTGTTTATATCCCCTTTCTAATTCCTAATATTATATAATTTTCTTTCTCCTTTCCTTAAATAAGCCCCTCTGGGAAGCTTATCTATGTTTTTGATCTTCTCAGTGAACCAAATTTTATATATTACTTATACTTTTATTTCATTTTATTTTTAAAGCGATTTTATTTATTTGAGAGAGAGAAAAAAAAACAACAATGAGGGAGGAGTGGAAGGAGAAGCAGGCTCCCCACTGAGCAGGGAGCTGGACAAGGGGCTAGATCCCAGGACCCCGAGATCATGACCTGAGCCAAAGGCAGACACTTAACCAACTGAGCCACCCAGGCACGCCTTATACTTTATTTTTAATAATTCCAACTTTTACCTTAATTTCCTCCTTTTATTGGGGAGTCCTTCAGGAAAATTCTCAGTTGGGGGTCTAAAGACATCCAGCAATATGCCATGTTAGTAGTTTTTCCGTCTTGCAAGCATGAATTAGATTCACAAATTTTGGCCAATTGATCTTAAGCAAGGTGGGCCAAATTACTGTACCCTCTTCCTACCAGAGATCCATATTTTCAGTGAGGTAAAATTCTTATATACAAGATGTCTGTTTTAGTATAAGTATCCCTAATCCATTAGTTCTCTCCCTTTTCTGTGTATTGGGATCACAGCTTTGCTACAGATGACCTAAAGACAGTTGAGAGGAGAGTCCATCACAGGTAGTAATCACTATACTAGACTAGGAAAGGTTATAAAGGGGTCAAAATATTCATGTCTACTGCTGCTGGACCAGTATCCTACAGAGGTTCAGCTATAAGCTGTGAATGTCACCTCTGTCTCTATAAATTCCTGATCATTCCTGAACAACTGTTATGAATTGAATGTTTGTGTTCCTCCAAAATTCATCTCATCCTAATTAAGACTCCACCTATTATTGTAGAGCTATCTATTTCTCCTAGAATTATATCAAATCTTTGGTTTATATAATTAGGAGCTCTGATGTTTGATGCCCACATGTTTATAGTTACTACAACTTCTTGGTGAACTCATCCTTTTATCATTATATAATGTCTTTGTCCTTTATAACCACTTTTGATTTAAAGTCTGATTTGTCTGATATTAGTGTAGCCACCTCTGTTCTTTTGGTTACTATTTGCATAGAATAACTTTTCCATCTTCCATTTTCAACTTATGCATGTCCTTAGATCTAAAGTGAGTCTTTTGATACAGGTGGCCAATGGTCACATGAAAAACTGCTCAACATCACTCATCATTGGGAAAATGCAAATCAAAACCACAATGAGTTATTACCTCACATCTGTCAGAATGGCTAAAATAAAAAAGACAAGAAATAACAAGTGTTGACAAGGATGTGGAGAAAAAGGAATCCTTATGCACTGTTGGTGGGAATGTAAATTGTTGCAGCCACTGTGGAAAATAGTATAGAAGTTCCTCAAAAAGTTAAAAATAAAAATACCATATGACACAGTAATTCCACTACTGGGTATTTACCCAAAGAAAACAAAAACACTAATTTGAAAATATATACGCACCCCAATGTTTATTGCAGCATTATTTAAAATAGCCAAGATACAGACATGACCTAAGTGTCCATCAATAGACAAAAGGATAAGGAAGATGTGGTACATACACACACTGTAATATTACACAACCATAAAAAAGGATGAGATCAAGTCATTTGCATGGATGGACCTAGAGGGTTTTATACTAAGTAAAATAAGTCAGACTGAGAAAGAAAAATACTATATTATTTCATTCATATGTGGAATCTAAAAGAAAGAAAGAAATAAACAAAAAGCAGAATCAGACTTGTAAATACAGAAAACTGATGGTTGCCAGAGGGAAGGTGATGGGGGGAATTGGTAAAATGGGTGAAGGGGAGTGGGAGATACAGGCTTCCAGTTATGGAATGAGTAAGTCATGGGAATAAAAGGTACAGCATAGGGAATATAGTCAATGATATTTTAACAGAAGGTATGCTGACAGATGGTAGCTGCACTTGTGGTGAGCATAGCATAATGTAGAAACTTGTCAAATCACTATTTGGAAACCTGAAACTAATGTAACATGTATGTCAACTACCCTCAAATAAAAAATTTTTAAATAAAAATAATATAAAATAGGGGCACCTGGATGGCTCAGTCGGTTGTGTCCAACTCATGATTTCAGCTCAGGTTATGATCTCAGGGTTTTGGGATCCAGCCCTGTGTTGGGCTCCATGCTCAGCAGGAAGTTTGCCTGAGGATTCTCTCCCTCTCCCTCTGCCCCTGCCCTTGCTCACACTCTCTCTCTCAAATAAATAAATAAATAAATCTTTTAAAAATATATAATATAAATAAAGTGCATCTTTTGTAAACAGCATATAGATGGGTCCTGGTTTTTAAAATCATTCTACTAATCTATGTCTTTTGCCTGTATAGGGTTACCCATTTATATTGAAAGTCATTACTGATAGGGCAGGACTTACTATTACCATTTTGTTGTATGTCTTCTGTAGGTGTTACAGTTTTTTTTTGTTCCTCATTTCCTCCCTTACTGCCTTCCTTTGTGTTTAACTAATTTTTCCTCATAGTTTGCCTTAGGGTTCACTCTTAGTGTTGTACTTTCTGTGGGTTTGGACAAATGTATAATAACACATATCCATCATTATACTATCACACAGAGTATTATCACTGCCCTAAATATTGTCTGTGCTCTACCTATTCATCTTGTCCCAACTCCCAATCCCTGACAACTATTGATTTTTTTTTTACTGTCTTCATAGTTTTGCCGTTTCCAGAGTGTCACATAGTTGGAATCACACAGTATGTAGCCTTTTCAAACTGGCTTCTTTCACTTAGTAATATGCATTTAAGGTTCCTCCATGTCTTTTCATAGCTTGATGTCTCACTCCTTTATAGTGCTGAATAATATTCTATTGTCTGTACTACAGTTTATTTATCCATTCACCTGTGGAAGGACATCTTGATTACTCCCAAATTTTGGCAATTATGAATAGAGCTGCTAAAACATCCATGTGTAGATTTTGTGTGGATATAAGATTTTAACTCCTTTGGGTAAATACCAAGGATCAAGATTGAGGGATTGCATAATAAGAGTATGTTTAGTTTTATAAGAAACTGACAAACTGTCTTGCAAAGTGGCTATACCATTTTATATTCCCACGTGCAATGAATAAGAGTTCTTGCTGCTCTATATCCTTGTCAACTTTTGGTGTTGTCAGCGTTCTGGATTTTAGCCATTCTAATACGTATGTAGTGGTATCCCATTGTTTTAATTTGCATTTCATTGATGACATATGATGTGGGACATCTTTTCATATGCTTATTTGCCATCTGTATATCTTCTTTAGTGAGACATTAAGGTCTTCAGCTCATTTTTTAATGGGGTTGGTTATTTTCTTATTGTTGAATTTTAAGAGTTCTTTGTGTATTTTACAGGAGTCCATCAAAATCCTAAAGGAGAACACAGGCAGCAACCTCTTCGACCTCAGCTGCAGCAACTTCTTCCTAGAAACATCGCCAAAGGCAAGGGAAGCAAGGGCA